>NC_046343.1:6046030-6346030 GCF_000738735.6 Corvus cornix cornix | reverse complement strand
TGCCAGTCAGGTTTTTCACTGGGTGTTGGTTGCATCTGCATGTTTTCCTGCAGCAAGAAAAACCTGTGTGTTTTAAGTAGCTTTTCACGTTCTTGGCATTTCAAAGAACAACTGGAACAAAATAATGATGAAGATAATAACAACAAAAAAAAGGAGATCCAGATCTAGGTTGGCAAACATAATCACAAGGTATATTAAGAAGTTAAACATAGCTCAGTGCTTTGAAAGTCAAGCACCACGGGAAGCTGAGGATGTGTTGTCCCCTTGGCTTGATGTCACTTTTTTAGAAGGAAGGCTGTAATTGAGTAATCAGCTTGCTGGTTGTCATGGAAATGGCTGCTGGCTGCTGCAGGGAACCAGCCTCCAGGCTTTGTGTTTGTGGTGCTGAGGGCAGCACCCACCCAGGGCAGCGCCCACCGCTGCCCTCAGCACGCCTGCATCCAGCAGCAAAGGGGAATAAATATGACTTGAGCACACCATGGCCTGCAGGAGGATTCAATTCACAAACCCAATCCCACCTTTTGCTGTCACTGATGCCTCGGGTTGCACTGTTGATCTTTCAGCAGATGGCAGCGCCACTGCGGTCAGGATCTCACATTAGTGGGGGGTTTGTGGGGCTAATTCCACATTTAAATACAGTGTGGAAAGGGAAAAGCATGTACAGGATCCGTACTGGGAAAGCTGTTTGTCAGTGGCCTTTATGCGGTGATTACAGCCAACTCCTGCTGATCAGCATTTAAACTTTTAACCGAGGGGCGGATCCGAGATCGGCGGGACGCGTGAGTGTGCGTGAAAGGAGGAAAACAGGTTAAGCTGAGGTTTCTAAAATGCACAAAGGAAACGACTTCTATTATCCACTGTCAGAACTTCACCTGCTGTTTCTCCCGAGGAATCCTCTCATTGGGAGCTAGAGAAGGTTTTTGAAGAATGAAATAATGTGTTTTACTGAAAGAAAGGTACAAGAGACTAAACCACACAGTAAATAAGAGCTCTGCACAATTGAGAACAACTCAAAATATTCCATTTTGCTGGCTGTCCTCATTCCTAGCAGCTACATTGGCATTCTCTCGCCACACCAAGTCAGAACCATCACAAGTGCAGTCCCAGACCTGGGCACAGGGTGGAAACCTCTGAACTTCTCCTATACTGAACAGGAGAAAACGTGTAATACACCTTGCTGGCTGCAGTCACAAATGAGAAGCTGCACGAGGCACCCAGAAATGGAGCACAGCATCAGTGGGCATCACCACTTCAGCATCTTGTGCTTCCTGTCCACTCCCTGGCATGAGTGCTGAGCCACTGGGAGCACAGTGATGTGAATTCCCAGGGAGGCACTTCCTCCCATCACTTCCAGAGCCACATCACCAGGACAATATCCCAGCTTCATTTCTCCATGCAAGCATCTGTTGAGGTTTTTGGCCTTAGGTCCCCAGTTGCTAACTGAACATCTTGATAAAAAACAGATCATTTATCTTGATAGGAAAACAGGTAATGCATTCAGACTTATGCTTCTTTAGGCAGTGGTATATTATGGCTATGACACTGAGAGAGAACCAAGGCAAAACCCAAAGTCCTTTAAACACAGATGAGCCAAATTGTGATTTTAATTACAAAGCTATCACAACACAAAAGCTGAAGTTTGTATTAAAAAGAACAAAGCGCATATTACCTGATCAAGTAAACAAGCAAGTAGACATCAGCCTGTTCTTCCTCAAATTCAGGATCCTTTCAATATTCTTTCCAGTCATGCCACATCTTAGATTTTCAGAAAAAAGGTCTAAAGTAAGTGTCCAATGAAAGACATTTGTCCCTTCAACAAACCAAAAGAATTCTCCCTAATATGTCTGATAGCATAAAAAAATTAATATTGTTCATTTGTTTGCTGCCTTACGCATATTTGAAGCATGTTAACATAATTCTGGAAATTACTTCTCATTACTTGGCTGCTTCTAGAAGAACCAGAGGAGACTGCATGGTGCACTGTTGCTCTGCAGAATGCATGTAAATAGCATTTTTGTTCCTCCTCTTCTTTAAAGGGTAAAATTGTGTGTGGTTAAAAGCTCTCTGATCCCAGAGACATCTGCCAGCACACACCATAAGGGAGTGAACATTAAGGCTTTAATTTAAGTACATCATAACTCTTGAAAGTGTCCTTTAAAAATCAGTCTCTGCATACTGGAAAAATTGTTCCCCCATTTGTAATAATCACATTTCCCTTTGCTTCTCTAAGTTTAGCACACGTTGTTTTGCACTCTCTAGCAGAATATGCCATGCTCAAATCTATCTACCAAGCTGAAACAGTGAGAGCAATTTTAATTAATCACTGTAAGGTTCTATTTTGTATGAAGGCAGCTCAGCCTCTTTGACCCATTAATTAAATAGTGGAATTTACAGTTCCTTGAAAATGTTGAAGAAGCAAAAGATTAGTCAGATCTGAGCTGTATTTGAAATGGAAATTGAGACACTCTGGACTGTGGATAGGGAAGAGCAAAGTGACATGTTAAGAAATACTTTTGATTCAACAGACATCCACTAAGCCAAAGCCAACTGGAAAGTGAATTCTTCCTGACAAAAATCATACAGTAGCAAGAGGCAATAGGTTAGATCTTTAGGGGTGAATCGGCCAAGATCCCTTAATCCCAACAGAAACTCCAGCCTCCACAGCAAGAGTTTGGTTTCCACACTTCTGTGAGCGAAACAATCTCTTTGTTAAGAAATTAAATCCAGACATGTCTGGGCAATGCCCTGGAGAAGAGAAGGCAAGTAATTAAGAAGAAAAAGCAAAGGTTGTGGGTCCCTGTGGCCCCAGCTGAGCTCCAACACACAGAGTGTCTGCAGGGGAGTCTGCACTTCTCATGCTGCAAATGAACCTGCACAGGTGGGCTGACGCACCAGGCTCTTATTCTAATTCAAAGTATCTCTCCATGCAGATGTAGGAAAAGTAAATACTTTTTTGAAAAAGTACCTGCTTATAATGTTAAATTCATTGATAAGGAGGCTCAGATTCCTTTACATCCTTTCTGTTGGTTACTAGCATAAGAATCACTTTAGTAAAGCCAGTAGTTATTTCTCCTGGGAAATTCTTGTGGGGTGCAGTAGAGAAATGTAGATATTCCTCTTGTTCTTGTTCTGTCTTGTAATACTGAATTAATTAACATGGACCTGCTGTGGATCCCCCTCAGACAAACAACTGGAACTCTCTGACTTGAGAAAGCACATTAACAGCAGACATGCATCTCTCAAATCACCAGAGCTTCTTTGCATTTCCAAAGCATTAAACATCTCTGTAACAAGTGCATCATGCACATGCAGTAAGATGCTGCCTCTCTCAAAGCCTCGAGGCACTGACACCACTTTAATCCAGGAAAACATTTGAGGTCTTAGCTAAGTTCAAGTGTTGGGATTCAGCTGGATTTGGGTGCTTGTGCCTGGCTGCAAGGTGGGCTGGAAAGGAGGATCAAGCAGATGTGGAACATCAGGAAGAGATGTACACAGAGAGACTGCAAAGCACACAATCCTGAGGGTGTGATTTTGACTTTCAGTTGATTTCCTGTATCTTCAGGGCTTATATCAGTAAAAATATTCTTCATGAGGAAGTACAGTGGTAAGTTAAGGACATTTTTTAATTTACCAAGATTTTGCACTTCTCTTTTTCCCCAAAAGAAGCCAGGCAAGATCTGTACTCAAACTGTAGTTGAGAAAGTTCATATCAGCAAAAGTAATTTCTTCACAAAATTTAAATCGTTGCCAGCAATTAATATCAATCTACTTGCTTTCCATTTCCACAGACTGTCCATGCTTATTGAATTTACATCTGTCCTAGCCCCAGGTATGTACCCTCCTACTCCTACTCCTGGTATTCCCTCTTGCCATCCTGTATGCAGAACAGCAGCTCCAGGGCATGCACAAAGCTAATTTGGGCCAGTGTCCAGGCAGATCAGACGTGCAAATATTCTGCTTTGTAATACTTGGAGGCTCAAACTGCAGATGCATTGGGAAAATTCACTCAAGAAACTTGATTTTGTATTTGGATTAAAATGATTAGAGTGAAATTCTATTCCGCTAGATATTGTGACTAGATATTGTTTTCTAAAATCTTTCTTAAATATAACTCTCCTAGACAGGGATGTTTCCAGGATTGCTTCAGCCGGTCATTATGCCTAGGACAAGCCTTTGACCTCCTAAATCTTGGCATGACAGTATTAAGAATCCTTATAAAAACATTTATCCACATCTTAAGCCTCCTTGGCAGCATTAAATCATCTCCCATCCCACATATACAAGCTGGCTGATGAATGTATGCAAATGCCTGGCAGTAGGGAAAGACATTTTAATATCCAGCCCCTGTGAATTACTGAGATTGTTACAAGGGAAAAGGCATGATAAGTTGTTCTGTTGTTGACTGTGCATTCCCAGGGTACATTGGTGATAGACAGGCAGACAGGGATGTTTGGGATACCTATCCAGCTGGGAATCTCAGATATAAATAAAGTCTGTGTCACCCAATTATCTGCTTTGTAGCTTCCCAAGGTCTGTCAGCACTGCCCTCTTCCCAAGTCTCCCAGATTCTAATTTAAGTGGATAAAGAAGTAAACCTTTCCATTTCTACTTGCTTCCTACAAACAGCTCCCAGCACGGACTGTGGTGTGGAGCAGTGGGTATTTCATACCTGCGATGGCCCTTGGCTGCTTGGGCTCTGCTTGCAACCCTCTGTGTTGTGCCTGGGAATAACATCAGGGTCCAGGTGTCACTGCAGTGCTGACAAATCCAAGTCTCAGGGCTGTGAAGTCGGACCCTGCTGCTTTCTTGCCCGGCAGGTTTGCTCCTGTGTTCCCCAGGAATCACTTCCTTTGCAGTAATTGAAAATAGAAGTAATAATTAAAAAACCCCATCCCAATAAATTAATTAAAATGATTCCCGGCTTTAACTTTGACAGCGGCAGCAGGTGGCGCTGAGGAATCCGCAGAGCAATCCCGGGATGCGAGGCGGGAGCGCCTGGACCAATCCCAGCACCTTCACCTGCCTCCCGGCACTGCTGAAAGAAACGGGACAGAGCAGGACAAATCTCAAATCCCATCTTGAAGAGCAGCTTCAGCTTAAGCCCCGGCTTGTTAAGACATTGGAGAAAAAAATCCCACCAACATTCCTACAAAAAGGACATAATTTTGTAGTAGATTCTAGCAGCTTATAGAAAACTATTTAATTCTCCACTTGAAACCTTCTGGACGTCTCCATAGAGGAAATACTTGCGTGATGGAGCTGCAAAATAAATTCCCAGGTTTGGAGCAGAGAGAATCAGGAGATTTAATTAACAATACCTTTATTTTTGGCCTGTTTATTTTTCTTATTATTACTATTGATCACTCAGTGGAGAATGCTTTTTTTTTCCAAATCACTCAGGTTACTTTTCTGCCGTTATTTTTATTTCCTTGCCTGCTTTCTGAACCAATATCCAAGCACTTCTGGGAAGAGTTATGGATCTGGAAGCAGGATTCTTGTCAGTTGGACTTGCCTTGTAAATAGAGACCTGTGCCTGAGCAGCTCAGCAGAACGGATTGCAAAAAAAGAAAGAAAAAGATACTACTTCTGAAAATAAAAAGAAAAGGGAGATAGAAGGAGATTACATGGATATATTATTTCCATAACTGACAGCTGACTCTGCTCTGCATTTTAAGCAGATTAATGTCTTCCTCTTGCTTCTAATAAATAAATAAACAAACAAACAAATAAATAAATAAATCCATTTAGAGGCAGTGTTAGATATTGTACTAGGACTTTGGGGTTTTATTACACTTTTTGTCACCAAGTGTGCTTTATAAAGTAGAATAAAATCTCTTAAGTAGGAGATTGCTCTCTCTCAGAACTGGGCCTCCGAAGCACAATAATAGAAATGTTTTGCATTTCTGCTGCTTTTGACAGGTCAAAGCTTTCTGCAGACCTTAAGCACAGCACCAGAGGAGAACTTTCCGTGCTGTGCATGTTCAGAGCAGCAGAGCTGGCAGGCAGGACTTTCCCAGCACTCGTTTTTGGCTGCCAGGCTGCGGGCAGAGGGCAGGGGTGGGTGCTGTGAGAAGGGGCTTCTCAGCAGAGCACGGGCACAGCTGCTGGCCCCGCAGCACCCCAGTGCAGACAGCATCACTGGCTGCTCTCCCAAGCTTTGTCTACACAAACCTGAGCTTCTGGAGCTCTCCAGAATCTCCTAAGCTTGTATTTTTGACAAATTGTATTTACCTCTTCATAATGGGACGTATGGGCAATCTTGAACTGGCTTGTGGGTTTGGCATCAGTCTGGAGATCCTGCCAAGGAGCAAAAATGGACGAGAAATGAAGCTTGTACCTGGAGCCCAGGCCATATGTGAGGTTTTCTTTGCCTGTACCAGCTGCTGGCCCTACCTGTGGTGGCCCCAGCTGCAAGTGGGATGTGCAGGGACAGCGTGTTTGGCTTCAGTGCTGCTACTGAGCCCCAGCACCAGCACAGCCCTGCTGTCAGGGCTCATTGTCAATCTGAGAAATAACTGTGGGGAAAAGGGAGTTAAAGTGTGTAAGATAATCGAAGAAAGGCTTAGATCAGTATGGGAGGAAGCCACCTGGGCCCACACAGCTGGAACTGAGACCAGGCAGTTGGGTGGAAGAGCGAGTGGCAAAGGAGCTTTGTGTACAGTGAGGAGATATTATTGCTAAACACTCCCTGGGTTGGGGGATACCTTTTAGAAATGTTCAAGTAATTCTTCCAAAATAAGAGGTCATAAAAGACCTTGGACTAGGGAAAACTTTTAAGGCCTTTTCTTTGGGTAATCTTCCAAGGTCAAGCTCAAGAGAACAGGTTTCAGTTTCTATATCCATTGATTCAAAGGGGGATTTTGAGCATCAGCTACAATCCCTCTTGCTCACACTAAAAGACTTAGGAAGGGCTTTCCCAAAGGACCTCCCATGCAGTAGCCTGGACTTGGGTTGCTCTGTGGAAACTTTCTAAAATCTTGCTGTTCTCACTAGGGAATGGGGTTGACTTCGCATGACATTCACCTCACCTTGTAATAGGAGATCGGTGACATCGATCAGCAGCTTAGCACTCAATACCAAAGGGAAAAAAGCTGGTTTTTTACTTATGACAATGTGTTAAACAATGTTTTAACTAGCAGTTTTATTGCCTCATTGACCTCCCATCCTGTAAGGACAAGGGAGTCCAAGGTTGGAAACTCACGGTTAAGGTTTCTGCTGTCAGAATTAATAAGATCAGGCACAGAGCAGTATCTGCATAAGAGCAGGAAACAGCAATAGACATGCAAAGCTGCTAATCCTTAAATTAGGGGGAAAGGGTTTTCCCTTGTCACCAGAAAACTTCGAATTTCTTATTCACTGATAGTGATTTCTGCAGTTATCTGTCTCCTGGAAAGTCTTTTCCACATTCTGTCCTGGTCTCCAGATTTTTCACATCTCTTGGTAGTTTCAGTTTGTTTCAGCCTGAGCTTTGGTGAGCAGCACCTTCTCCTTGAGCTGTCTGAGCACTGGTTCTTCCAGAAGAGGCTGAGAGAAAACATTTCAGAAGTATTTCATGTGTTAAAAGCATCACTGGGAAGGTCAGGGTGTGCTGAAGGTCAGCTTCTGCATAGTGCAGAAACAACCACACAGACCCACAATTAAATAAAGGAAGGAGAAGATCTTGAGGAGTGGATGTACTGCAGGAAGTAAGAAGCAGAGAGCTGGTAGGTAAAGGTTTCTGGGGTAAATCTTCCCTTGTGTTTTATGCACAGAACCCATAGCATGTGCTGGGGAAAATACAGGCTGGCTGTGACTCTGGCTTGTGCCTGTCCCCACACTCTGCAGGCAGCTCTGAGCTGGGGCACAGTCAGGGCTCAGGGCAGCATTTTCAAGAGAAGTTCTGTCTCTGCAGTGGTTGAAGAAATTTCTGCAGGAGCCACCTTTACAGAACACACAGGGATGATGCTAGGTGGTTCTGCTTCCTTTAGCATTATTTAATTTCCTTTGCTTAGACTTGCCCCATCTTTTTCCATATGTTCTTCATGTGCAATTTCCATTGATTTTTCATTTCCTGTGAGTTTAACCACAGAGTACCTGTCTTGGAAATTCCTCTGTAGACAGAGATTTTATATTCCCCTCTAGGTGTTTTAGTTTTTAAATGAAAACAATTAATTAAGAGTTGAAACTCTTTCTTCCTTGATACTCCAGCCTCAGTCTCAATCAAACATCTGCCACATATATAAGAAGTTATAATCTATTCCATTCCTATAACTTTCTGTAGGCACTACAAGAAGAAAAGTTCTTCTACTACTTTATATTCAGAATCCTCTTTTTTTTTTTCTCAGAGGGATCTATCATATAAGTTTCATCATTAGTGTGCAGGAAGATCAATTTACTTTGCCCATCATTTTCCATGTCAATTGTTTGACTTCAAAAAGCAAAACACAGCAGCTGAGCACCAATAATTTTTAAATTCTGACCTTCTGTGTTTTGCATCTAAACTCTACCACTGGGTTTCATAGCAGGCATTTTTCACTCTTCTGTTTTGTGTTTCCATCTCAGTCCTTACCTTTGTTTTTCATTTTTCTTTTTTTCTTTTCTCTTTCCCTTTTCCTCTTTTTGAGTTACATTTTAAGACTCATGCTGCATTTGTTTGCACAAATGCAATAAAACAAGTTAAAAAATATATCTTCATCTACCAACACAATAATTTTATTTCCATCCACATTTCAAAAGAGCAAATTCATTTTCAGACAGAAAATATCTACAACACAATTTTGTTTTAGACTGTGGGTAACATGCTTCAGCCTGTGACAGCACTGTTAAAAAGATAAACCTATTCAGTACCATTAATCTTTACCCTTCATACACGAAATAGGCTGGATTTATAAGTGCCAAGACACTGATGAAAACTGGAGCAAGAAAGTGAAGGAAGAGTGGAAAGAAACACTTGCCAGATTACCCAAAAATCAAAAATTATTAAATTGTTTGAACGGTGACTTTCATGGCAAAGAAAATTCTGGGCCTATTAACACTCATCTCCAGCAAGATTTGTCTTCCCAGGTAGCCCTTTCCCATCTCAAACCTCCTGGAGCTGTACCAGAGCCCCCCTGCCCTGGGGCCTCAGTGCCACTGCTCTGCTCCCTGCTCCCACCGTGCGGCTCAGCCCCTTCACAGCAACGTGGGGATAAAAGAGGAATCCCCTGGTTTGTGCTGTTGGTGAAGAGTCACTGGAAGGAACTTGGCCTTCTGCAATTCTCTGTCTTTTGCCTCATCCCAGGAGCTGGTGCTTTTTATCCAAAGAGGGTCCGAAGCACAGAGGTGGCTGAGGTGAGGTGCTGGGACTTGGGTTGGAAAGAAGGAATTCAGTCTGTCTGATGCATTCTGGGTTCCTGTTGGGGAAGATGAAACAGAAAAGCATTGTAAATATGATTGCCTGACAAAAGATTTTGGGAATATGAAAACTACAGGCAACATCGAAATGAAAGCCACTTTTGAAATACCAGGTCTTAGTTACTGAACAACTAGAAAACAATGGTATGGCCACTGAAGATAATCCCCTCTTGATGGAACAATACCCTCTGCTAGCAGGCAGGTCCAAGGGTCAGAGCAGACCCTACTAGCTCAGCAGAAGGGGTCCAAAGTGTAGTTTTTAGAAGTTAAGATGTAACACTCTATGGTAATATAAGAACTCTTACAGGCTGTATGTAAATGCTATAGGATTTGTATCTTGTATTAGATTAGTTAGTGACAATTAGAATATTCAGTACAGAAGATGATTTATTGTATTGTAACCAGGACTTCAGACACTTCCACTTCTATTCACTTCTTCTTCATTCCTTTCCTTCCTTACTTCCACTCTTGCTCTTACACCCTCTCTCTCTCTCTCACCTGCTTACTCTCTTGGGCCTGCTCAGAGCTGAGTCTGGCAGCTCTGAGCAGTGCCCCTATACCCACGCCTTTACAATAAACCGACTGTGTCCCAAGACCTGCCTATAGAGATCTCTCCGTCACCGTCTACGTCCGGCCATCCTGTAACCTACAGTCTGGCGCCCACCGTGATTGCCGAACCCACACCCAGAACCTACAGGTTCCCACATCTGCCCCTTTTCTTTTGACAACAGAAAATTCCTCTGTGGTGCATCCAGGTCACCTGGACACTCCAAGGAACCCACCACAGCCACTGCACTACTGATAATGCTGCTGAGGTGGAAAAAGGTTACCATGGTACCAAGGCTGTAGCCTCTACAAAAGCCTCTAAACTTTGCCCTTCCTGAATTTTCAAAAAGCTGTTGCAATGCTAAGAGCACCTCAATAAAATAATGCCATAAAAGTTTAGTCATCTTAAATATAAAAGTTGATTCCTTCGCTTCTGTTATTCTTCCCCTCCCCAAAAAAATAAATTGCTGTATTTCATTTTTATTTGTACTTTCTGAAGAGTAATGCATTTCCAAGAAAAGGATTAAATCTCTCAAAGTGAGGTAATAAAACTGAAGCCATAATGAAACTCACTGGATATACAGGGAGATATTTCATTTAGGCATTAGAATAAAATTCTAGTTACAATCCTGGTCAGAATAATTCATGACCAAAATGCCTCATACTATTTTTAATTGTCCTTGTTTTTCAAATAAAAATTATAGATAGTCTGGTAAATCATTGCCTGTCAAGCTTAGGTTGTGAACGGCTCAGTGAATCCCAAGGGGCACTTTCAATTTTTAGGGCAATTCATTTATTTATTTGTCTATACTAATAAAGCACATATTTAGAGATTTATATTCGTATTCTACTACTAAAAATGTATGAATCTTTTGGAGTGACAGCAAGGAACAACAAGAAGGAGCTTATACAGAAGCTCAGAACAGTATTGCTACTATTTTTCTTACCAAGGTTTGAAAAAAAAGAGCTTTTCCATAGAATTCTGGGGAAGAATAGTTATATAATTGAGATCTATTCCTGCTTTTGGAAAAAATATATGAAGTGCTTGATTAAACCAAGAACCAAAGAATCACGGCCCATTTAATCTGATTTGTTAGTAATGGTTGTAAATACACTGTATTTAGTGACCTGACACAATACACTTGTTGGAAAACTGAAACAAGGAAAAGACACATCTTGTTCATTTCAGAGAAACACTAAAATACAATAGCAGAGACATAAACAAGAATGCAGTGGGAAAGCTATTGTGGCTTATAATGCACTTTTCAAACCAGCACTATTACTTTCATTCCAGGAAATATTGTTCCCTCAAACCAGAAAGATTTGCAGTAGAAAGGGAGGTAATTGTCTGGTTATCAAAAACCAAAGTGTGTTTTTTCTCTCCACCTGTGCTGAAAGAAACACCTTTCTACCAGAAACTGTAATGGAAGAACATATAGATTCTTTTTCTCTCCCCAACACCCAGAAAAATACAATGGGTGAAATTCAAGCAGCCTTATGAATTCTTTAAGTAACTTTACTGCATCTACGTTCCTCAACTTTCATAACTCTGTGACTGACAAGTAAACATAAATTTCCCAGATGTGCTTCAAGCATGACTCACTAGCAGAGAACTATGGGGCAGAACAACCCAAGATTTGATCAAATTTGCTTTGCAGCTGCTCCTTCTACAAGAGTGTTCACCTCCCCAAACTTTTACTACAAGAACCATTCATAGCTCTACCTGTGTCCATAATTAGTTCTTCGTCCATTAGGCAATAGTAATTCAAAGTACTCCCCAGCATTCATCCATCATCCCTTGTTTCCCTGGGTCTGTTCCCACCAACAGCCACAGCTCAAGTCCAAATTTACCAGTCAGGTGAATTAGTTCAGTGAGTAATGAGTTCAGATGTTCCTTAGTGAATTAGTTCAAAACATCACCAGACATCCAGCAAGCAGGTCCAAACAAGTCATCAGTTGTTTCATAGACATGTAATCAGTTTCTCAGATGTCAGTTCATGCATTTTCCTGTTGATTATGCTATCCTTTCTCTAGCAAACATTTCTGAATGAATTAATTATCTATGCCAGGTATGCACATAAACACCAATCAGTACTACACTATTTTAGCTGCTATATTCCAGCCTGCATGTTCTCATTTCTATTGCCCTTTATCCAGCCCTTTCATAAACCAAAGAGATGTTTCTCCTTAGTTTACTTTCCAACTTATCCATCACACTTTTGAACATCCCATCAGTTTAGGTGCAGAATTAGATTAATGAGACTTAGTGTTCTGCCTGGCATTGATTTCACCTGCAGGCCTAACCACTGTGGTCATTCTCCAGCACTAAACACTAATAATGTTATCTTTAAGGAATTACAAATAAATTACAGACCTACTGCAGCATGCAAAGCCAAAGAAAGACGGGAAATCTGCCTCTACAACGCAAGTGTCTATGAACCAGAAACACTGTTCATTCTGGAAATACACTATACCAAAATATGGTGTATTGCTAATATAGAGATCTAAAAAAACCACACCCCTGTGTTCTTGGTATTTGGTGTGACAGAGGCCGGTGCTCACCTACACAAACATGATGATTCTGGTGTAGCTACTGCAAGGAAAATGTGTACCATTGACCTTGTCGTGGGGAATATATCCATTTATCTGACTAAATGTGAAAAAAGAAAGAAAGAAAAAAGCCATCAAAGAGACACTGCTGATGGATGAAGGCTTTCTATTTCTGCTCTTCCATATGATATTTCTCTTGCAGCTGGACTGTTGCAGAAGATTTGTCATAAAATTTAGAGCATCTTCCATGTAGTTGTGGTGACGAGAGTACATTTGCTCTTCATCACCCAATACATTTTGAATTGCTTCCTGCAGCTCTGATGGACCATTGTTCACTGCCCTATTGTTGGGCAGGAGCTGCAGCTTGAAGATGACAAGCTCACAATGCGACACCGAAGTTTTTCTCTTCATAACACAGCTCAAAAAACCCAAAACCAAACCAACCCCCAAACGCTCAAGTAATATAAAGTAAATAAATGCAAGGATCTGAGCAGACGAATCATTTCAGATGCTAAACATCTCGCCAAACATCTGTTTAGACTGTGAATGAAAGCAGGGGGAGGTTCTACTCACAGCACAGGAGTGGTTCTACTACTGAGTGGGGAAAGGCAGCACATCAATGCAAAGCAAATTCAAATCTGCTGCTGCTTGTCAAACTGAATCAAGCCCATGTAATCTTATTTCTCAGCTTCTCTGAAGATAAGTTCATCAAATGGACCAATCTCGGTGATGAAATAAAGACACAGGAACAATATCTGGTGTGCATAAGGATGTACCCAAAATTAATAGGGTTAGAACAGGATTTCTCCAGAGGGAAACCAAAGTTATATCCCAATTTAATGCATTCTGTAAGAGAAGAATGCCCTTTTCAAGTAATGCCAAACATAAAAATTTGAAAAGTAGGGAAAATCTCTGCACAGCTAGCTGCTTGCCAGCATTTACTGACTGCAAATGTTCAAGTGTCCTTTTCTTGTAAACAATGCAAAAAAAAAAAAAAAAAAAAAAAAAATCAAAAAAAAAAATCATAGAATCAAATACAGGAAAGTGGTTGATTTTCACTGCAGGTTGAAACAAACGAAACCCAAAAGTATCTGCAGCTTACTGCTTTCCAAAGTCATATGAATGACAAAGTAAAAAAGTGGGTTTAGTTTATTGAGTTATACCTTTTCTTGTTTAGGAATTAGGAGCTGAACTTAGCAAAGGGGAAAAGTAATAGCCCCTTAAAAATAGCAGTGTTCGAAAAGCAGTGAAACAGAAACTAAAGTGCAATGTGTTTTCTAAGATAAAGGCAGTGAGAGTATTTAAGACTATAAAAGAAAATAGAAATTCATGATGAAGAGGCTCACTGAGCTATCTCCAGCTCTATTATCAGTGGCGAACGATCAGGCAGATGCACTCCACGGCATCTGTTGTTGCAAATGGATTCCAGTGAGTTTTATAAAAATAAAAGATTCAGCCTGCCTGCAGAACCTGCCAGTACGTTGTCTGACCTCAATCTGAGTGTATTTGGCTATAAAGCCAATTTAAACCCACAAGGTTTAAGTCGAGGCTAACTAGCACACCCATTCCTGATCCTGGAGATGGATGAGTTGTTCTGCTGTTTATGTTTAGAAGATGGCCAAAAGCCAAAACACAGCTTTTACAGCTGCTGTAGCCTCACCTCAGTGCCATTCTACACAGGTTTCAGATATTCCTGTGATGCTCAGGCAACTCAGCTTGCAGTGCATGCAGATTGCAGCAGGTCAGAACACCTGCTCATTTGACTTTTCACTTTGGTTACACAAAATCACACATGCAGCTGCCACAGCCTAAAATCTCTTTGGGCTTTGCCTCAACAGAACTTGCTTTCTGGTTAACACAGTAAATCTTCAACTTCCCATGAAAAGCAACATGTTTCTAGGGAAAATATCACTTACTGGTTCTCCAAACCTACAAAGTGGGGCACCATCTCTGGGCAGTGAGAAAAGATGGGGAGAGAGGAAGTCATTGGAAAATTTGAGTGGTCACCTGAAAATGACCAAAACAGGCTCACAAGATCCCACATTCCTTATGTGACTTGTTTTTATAGCTGTCAATGCCTTCCAAATTCCAAGTACTCTAAACACCTCTCCCACAATATTAGGGACTGTGTTTTTACTTATACTCTGGTGACTCTTTGGAGTCCCTGCCCTAATTCTGAAGGCATGAAAGCAGTAAATCAGTAGGATCATACCCATTGTCCCTTGGGCCTCGAGTCACTCTACAGCAGTCCATGCCCCTTTCAGCTGACTTCCAGTTAAACCAGCAAAAGCAGAAGGTCACTGGTTTAAAACATCTGACAAATTTATGAGATACAAGTGCACTGAGCAGAAATGCTCAGGAAAAAAAAAAATCTCAAGAAAAGGCAAAATCCATGTTCTTGGTTTAGACAAGTGAGTAAAACACTCACAGCTGGCAGAATCAGATCTTCTCAGCTGGTGGCTCTACCTGGTCATGCCAGCTCCCAGCCCTTTCTGCTCATTGCATATCCAGCTACCCACTCCTATAACTGATCCTGGGTTTTAAACTCTGTTCAAACAATACAAATAACTGCAATTCCTATTTCTCCAACCGAAAAATGTAAATGACATCAGCTGCCCAGTCAGCAGATTGGAGAAAGGAAAGGAAAGGGGAAAGAAAGAAAACCCCCACTTAATAAATGGTGTTTAATTTTTTACAACACCCATCAAGGTTTCAATATGCAGATGAACAGATCAATTTTAGTTTCCTGGAAAGATTTACAAATGCTTTAAAATTACTCTAAAACTCTTTCTCCACAGTTAATCAAGCTCAGAGTAAGTAGATTTTATAATAACTCAGAGTTAAGCAAACCTGTCCAAGTAGGTGCTAATTGTAGATACTCAGCTCTATTTCACCATCAACTTTACGTAAACTGATCTGCATTGTGCTAACCCAGGGCAAGGTGCTGGGCAGGCAGGGTTTAGGTTCTGCTCCTCTGCAGTGTTATAGCAAACATGGAGGAAGATAGATGGAGAGGACAACTTTTCTGTAATATTATTTATCTCACGGAAAGGCAACACTGCAGTTCCTCATCCTCTCTTATTATTGGCTGTGTGCTGCCAGCCCCACCTCCAGAATATTTCCCTGTTCTTAGAATGACTGGAATAGTGAGCAATGGCTAGTGCTTCCCTGAGCTTTCTTTCTGGCCTATTATAGTATTGCCTTTATCCACCAACTGCTGCAACAAAAACTTGGTTGGAAACACCGTAAGCTGAAGGGATAAGCAAAGCCTGAAAGAGGCAGAGAAGAAGAAAGAGGCCCAATTTTCTGTGCTGCTCTTGACAAAAGCCCAACTCCCTGAGAAATCAGCAGCGTGCCAGGACAGCTGGGAGCTAACGATGGAGAACGGAGCGACCTGGGCAGCTCCAGCGGAAATCTCCACGTGCGACTGAGCCACCAGCACAGCTGAGCAACCCCAGCAATACCTGCAAAATGTGGCTCTATTTGTGCTGCCTGCAGCTGGAATCCCAGTGCCAAGGAATTAAAAACCAATCAGCTTTATTGGCCTGCCGATGCCAGGGCAATTAGCATTCATTTCTGACAGCATATGCCCGTGCACTGCTCCGGCTCCACGTGAACAAATCTCCCCAGCCCGGGCTGCTGCTCTGCTCAGTGGCTGCCACTTCTTGGACACCCTCTTTGAGCCCCCATTTCTTCAAAAGCAGAGGAGCAATGAGGTTAGAGGTAACAGCATCCTCCAGCACTGCAAAGGAATATTAAAACATCCTGGCAATTAGTCCCCTTTGGATCCATAAACCCAGCAGCACTAAAAAAGTTGTTTTGTTATGTGGAGAACTAACTTTCAAAGACAGAAAGGGGCATTTGGGGTGAAAAATGCAGAGGATCCTTGTTTGCACTCTACAAGAGGTTTCCCTAATGCTTTAATTAAGTGTGTATATTTGGAAGTGCTTAATAGTTAAATTAAAACCTAGATATTAGTTCTCTAGGAGGAGATGTGTTTTTATATCAGAGTTCTGCATTTATAATTGAGTAGGTCACATCAAAATAACATGTATTTAAATCAGAATATACTTCTAAATATACTTAACCTCCACACATAAAAACTCCCAGCAGGTGCCTTGTTAAACAATAAGGAACATAGGAGGTAGATTGCTGTTCTGAAGCCTTCGGTAAAAACTAACTCTAATTGTGTGCTTATATTTTTTCTAATCAGTTGTGAGAATAAATATCCCTCTGGTACAAAAAGAGACTTTTGCACTTTAAGCCAGCAAGCTAAGCAGTGTGATTTCAAGATATCATCTGCCTTAATATTTAGGACCTAAATCTCAGAGTATTAATATTTGATTCTGTGAGCACCAAAGTGTCTTTGAAAGCATAAGCCTAGTCCAAAAGTCTTTAAATGCCTTTTTTTCCCCTTTCATGCACCAAATTTAAACACATAGGACTCAGGCATTATTCAGAAAGAAATCTCCACCTTCACTCTTCTGGAAAAAAGAAGATATAGTGGACATAATCTAAACATTACTGAGACTGAAAAACAAACAAGCTCCTTTGCATAGCTTATGGAAAAGGCAATACTGTGATGTTAATTAAGAGCTTTTCTATTTAGCTTCACTTTTCTTCCTCCTTTTATTAGAGCACTTAATGAATCTGCAAGGGTTTTTCAAATGCTAACTATATTTACAAGTAGACTCCAACAAATACGAGCCTCTGAATCCTCAGCTAACCCAGACCATAATTTGATCAGCAGCCTGAGGCAAGAGAGGCACACGCACTTGTTTGTAAACAACTTGGAGATTTTTCTCCTTGGAATGTGTATTTTGCTGCTTCCCTCCTCCGTACCAAGGCCTAGCTGTGAATTTTGCTACATTTCAAACCTCTTCTACTGAACAATTGAAAATTTTGGTCATGTCAACTGAAAGCTTTAACTTAATACGACCTTCTTGCAAAGGAGAATAAGAAACTGTGAAAATAAACGGCTAAATTATCAACTCAAGAGATAGGTACCTAAAAACCCAAAAAAGCAGCAAATCTTTAGAAGCTGAGATATTTTACTCACCTATGGAATAATAACAACCTACAAAAATGGCATCACCGCCCTCCCAAATCATCTGTAAAAAGCTTTAGTTGGCCACAAAGCCTTTTACAGAAGGAAATTTAGTGTGGAAATTTGATCTGGGACCTGTGGCCTCTTGGGAAATGTAGTTTTGCAACCAGCTACCCATCTGGTTGCAGGCCTTGTTTTTATCACTGGGAAATGAAAAGAGTTATTTTACCAGGAGTTTACTTTTATTTACTTTCTAATCCTGCATGGCAGATCTGCAAGTGGTCTCTTTTTAGATGTGACTTGACTGAGCCTTTTTCTAAGGGAACAAAAATTTGAATTCCTAGGGAGGGGATTATGGGTAATCTGCTACTTTAAAAAGGAAAGAGTGAGCATTTTTCTGGTTTAATTTAATAGGGATTGTATGTGGAGCTCTCAGGAGGAAGAAGTGCTGCTCCTGGCATTTAGGCAGGAAAGAAAGATATTCTTTTTCATCAAACGAGAGTTGATAGATGGGATCTTTTGTAAGGGGTCTTCTTTGAGTTGGACAGCCTGTAGAAACAAGAAATTCAGCTATGAACAGCTTTTAGGCCCAAACAGAGGGAGTAGTAAAAAGGCTAACAAGGAATGAAAGAGGCTAGTGAGTTTTTGTTGGGTTAGGCTGGTTTGGTTGGGTTTTTTTTCTTGGTTGTTTGGTTTTTGTTTTTTGGTTTGTTTTTTTTTCTTTTAAAAATTATTGATTTATTTTGTTCTTTACCTTTTAAAGCTATTCAGAAATGTTTCCTGTCCCTCTTCTGAACAGATTGTAAGTGTTAGACTTGCAAATGCTTTCTCTGGAGCTACACAAATCTCTTACAGAGCAGGTAAGTGATTAGACTGTCGTGGGTTTCCTCCACTATGCTGTTGACCCAGCTCTGACCTTCACCTTTCCATTGCCAAAGCCCACCCAGCAAACCTTTCTGCTGAAGCTTGAGGGGTCCCCAGAACTCTGCCTCACCTGGGAATGCTTTGAGTATTTCTGATGTTAAGAATGTTGCATTAATTTGCCAAGTAACCTCAGGGTTATCTGTAGAAGCAAAAGATCATCACCTTTGGAAACGGTGTGCGGGGGCATTTTCTTTACTGAAATCTGACTGTAGTGACTATGCTGAAGAACAATTAAGGATGAGAAATCTTGCCTCATCAACTTCTCCTCTCTTTTTGGGGATGTCTGAAGGGTTTGAACTCTGATTGTGTTGGCTGACAGGCAGCTCGGCTGGTTCCCCTTCGAGCTTCAATGTGGTGATGATGGATTATGCAGAGCCTTGAGTGGGTGTAATGTAAGAACAACTCTCCTCTCAGCTGCTTCTCTGCTCTGTCAGAGATGTTGGCCCATGACACCACAGCCTTGACGGTAGAACCCAGCATCCTAAGGCCTGTGTGTCCTTGGGGCAGGGGTTGCAGGGAGGCTCCTTACTGCTCATGGGGCCTCTCTAGTTCAGCCCAGTTTTTGAACAGGAACCTCCTGGAGCTCTGAGCCTCTCAATTATTTTTCCTCAGTCTTTTCTCAGCTTTTTAATTGTTGCTGAACCGTGAAAAAGACAACAGGTATGGGGCATGCTTAAATCAAATAGTTGTCCCAATTCCACCCTCCCCTCCTGCAGCACTTTCTGGGAGGTGGGATGAGCAGCACCACCCAGTCGTCTCCTTTATTAGGAGGTACTAATGAGCACATTCAATCTAAAGTGAAGACCCTGTTGTGCATAGGTCAGCTTCATTTGAAATCTAAGGAGACCCAGGGAACTGATTTACTGCAAGATGTTAATTAGTTTTATTGAAAGCAATGGCAGTTTAAAAACACAATGGAAATACTTTTTCTATGAGTGTTTGTCGAGAAGATAAAATCAGAGCTAGCGACTGGGAGGGAGAGAGGAGAGCAAAAAGATAACAATTAGACTGAAAAAGACAGAAAAATATTACCATGGGCTTTAACAACCTACTAGAATAACCAATGATATCATCTTGATTTCCCAGTGAAACTCAATTTTATGTGTCAGTAAAGCAATCTCAAACTGCTGAGCAGATGTCAGCTGCAGATCTGCCATGTCAGTGATCAGGAAAGATGTTTTCCATGAGCAGTAGCAGAGTCATTGCTTGCAATGTTATTTTTTCATATACTTTGCACTGGATGTGGAGGGTTGCAAGACTTAAAAAAAGTAATTCCTAATCTCTGCAAGTCATGGATTTTGCTCATTTATGTGGTTTTTATAAATAATGTTTTCTGCAGCAATTGGGAGACAAGTTAGGAGCCTGGAGGAAGCTCTGGATGAGGGGCTTTTGGAGAATGCTTTAGGTAGGGATGGTATTTCAGTTCATTATTTTTGAACTGAATTCCATTGCAAATCTTCACAGTCTTTGTGGAGCCTGGGTAAATTCATGAAACTCTTCCCTGAAATCCTTGCTCAACCTTTTTAAAATTAATTTAGTTCTGCACCTGAGCATCCCATTTCAGCTTCCTCTTGGCTGGTGCTCCTGTAACTCTTTACTGATACACAAAGTTCTTGAAAGCACAATTTAAGTTCTTACACATGAGAAATGATACCAGAAAGGAGTTTCCCCCACCTCTCACTGTTACTAGTAGAATATTGTTGCTGGAAGCCAGGTAAGGCTTTGAAACAGGGAGCATGAGATGGGAGAGCGCTGCATTTTGAAAGAGGTAAAACCCTGCTGTTAAGAACCTGGGGGGTAAAGAGGGTGAAGTGACAATTAAAATTGGGATTAGGTGATGTTAAACAGGTGAACTGCCCACTGCCACATGATTGGATCTGAACAGACTGCACACAATGATGATACCAAGTGAGATTTCCCGGTTTGCAGTATTTGACCAGACCTATTTTCTCTATGTCTGTTTGCCTTGAAGTAAGAGACTGGCCCAATAACCTCACATGTCACTTTTAGAGGGGTTTTTTTGTTATCTGTTCTGGGATTGACTTTCAATTCCATTTCCTCCACAGGGGTCAAATATTTTGAAGATTTCAAAATCTGTTACCCCTCAAGGGTGCAAAGATGGGACTAATGATTAGTGTGAGCTCAGTTGTGCTATACCCCGGCTCAACTCTTGACACTGCCTAGAAATTTGAAGGCTGCTTGCAATGCTTTTTTTTGGTTTCAAAGCACAGGGTTTTTACCTTTTTCCTTTTTTTTTTTTTGACATTGGTTTAGCCCAGTGATTGCTTTGCACAGCAGATTGTCCAGCCTCAAGACACAGAAGCAGAGAGAACATTCTGAGCTCTTCTTTTGCCCAATGTCTCGTCAGGATCAGTAATTTCACTCCCAGCATTGCAAAAGATTTCTCAGTATTTTAAGTACAGGTGAAATTAATCCCGTTCTAAGGTTATGACTAGTGATTCTTTCATTTTCTATGTTCAGGCCTTCATCCTAAGAATGGAGACTGAAAGGAGAAATGTTGATCTTTAGATTCAGTGCAATCAATGAAGAGCTAGAGCAGCATTAATTCTGACAGGACAGTATGCACAGTGAGAGGAGGAAAGAAGTCTCTGATATCTCATTATCTATAAATAATGCAAATGAATATTTGAATGGGAAGAGATGAAGCTAGGTGATTTATTCCTCTTTTTCCCATTGGGATGGATTTATAGTGATTGCTGTGAAAGGATCTGTGAGTGACTGGGCATGTCGAATGAAGGTCAAGGGGGAGAGTTGAGGAGTGCAGCCACCTGTGGGATTTTCTGGCCATGAACAGCTGAAGAGGTAGAATTGAAACTTCTGAAACTCTTCTTTATGTCTGAATTGTCACTGTACATAGAAGCCAGGTACCCTTCACAGAGGTCATGAGCAGCAGAATCCTCCTGCTCTGCTCTCTTTGGGCAGAAGATCGAAGTTCAGCATACAAACTGTTCAGCACTTTCACTACAGCAGAGTGTGCTTTGAGCAGGGCTTGGCAAAGTGGGAGGAGACTCCTTCCATTCACCACTCTCATCTTTGTTTGCAGAGATGAAAAGGAGCTGTAAGATCAAGCTCAAATCCTGAAATTCATCTTTCCGTTGTTGCTTCCCCGGGCCCAGAGGCAGAGAAAATCAAAGGGCACCAATTCTCCAGCTTTGACTTGCAGCTGCCCCTGTCTAAAAGCATCATGCAACATCTGGGAAACATTCTTCCCATTTCCTAATCTTTTTCCCGTTAGTTATCAAATCCTGCTGGCTACAGAGAACAAAGGGGCTAGCACTGATCTTATTCCAGTTCTCCAGGTTTAGTGGATTTTCAGGTGAGCAGACATGCTGTGTTGAGCTTCTGCATTCTGCTG
Organism: Corvus cornix cornix; assembly: GCF_000738735.6. Taxonomy (NCBI): domain Eukaryota; kingdom Metazoa; phylum Chordata; class Aves; order Passeriformes; family Corvidae; genus Corvus; species Corvus cornix. The sequence goes on along the minus strand of NC_046343.1, from coordinate 6,324,215 downwards.
GCCATTATCATTTCTGGGAGTCCTACAGCTTTCTGTGCTGTTTTGTGACAGAAAGGAGGGCTGGGAGGGAAATGAGGAAGGTGGCACAAGCCCATGTTCCTGCCCCAAGGCAGCAACAGCTCCTCCTGAAAAATTGCTGCAGGATGTGGGTCCAATCAGTCCTTGTTAATCTCCACAAAGGTGATTGCTACAAACCCCCAAGCCAGCCTGTGCTAGCAGTTTCCCCTGCAGTCATCAAATAATTAGTACCATACTTTAATTTGAATGAGTCAGGCTTTATCTTTCATCCAGTGGTTGTTATTGTGCTTTTATGATATACTGAATAGTCATTTACCACTTGATATCTTCTCCCTCTGAATGTATTTGTGCATTGTCGTCGAGTCACTTCTGGGTGGCCTAAATAGATTTTGATAAGGTAAACAAATCTTTCTGCTGACGCTGGTGGCACAGATTGAATTTGAAGTATGATGGTATCACTCTAATCAGGCCACGAGGAAGAAAAAACAACTTCTTTTCAAAGACAGAGTCAAACATAGGATTGCACATCCAGTCCTTGCTCTATCATCAGGTATTCCAGGGAGACTACGTGTGTCTAGACTTTTTATAGCTGCCCTTAAAAAAGCAGAAAACAAAAAATCAACCCAAAACGAAAAAGAAAACTCTGCTTCCTGTGTTTTAACCTGAGATTAGGGAAGAAATTGCTTTTACTTGACCCTGATGACATGTCTCACCCAACTCAGCTGACAGGTTATTTCATGGCAGATGAACTGTCTTCATTTTCAAATGTTCCTGTAAAGGATCACGTGGCTTAATACTCTTTCAGTCAGATTTGTGTGTGTCTATATAGCAAGTGCCGCCGTCTCCTCCGTTAGAAAGTTGATCTGTTCATGGCATCATATCTGAATTGCTGCACAGACAGGACAGTCTCTCAAAGTTTTTCCACTTGAAATGCCTGAAATCTGATTTGGCAAGTTTGTAGCCTTGCGGCTCAGGCTGGAAAGGTAATCTCTCGTGAAGCTTGTGTAACCTCTCCTGGAATTTGTGTGCAACTGAACAAATACCTTGTGCTTTTCTTGGAAGAAAAAGATGTGTTTTAGAAAACTTACTTCATTATTCTCTACTGCTGACATTTGTTTGAGTTTTGTGAAAGGAAGGGGACAATTAGAGTGGCTCTTATAACCTTACAGCTTTATTCTCCAATTTGAAGAGCTATCAGATGTGACTGTATTATGAGAAGCAGAATTCATTTGTGATGTTTGCAACACAAAGACCCACCCTGGGTGATTTACAAATAAATGATGTCCTAAAAGAGAAAAGAAATTGCTTCCATGGGGTGTTGCTTTTCAATAGTTTTAAATAATTGCAGTTAGCGAGGGCACTGTGCTGATTGCTGCAATGGATCAGCACTCACGTTGCACTGAGAAACCAAGCTTCAATTATAACTCCAATCTGCAACCCACTTCAAATAATTGAAATATTTCCCTTGACTCGAGTGGACTTTGCTGTGCAAACAAGCTCCATCCTGCTCACTCAGGAGCCTCTGGAGGGGAGGAGGAGCAGCTGGGCTTTCTTGCAGTGCTTTTTGCCTTGGCAGGTCACAGAGCGGGGTCCAGACCCAAGGGGCAGGTGACAACAGGGTCTGTGGGCCTGGAGATGTGGGGGCCTGCTGCAGACAGTGTGCTCATTTCTCCCAGTCCCAGAGCATCCTGAACTTTCCTCACTTGGCCACTCGTGTAGTGGCACCTCATTCTGCTGGCAGTGACAGCGTAACATGGAGAGAGAGAAGAGTTAGGAGAAACAGCTCTAGAGCCCGTTAAGATTTCCATGCTGGAATAACGAATGAAGATGTATATTGGGCAATGTTAGAATTGTTCAATATTTTGTGGGAATTGCGTAGACTGAGTAAAAAGAAATATTCCAGGGTGAATTCCCAAGCAGATAATTGTGTAAACTCTATGGCTGGAAGCGTAAGATCTGCAGGAAACTGCCCCATTATTGTTTTCTCCTTGGTCTTTCTGATACATGGACTTATTGTAGCTTCAAACATTATGTAGCATTCCTTAGACTTCCAGTTAATGGAAAAATCTATTGCATACCTTTGATGGGATGTGTGTTACTCCAGGACAAGGCTGGGAAAGTGCAAGAAATCAATAGGGTTCTGTTTTGCATAAAATTAACAGTGTGGAATTTAGGTGACTGCCTTTTGTACACAATTTAATTATTGGAAGCACAACCCCCTTTGAAACAGAGCCCAGGACATGCGTTTGTCTGCAAATGAACGAGGGCTCCATTACAGTGTAATGCACTGGAAAAGACTCCAATAAAATCAGCTTGCTCACCATAAATTCTTCTCTCTTAGAGGAGTTCCTGTAAATGAAGAGCACTGGAAATCCTCTTCCAGTAAACTTTGAATTGAGAATTGAGTACTGAGTAGAAACTACCATCAGGATATTCTTCTTCTCCCAATTGCATCCCCTCTTCCCTATCGCTCAAAGGAATTTTCAGTTTTGATTTACTTTGCAGAAAACTGGTGTTCTTTGTAGGATTGAAAAAGCCCACAGAAAATAAGGAAATGTACCTGTACAGTCAGGAGAAAACGTCATTAACTGTAATATTGTTTCTGTTTCTTTGCATTATTTCATTAGAGAAATTAATGTTCTATTTCAAGTAAATGTTCAGAGTCAAAGAGGGAATCATGTTTCAGTTAATATAATCCAAAGAATGAGACTATGCTTTGTCTGTACCTTTTATTTTTATTTTTTTCAAGAACTCCACCAGGGCTTGGAGGTTTCCATAGGATTTTTTTTTGCTTTACTTGCTTTTAGGATTTAATAACCAAATTCCTGCTTTTCCCATTCTCTTTGTTTTTGCACACTGAACCTATCAGTATTTACTATCTATTTGTATATCCTTGAGTTATCCATGAAAGTAGAAATTCAATGAAGAAATTACTCAGGCATTTTAGTAATTATAAAAAAAAAAAAGGAGGAAAATTCCAGCATAGAAGACTGTTAATCTTGATAATCTTTAGCATACTGGAGACATTTACTACATGGGTTGCTTTTAAAAATTCCATTAATTCCAATGGGTTTTGCCTCCCCCCAGCCTGTAATTCTGTTTATTCAGTCCCAGATGTTGTTAACACCTTTCATTCTACTTTTCTGACATAATGTGGGAAATAAAACATGTGGCTATTAAGGGATACTCTAGCCTGGAATTACGGTGCTGCTCCCCACTCACCTAAGAGCACACACATATTTTAGGTGTCGATCCTGATTAGAGATTTCCAACATAAAAAGCTGTTGTCCAAGTGTGGATGATGCCTTTGTGACCCAGTGAATCACAATGCAGAGTATGTTTCCTTTTAGTGTTATGATTAAAGCTCAAAATATTCCAGAGACTTGCAAATGAAGAACACCAAAAACAAATGCTACCCATTTTTAGCTGAAGTGTTGAATTCCCTTGGGTCTGCAGAAGCAGAATACAGTTTTCTGAAATACTCAGCTCCTCTTCCATTAGCTTTTTTGCTTTTTCCATTTTCTCCAAATAGAGGAGGCGGAGGCATATGACAACTTTTAGAATATATGTTTAGAATATGTCTCTTGGAGCAATTTAGCTGAAGCCTGGACAGAAATGCATTTTCTCTGAAGGACTGAAATTATGAGTTAAGTGAAGGAATTTGGATCAATATGAGATGAATGCTTGGTTTGTGCCTTCTTTTGCTGTGTTTTGTTTTTCTAATAAGAATAAATCAGAGCTCACAAAATGACTGACTGGTGCTGGAGCAAGAATGAGCTTAGGGTTCGGGGGAATGCCTCCAGTTCCCTGCTGTGATTTTATCCTTTTGACAAAATCTAACCCTCAGCGTTTGCAGGTTTGGGTTTCTCATTTGCCAAGCATCAATAGCAATTTCCAGGTGTGGTGAGGAAATGCACAGTGTGGATTCTTGCAGGCTGAGCTGGATGGAAGCTGGAAGGTGGCAGATATTCCATCATCCCTGTGCAGTGCTTGTGCATTCTTTCTCCGGAGGACATCCTTCATTGACTGTCCTGCACTCTCCAGTGGCTGAGTGTCCCTGTGTTTTATTTCCTCTCTGCCCACGGAAATCATGGCTGTTTTCCACACGAGGCTTATGCTAATGCAGGCACTCCAAAAGCCTTCTCTGCCCTGCAAAGGCAGCACTGCTTTCCAGTGCTTTCGAACAGCATCCTGAACTCTTTGTTTCTCACCACAAGACCCCTTCTAACTTTTGAAAGCTTCACTAAAGCATTTTATGTGCTTGCATTTCCAGATTCCTGACTTGTTGGAAAAGGAGGGAGGCAAAGCATTGCTGTAGCAAGCTGTTTAAAGTGAACTTTTCAATTTCCCTGCAAATGCATGCATTGGGTACCTCAAAGGAAGCTTAAAAAAAAAAAAAATCTTTTTTCTTCATCCTCTTTCTTCCTTCTCCAGTGAAGAGGAGGAAAAGGAAAAAGGAAGTATAAAATTCTAATTTTCTTTCTCAGATTTACTGGCCTGCCAAAATTGCTAAAAATGTCTTTATATTTCTGAGCCTTTTTGATACTCGAAAGTCCTCATCACAAATCTCAGAACCAAGACAGAACTCAAGAACTTCTGACATGAACAGTGAATAGATCCAAATAAAAATATTCAAGATATAATCATAACAAAAGCTGTGTGTAGGCAGGATTCTGAATTACTGGGCTCCAGGCAGACCCCTCCACAGCTCTGAGGGCTCAGTGGAAACCTCTGAAGGAAAAGCTCAGAAGAGCTTGTCCCTGAGTTATTGCATCTGGATTAGAGCCTAGCACTGTGCTGGGATGGTAATTCCTTTACACTTGTGGTTCAGAAGTTAAAATGAAATAATCAAAGGTAATGTACTGAGAAAATAGGGGTTAAAGATTTTATTGCTTAGTATAATATCGCTCTGTGCCAGAAAGTATCTCATCCTTGTGAACAAGCCTCTATCATTCCTCTGCATTCCATGGTATGTTCATCAATGGTTTTTAATGGCATAGAACAAGAAAAAGTGTTCTGGGACCAGGTCTTAGAAAACAAAAACATTTTCTTTCTCAAGGCATCTTTGCTGCAAACTCTGTTTTTGAGGGTTTTTTAACAGAGGTCCCAATCCTGCAGTCCAGATTGGATCTGCCAGAGCAGCTTCACCAGTTCTGCTGCCAGCTCCTCATGCTCTTCTTAGTCTGGAGTCTGGAAGACTGCTCTGGGTACCCTCCTATCTCTTCATTTTTGGGATTGGGAGAGGGTGGGGTGGAGTGTCCTGTGACATGGGAGGAAACCAGGAACCTGTTCACCTGCATTTCAGCTCTTTCCTGTGGCTCGATGAGAGAAGTTATTTATTATTAACCAGCTCCACACTGTGATGTATCAGAATTTTGAGCACTGTTGGCTCGACCTTTTTCAATTGCACTGTGTGTGCATTTTGGAGATTTGCTCCTTATGAGAAGCTGTGATTAGGGAGGGCATTTTAAATATAAGATGCATCAGAAAAATACTGTTGTTCTGGAGGCAGAAGTGCTCTGTTTCCAAACCTGGGGTGATATCGGCTGACAGGGTAATAGGATCCCTCCTTTGCGTGATTTCATTGTGAATTCTAAGAAAACACATTTCTTTCCTCAAACCTCTCAGAAGGTCTGCAAAAGCCTGCAGCTGGAGAACAAGCCAGCTTGTCCTGCTGCTGTGATTGCAGTCTCTGAGGGGCCTGAGTAGGATGAGCCACTCTCCATCTCCTCTCCACTGGATCGCAGCTTTGCCCAGTTAATTATTTCTGGTACTGCTGCCCCAGAAAATGCCTTAACAATGATGTTTCCAGCTGCTGAAGGATAACAAACAAATAAATAAAAGTCAGAACTAGTGAATCTGAAGGAGCTGACTGGTGAAAAAACCCAACTTTTTAAACTTTGTGTTCACGGTTGGCAGGGTAACGTTTTACAATGTTTTCTCAGTTTTATGGTTATGTGTGTCTGGGGACTGGAAAAAGGCTTGATTTGTGTTTTCCCAAGGCCCCTTACAATGGCTGTAGTACCTCATCACCCCTCAGCCCTTGCAATTTTTAGAGAACAGCTTCTGTAAGAAATGCTCTGGGCTTCTAGAAATGGCTCATGCAGTAAAGACTTGCCAGAAATGTGCTGGAAAGAGGCACTTGCTGTATAAAGCCAGTGGATTAGGAACTATAGTCCTCTTCAGCAAATACCTCCTTGTGTGTGAAATCAGCTTCAATTCAGTCTGCCCTGACCCATCTGTGGTTGGCATAGCCCATATGGATGACACATAACCAATAAATTTCCTACTATGGGAAGAGTAATTCCTGATATTTGTACCAAGCTGGAAGCTTGCACTTGTTTTCTTCCTATTCCCTGGGGGAAAAAAAAGAAAAAAAGAAGAAAAGAAAAAAAGAAGAAAAGAAGAAACAAAACAAAACAAAAAAAGAAGTAACCTCTATGGTGAATCACCACAGGGCTGACACTGACTCTTGTTTTTCTTGAAAATACAGATTGTACATTGATTTTCTGTTCATTACAGGTATTAGTTAATATATTTAACAACCTATGATTAAGCTGTAATCACCATGCCTCTGGTTAACAAAAGAGGTAAGAGGCATGTTTTTACACCAAAACCTTGCTTCTTTATGTAGTGCACAGATGATCCCAGTCAGGGAGAGAGAATCCTGGAAGGGAGCAGCTTCAGCGCTCTATGTCATAAAGGAGAAGCCAGAAGGAAAGAACTTTATTTTTGTACAAATTTACTGGCCTTTAGGATATAGAACACGAAGTACTTAATTATTCCTTGATGTGGAAGAAAAAATCCCAGAACTAGAAAGTAAAATGGTTTACTTGTTCATTTAGTACTTGGTACTGGTTTGGAATCTGGCCACAACCAGATTAACTTCTCACCTGGAGGTATTTGAACTGCTGGACACTCAGGATGGACCTCAAATCTGTTTAGGTCCCCAAAATAGGAAGTTTCTCCTCACAGAATTGAAAAGGATTTGAATCCTTGACTACATCCTACATCATCCTGGCCTGGATACAGGATTTCTAAAACTGTTTCAGGAGATCAGTGATTGCACAGCAGCAGGGAGACAATGGCCTCATGAGAAGTTAGGAGAAAAGTGGAGAAGGTAGGAGTAAATGCAGAAGGTAGATATAAGGCCACATGGTTAATTTACTCCAGCTAATTGATTTCCTAAGATGCATTTCAATCTTAAAAGGATTTATGTAAGAGGAGAAACTACAAAAGGTGGTTTATTATATGGCCTCAAAACAGATGGAGATGTGAAGAGACTGGAGAGTGGAATGGAAAGGAGGAGGTGGCACATTGCACCAACTTCAGGTCGGACTCTGTCTCCTCAGGAGAGAGTGCAAGCATGGAATCCTGTAATACACGTCTTGGTTGTACATCTCCATGAATAATGCACTAAAAATAGGAATCTGCCATAGCCTTCACTTGGAGACTTTAGTTCTTCATTCCCATGTAGAAGTCCATGCCTTTCATTCTGGGCACTGATTGTTCAGTCACGTGTGCCAAATGAAATACCAAGTGTTTGTGTTACCAGCATCTGAGAGAAGACAGACTCACAGAGGTTGGAGGAATTAATTCTCCATCTTCCTCCAAGTTGGTTTGGTGGTTTTTTATTATTTTTATAATATGAATGAAAATCTGAGTTAAAATGTTTAATGCTGACTTTGGCTTACTTATATCAAGGCATACTTAAGGCTCTGCTTCAGCTGACTGTGTGTCAAAAGATTCTTCAGTGCTGCTTTTATAACTCTATCAAGGAAATTAAATTTTGCTGGCACACTAATTGCTGCCTGTCTGTGAAGTCTAATGGGTGTGGGTTTCCTTCCCTCCCTGGGAGATCCCTTTCCATGCTGAAAACTGCCAAGAGCTGTTGTGTGCAGGACACCACATTTGCATTTTCACTTCAAAATGTGCCTTCCCCAGCACCTCTCACTTGGTCTGCAGTTGGAGCTTAGAAGAGGATAAGGTTGGTGGTGTTTACCCTGAAAGAGTTCAAGGCCATCAAGCTCCTCTTGATCAGAGCAGCACTTTCAGTTTTTGTCCCAGATGTGTGATAAATCCCTGTGGACTTAACCCTGATTCCAAATTGCCATACAGAGAGCGAAGAGCCCTTCTCAGACATCCTCTAAATCTATCCCTCTTGATCATTACTGATTCGAGAGTCTGATATTTCACTGTCATCTCTACTTGAGATGATTAAGTCTCTCAATCTTTAGACTAAAGGAACTGATATGAACTACCCTGACAGGACAAAGTCTTCCCTCTTCATCTCTCCTGCATTTCAAAAGATGCCTGAAATGAGCTGATAAATGGGATTTCGGATGATGGAAGAGGCCAGTCAGCAAAGCCTGTCATGCCAGACTCCCTCATTTTCAAGGGTTGCAAAGATGCTGACTTCTGGCAAAGTTTTACAGACCTTGGATGACTAAGCAAGCTTCATTAACTCAGATTTGACTAATTGCTCGTTTAAGGAAAACAAATAGAAACAGAAAAACTCGGAGCCAGCAAGCCAAATGCTGTGAATAGGATATGGAGAAAACTGCTTGAAAGCCAGCTTCAGGGCATGTGTGCAACTCTGGTTTTGTTTGCTGCTGTTCACATCTTTCCTGCTACTGCATCTCTGTCACTACTGAAGGCTGGTGTATCAGCCATAATTTTCCTTATGTTATCAGCAGCTATTCCTTTGTTATCCACTGATTGCACCCTTTTCGCTTTCTTCATCCTCTTTTTTAGACCATTTCAGCAAAAAGGAGGCAACAGAAAAATCTTATCCTCCACTCTGAGCAGCACCTTGCTGGAATTTGCAGAAGATCTGGAGGATAAAAATCAGATAGACAGTATGATCTAGCTGTGACTTGATTTTTTCTTCACCAGTGGTCCTCAAACACTAGCAAAAGTCATCCATGTAGTCTTTACTCACCTCCCCTTTTTACCATCCCTAATTTGCTCCTGACCTGAGCTATGAGTCTAGGAGTTTCCAGGAGACCTGAATTTAGTTTTGATTTAGTCACTGATTTAACCAAAAGTATTCCTCGTTGTATAGTCTCCTTCCTGACGTGGTTCTTTGTCTTGTAAGTTTAATTGATAGGTTTAGTGGGGCTGGGGATTTGTTCCCTTCCACTGCTCATGGTTTTTATCCAGTCCTTTGCTGAGGCCCTTGTTCCACCCACAGCCTCAAGGACTCCAGTAATACATCTAAAAAAAAGGGAGAGTGTGTTCATCTGGTAATTTATTCATGATGAATAATTTTCCATTGTCTCACACACCAACTTGACTGTCAGGAGTGCTCAGATGGTTTTGTAATGAGCTTGTTTGAAAGGTGCTTTATTTAAAGAAAGACAATTCCTCACAGGCAAGCATCGCTTTGCCGTGGGAAAATAAACACAGCACTTAACATCACCAATGTCTTATCATTCAGGCAGCAGAAGCCTCCCTGGTTTGCTCTTTGCCTTTGTGTCCTGCATGACCAACGATTTCACTCTTCTTTCCATGTGGGGGAACGATTTCAGCCGAAAAACTGCCGATTGTTGGTTTTGTAGTATCCCACTAACCTTAGAGAAAGGCTGTGGGCTGGTGCTCACCTGCATGGGCTGAAAGGAAGACCTTTTTGGTCAAATTATGTGCCCAGCCCAGTTAGTGGTACATGATGTTAAGGGGCCTGGTGGAGACAGTTCCAAGTGTGTTTGTCAGCTGCCCAACACCACAGCACCCTGATTCCTGCTGATCCTGAAATATCCAGGTGTGACTTCAGTATCCATGTCTGTGACTGGAGAGATTTTTTTCCAATGGCAATTTCTAGGCTGTGGAGGTCTCAGTGGGTGTTTTTGGCTTGACCTGGTGTGGATGATTTGGAGGAAGGCTCTCCGACCCTGCCTCATAATTGCCCCACGTGCAACCACAGTGTGATTCCCTGCCATGGAGAATTGCCAGGGTTCTCCAGACCCCTTTGGCACCTTCTCCTCCAGAATCTGGGGAACAGGCATCAAGGCAATACTTGCCTTAATCTTTATCACACATCCTAAATAATTCCAGGCCCTCTCTTGCTGATCTGTTTAAGCCCTCTGATCAGCATCACTTATAAGAACTAGCCTATTTTTTGCCTAGGCAATTTGTGGGTGTTGTAAGTGTCTATCCCTACATTTCCAAAAGTGTAAGTTAAGAAGACACTCTGAGATGAACTTTGGCAGTTTGATTTCAGTGGGAATTAAGCCTCTGAATACATATTTAGCATCAGGAAATCAGTCCTTAAGCATTAAATATCAATAGCCAAATTCTTAATTTTTGTTTTAAGCTGAGAAACGGAGCTGTTACTTTGCCAACTCAAGACACAATTTCTTTTTAAACATTCTCACAGTCTTGTGGGAGACAACAGGCACGAATCATTTTATGTATTTTGGCAATTCCCTTATTTTTGGAGGCAGGCTTATACTGCATGAATTGCTAGTATTTTAATTTATTATTAGTATTAGTATTGGGGTTTTTTTTGGTATTCTGTTTGGTTTTTTTTAAACTAATGCTCACCCCAAATCACAGCTCTGCATGGATGTTCTTTTTCTGTCTCTGTTCTGTTACCAGCAAAGTGAAGCTGTTGCTCTGCCTTGTTTTGGAGCCCTTCATCTGCCGTGCACCTGTCTGCACACTTCTGTGTTTTGCTCCTCATAATGAAGTCCAACAGCTGCCAAGCCAGTTGAAGGAGGGAATATGCTTCCTTTTGACACCAACATGTTGAACCATTTGTTCAAAACTGCAGCTCCTTTAATCACGTATGCTGCATCTTAACAGAGAGCCTTGCTGAAATTATTTCTGCTGGCATACCCCAGCACTCAAGATGTTCCAGAGTGAATCATGATGGAACCTCTCCTAGGCTCAAGATAATTTATTAAAAGCTGCATTCGTTTGGAGGTGAAACATTGGCAACAAGCTTTAATTTAAATCCTGTGATGATTTTGTCAGTTTTAAACGCTGCGTAGCGAAGGATAAAGGAAATAACTTGTAATTGTCATAGGAGGCACATCAGTAGGAATAGAGGGAAGTGGCTCTTATGGACTGGAATGAGAATCCAGTGCTGTTTCTTTTGTCCATATCGACTGCCTTAATAAGCTGGACAACTCAAAATTACATGCAATCATCCCAAATTCATGCTAGAAACCTATAAACTCATTTATGGTAGAAAATTCTAGCAAAACCAGATTTCTGAGTCACACAGTAGCAAGTGAAAATGGAGTTAGGTGAATGCAGGGCAATTTATATTAGACAGGGCAGTTTATTGAGTAACAGTGGAAACAGCGTGCAATTGTATAAAGCAGTGGTGGATTTAAGATGTATATTTGTATTGTATCCTGTTATTCACAGAAAGCTGCAAAATGGCCCTCAGGAGGAAAGAAAAGAAAAAATATTCAATTAAATGGTTCTATAGGGTTTTTTACCTTGACTGCAACAGTGTATTTTACCTGTTTTTAATATCTGGAAATGGTAAACAACCTGACATGAAACTTTACCATAAAGCTGAACTGCAGAAGAGAATTCATGTCCCAACTGTTGTTTGACAATTGAAAATAAAATTTTGTTAGGAAAAATGCCAGTCAACCTTCTCTTTATGGGATGCTGCTAAATTCCCCTGTGCTCCTATGATAAAGGCAATTGCAGTTGTGTTTAATTGCAAAATACAGAAGTGCTAAAGGTTGCCCAAGGAAGTAAGTCTGCTGCACATAAAGAGAAGGCCAAGGAAATACTGATTTAGGCAGCTCAAAATTTAAATATTTGCCACTGCTCACTTAGCTGGTTCCCAGCTGGCTTGAAGTGAGTCCCATTCCTTCTGATCAAACCCTCTAAGGTAACGGTGTTACTGGGGATGTCATCTTCCCCTCCTCCAAATAAAAACAATCAATTACTGAAAAGAGTGAAAAGTTATATGAAAAGAAACAGCGAAATGGCAAAATGCCAGATGGGGAAAAGGCTTGGTTTCATTTTGCTTTTTGTTCCCATAAGTCACATCAAATGAAACTCCCACCATAACATACACCCCTAATAATGGCAATAATAGCAGCAGTACATCTTACTGCACACAGTACCTGCAAGCAGATGACATTCTTGGAGCTCCTCAGTGATTTAAAAGCTCCTGCAAGATTAAAACAAGGGACAATTAAGTGAAATTCAATACAGAAATAAAATCAGCCTGCCATAAAGGAAATAATTTTGAAATTAAAAAGAAATCCAACACATGTATAATACTAGTGATACATGATTCTATCATGCATTCTATCAGCTTTTGTAGCTGTTTGCAGATTTACCACCCAAATCAGTGCTTCTCATGCAACAAGGTGCATGTCAGCTCTATCCTGCTTTCCACTTGAACATATAAACAAATGGAAAGTTCTTCCAGGTGTGGGGATGTGCATATCAGGGAGATGAATGTTAATTTTAGGAAGCCTCATGCAATTACAACTGAAGGTCTCCCTTAATTTCCATAGCCCTGGTTCTGCAGCCAGTGCTGGGAGGAGAGGGGAAGGGTTGCAGCAGATTTCCACCTGATTTTCTAGAGAAAATGAAGATGAGGAGTTTTAGACAACTCCCAGGCTGGGAACAGGGACTGTCCAAGTCAACAACATCCAAAGGCCACCGAGAGGCAAAGCAGCACCAAAACCCAGGTGAGTCTCCACTTGTTTCTTTCTAAGAGATGTCACCCTTGGTTACTTCATGAAATTTAGATATGCTGCTCTGGAGGCAGGGACTCTGGAGAATTGTTTTAAACCTAAACTAAAGTAGGGTGGTCACTCTTACAGCATTGAAAGGCTCAACAGTTAGTCTTACAGCATTAATTAGAAATATAAAGCTCTTGGCTTTTTAGCTTACAGGCAAATAATTCTATTCCTTGTGCTGGAAGTTGATGATAATTGCAGGCATGGTTTAGAATTTTTTTTTTTTTTTAATGGAAGAGACTATTTTATTAAAGGGCTTTTTCACATAGGTCATAGAAATTCACTTTCTCTTAAGCAGACAGGTTAACTGGTCTAAGGAAACTTGTTTGCAATTAGTGCAAATACTCATCCATGCTTAATTGCACTTTTAGAGCCTCACATTAGTAATTGACTATGACATCTCTTCTAGGTCTTCCGTCTAATTCTCAGGTTTTCATTGAAAAATAAAACACTCATGCTTGTCTTTCAACTTGGAAAGTGCTTGTAAATGAGCACTACAGGAATATCAGCTGGAGAAATCAGTATTCATTTGTAGAAATCTGGGCTCTTTTAAAACTAAACAACAAAAAAATAAAAACCCAACCAAAGAGAACCTCTCTGGGAGCTGGCTTGGTCCCTGTGGGTTTGAAATATGTGTGTTTCCCTGGGTTCTATCTGCTTATTTTGGCACAGGCTCCCACGGGGAGGAACAGGAGAAGTGCTTTGGGTGCACACCACGATGCTCCCAGGCTGGGTTCCGGTGGGTCCGTGGGCTGAGGAGCAGCAGCATTCCTCACAGCTGTGCAGAGCTGCACTCCAGCCCATTTGATCAGCTGGAAGATTAAACCCCACAATTACATTCAGGAAAACCTCCCATACAGCTCAGCAGGTTTTCTCTTATTCAAGAGAGAGGAGTAAAGGCCCAGCTCCCTGGCAGTGCTGAAAGGGAAACTTGCTTACGTTTCTTTTTCTTTTCCTCTCCTTTCCCTGAAAGACAATTCATTTGAATTTTTCTTGACTCCAGCCACCAGAAATCAACTCCAGGAGAGAGAACCAATGCTAAACACAGTCTTAGAGTAAAGAAGTACTGGCAGATAGAAGTTTGAAAAAAAACATTTTAAAGCATCTGATGTTTTCTCATATTTTTTATCTCCTTCTTATTAACTACTAGGAAGAGTTTCAGTTGTCATCACATTGTGTTCCCCAAATTCCCTCACCCAATCATGCTGTTCCATCAAAAGCCAGTGAATCACAGAGTGGACATAAGTCTGATTTCCTCCTCATCAGGTAATGTCACCAAACCTTTTTGTCCTTATCATACTGGTGATGAATGCATTTCACCAGGTGAGGAAAGCACATCTGAATTTGGGATGTATCAATGCATCTTCCCTTGTTCCTTTTCTTTATGGATAATTTATTTCCCACGGAAATCACAAGTTCTTAACTATTGCATGGCAGGAGCAGCATCCAGACCAACAGCCAGTTTAGCAGGTCTCCAAAAACAGATTGTTCCATGTTCTGACATAGGCACAATCTGTCAGTGAGTGTGTTGTTCTCCCCAGAACTGATGTTCTTGGGACGCTCTGAGCTTTGGTGGGTTGGGGATGCACTGAATTAGATACAAACCCAGCTGAGTTCGTTGTCAATGGCAATGTGATAATGGCAGAACAGAGCACAGGGCAGGTGAAATACCTGGGTTAACCCAGGCTTTGGGAACTGTTTTGATGCCTGTCCAATGTCTGTTTGCTCTTTGCTGGAGTTTTGGGTCCACTGTAGCTCTGGGAGCTGCAGGTGCTGCTCCCATCACACTTCTCTGCTCTCTCTGCCACGGTCCACTTTAAGTGCCTCAGCGATTCCATTTTACCATAATGAGATGGGCACCGTGCATCTATCTGATGTCAATTGATTGCAGAAAGAGCATTCAGTGGAAGTTTAATTAGCATGTAACTGATAAGTCCAATTACTCTATAATGATTTGGAAATTACATGAGCTATGTATTCCGTGATTGTGGCCGCATATAAAACATGAAACTCATGAGGAAATTTTAGCTACTTAATGAACACTTAAAAAAACTTATTCTGCATTTAATCAGATATCAATTAGTTGGAAAAGGGAAATCTTAAATTAACATGTATTAGCAGTGTTAATTGGCAGCAGCCTTCGCATTGAGCCAAGTGCAGCACGGCAGCCCATTTCCACCACGGTGTGTAACTCAGCACAGAATGTGCAGCCCATACACTGCCTCTTATTGAGCCATAATTTTGTAAGAAACTCAATTATTCCCTTATACTGGGGGTGGATCTGACACATAATTAATTCTGGCTTGTTTTAAAAAATGGCTACATAATTATCAATGCATGAAGTACATTATCCCTGGCATATTTTTAAAACCTTAGTAGTTCCTCTTTGAAACCGGCCCTTGCTCTTTAATTAATAGACAACGTATTGCAATATGAAATTTGAGATGTTGCCATTTTGGGAGCATTTAAAGTGATGTTGTTCATTATGGTTGCCATGGAGCACACTTCATTTCATTTATGATCATGTGTCCTTATTGATGGGAGAATATCTTGGGGACAGCACCCACAGTGTTACTTCAGAACTGCTGGTTTATATTTAAATATGTGCTCTGGAAATCAGAGTAATGTATGCAGCAGGAGTATTTTTATTGCATGTCTCTGGTGTTGCATGGTTATTTCCCAATGGATGTGCAAGAACTTAACTAATCATTCTGGTGTCAGAGGCTGAAATTTTGGGAAGGTGTGGGAGCCTAGTCTTCAAAAAGAGTTAGCCGAGAAAAAAACATTCTCTGACAGAGTTCAGGATACAAAGGCTAGGTGCTTTCAGTAAATTGGCATCTGATGGAATATGACTCTCTTCCCATTAAACCCTGCAGAGATCTTAGCTGCATTGGTCATTCAAGTTAGATGCTAAATTGCCTAAAACTAGAGGTTGTTAATAATCACCAACATGCTCAGAATTGCCCAAATATAAGTATAATTTGGATGTAAGACAGCTCAACATGCCTTACCTTAAATAAGTTAGTAAAACCCACAAAAAAACACCAAAAAAAAATCATGCCTGTTGAACATTCTCATAAAAGTAATTTTAAAAAGTATTTCTTTTTGTTCTGCTTGATCTCTCTTAGCCTCTTAAAGTGACATGTGACTCCTACTGCTTCTAGTCCACCAAAACACTATGAAAGTATAAAACTCCAAAATATAATGCATGTATTCATGGCAGGAGGAGGGAAGGGAAGGGTTACAGACCTATTGTTTCTCCATTTGCTCTTAGCCAAAGGGGTTTTTATTCTCTAGATATATTTGGGTACCAGATGGCAGATTGATTTCCAACTTGTCAGGCAGATTAACTGAAGTTAAGATCCTAAATCAGTTTGGGGGGCTGATGATCCTGCTTAGCAAAGATGACAGTGATCTCATCCAGAGTTAGGCATTTGGTACTCGCGAAGATGAAATGGGCTTGTAAGTCCAAATGTGAACTCAAATTTAAAGCTTTTTCTGAGAAAGGGATGTTTGACTCTTCTGAAACAAAGGAGGCAAAACAACAACCTCCACTGAAATATTTCAGTTGGTTTTCTGTGGCAAAGACTTTTGTTCTGGATTTCAGGAATACCACATCTCTCCCTCCTTGCCGTCCCTCTCTGTGCTTCCTAGAGAAGCATATTTGTCTTATTGCCACTGCTAATCTTGCCCCAAATTAATTTTTGACTGAGTAATCACAGCTGTTGAATAGTGCTGGACACTTGCAAGGTGTTGGGCTGATATTGGGTGATATCAGTAAAGATATTGGAGGTGTCTAGAAAGCCAGGAAATTCTAGTTGGCTTTTTGGCTGCCTTTGGTACAGCAGAATCACTCCATGAAGTCAGCTGGGGGTGCTGACAGTGCTCAGATGCATTTCTGTCCTGCTGGGTGGCACTGGCCTTAATGGAGCAAGGTTGTGGTCAGAAAATGATGCCTAAAGGTAGCTGTGATAACCACTTTTGCTGAAAATAATGTAAAGCTATGCTCAGAACTGGCATAAAAGAGGCCACTGAGAACATTAGGATTACACAGTGAGGGATCCTCTCATTGGTTTGTGTGTTGTGATAAGACCATTTTGTGGGGTTGCTTATTTTCAATTATTTTTTTCTATTTCTCCAGTAGAATTTCCCAGGATGTTCAAATGAAATAGAAAAAAAATGGAAAAAAATTCAGGTCTGAGTCAGTTTTTTCCAAAGTGGAAATAAGTATAGATATGTTGTAAGTAATTCTTAGTTCAGCACAGAGCATTTGACAAAAAAAAGCCTCCAACCAACCAAAAAGTATTGAAATGGACTTTTTCTGTAGGAACATTTTATGGAGTGCAGATTTGTGTGTTCATGGGTGTTTGTGCTCCAGCTTCAGACTCCTTGGGTCTGGTTGGACTACAAGGAGCAGGACAGGGACTGAACAGCCTAAGGAGGCCTTAAAGCCTCTGTGCCCATGCCCAAGCCTGACCCCGGCGTGGCAATTTGAGGCTGAGTAAGGGACCCTGCTTCACTTGCAGGGTGAGCTGTGAGCTGTCAGCCCAGCCTGCAGGGCTGGCTTTTCCTGACAAAGCCCTGTCCCCTCAAGGCAAGTCACAAGGTACTGCAGGAGCCTGGAGAAAGGATCATTTCTCCCCCTTGTCGTCGCAGAAACCGAGGCAAAGTGGTGAGGGATCTGTGAGTGTGGCTTTAATGAGTTGCAAACATGGCACAATGATTCAACATGAGCCAGAAATTAGTCAGGCTGAGTAGCAAAATGACACTTTCTTTCAAAAACACCACAAAAGCATACTGTAATTTTGTATAATTACTGATCAACTTCCATTGATTTATGCCTCTCATTTACCATCAAAGGACCAAGTAGAATTTAGCCTGAGCACCAAAGAGCAACTGGATGCCTTTCTAACATAGCGTACCAAATAATTATGCCAGATGCACCTGGGCTACAGGATCACAGAGACTTCTGCCATGAGAAATTCTAACCTAAGAGCACGAATTTCTCCTGAAAAGGAGAAATTTTTTCTCCAGGGGAGCACAGCTTGTCCTTTGCTAGCACACTGACTCATATTTGCCCTGTTACAAGGACAAGGAGCCAGATTAGTCCCACCTCGATGTGGCACTTTTCTGAAGAGTCTCAGCTGGACCCCAGGTGTTGTGGGCTCCTTCTTTCACTAAAAATAGGTGAGATGCCTTCACAGGTTGCCTAATGCCTTATGAACATAAATCTGTTCATTCCTGGCTGCCGTCACAGGCATGGACATTTTTAGCCAAACTTCTTGCTGCTTTTATGACTGGTGGTTGAATCAGCATTGCCTGGACTGTATTTTGGGTAATGGGGACACGCTGCAAGGACCAGGGTGGGGCTCCTGTCCAGCTGCTGATCAGTGCTGGGGCCATGGGCTGCACTGCTGAGCTGCTGCTGCATCCTCCAGCTGGAGCAGGACTGTGGGTCTGTACAGGAATATCCATTCCCTGACCAAAATAAGACTTCTACCTGGCAGTGCTGTAGCCAAACGTGTCTATCAACGAGGATTTGAGTAATAGGTTCAGAGCCGGACTTTCTGGTGGTTTTGTGGGGTAATTTAAGTCAATTTTGCTGTGTGAAAAATTGTAATTTCTGTCATCTGACACAACATTCTATTGGGAAAATTCCCTGCTCTGAGGAGCATAAAATGTGAAATGGGAACAGCAAAATCTTAGTTGTCCTTTCTGCTTGCTCCCTTGACACTGAAAGGAGACCAAAACCTCAAAAGAGATGACAGTGTGATTTTTGACACACCACCTGTGTTTTCAAGTGCCACTGGGCTGTGTGTGTCTGGGTGTGTACAGGCACTGGAGCTCTGGGTGGGCCACTGTATGTGAAGAAGGTGCTTGCATGCACTTTTCCTCTCTTCTGGCTGAGATAGTGGAGTTTTGAATTGATTCTTATGAGGGCAGAATTTAAATAAAGTGGAAAAGGCAGCAATTCCACAGTGCAGGCTATTGATTTATAGTTTCCCTTTTGAGCAGAAAGTGGTAGGTTACAAGGCAGAGAAGTGCTAGGAGAGAAGGCAAAAGGATAAAAAAGGGTTAGAGAGAAAGGAGGACAAAGGAGGTTGAAAAGAGCAGCTACAGAAAAGGGAGAGACTCTACAGACAATGGGGATTGCAGGAAAAGGGCAGCTCCAAGAATGCTTGGGAAATTGTGCGGGTAGGGTAACAAAAACAAGGGAATCATCAATCTAAGTAGGCAAGGCAAACAAGAGATGGGGTAAAGAAATAGAGGTGCATAACAGGAGCTGAACCACTTTTTCTCAGTGGGGAAATCTAATCCTTCTCTGCTTTCCTAGGCTGTCCATACGGGGCTGGGGTTCTCCAGCACCACTGCTGGAGGCTGCTCTTGCTTGGCACTGCTTGGGTGCACTGGACTGCTCAGCTGGACCAGCCATGGGTTCTACCAGTTTTCCTGGTGAGTGTTCCTGGTAAGTGTTCTCCAGGGCCAAGAAAGTTAAAACTGTAATGGCAATTAAAGAAACAAGCTTGTTACATATAGGCAAAACTGACTCAGTAAGAAAAAGGACTGAAAGGTCAAAGGAACAGCTCAGGATATGGATTTTGATCTCTATTCCTCTATTCATCTTTGGGAACACAGCACTTGTGGGAATTTTTTTGTCTAAAAGACAATGGAGGGCCAGAGTTAAGCCAAATGAACTTTCTCTCAAGGCACAGGGGAAGTTAGGGAGGCGGGGAATGATTCATCATTCTGAATTCTCAGAATAGATTTGCTAAATTTACAAATTCCATGTTAATTCTGATTCTCTTCTCCAGCCTTGACTGGCAACAGCTGTTCCCTTTGTTCTACTTTACTCCTTGGCTGCATAATTTTCCCATCAAAATGTACCTGTTTGTGTGCTGTGAGATCCTGAATTGGTTTGGGAGCTGATGACAGGAAGGGGATCAGTCTTTGTATAGTGAAGGGAAGGAAGAGAAATTTTTTTTGGCTTGTTCATTTTCCACTGCCCGTTTTCTGTAATTATTCTAGCAAAGATTGTTTGTAGGCATAGTTCTGGAAAGAACAAAGTTTTGATGATTGCAGGGTATTTGGACAAAGCAAACTTGCATCTCTTTGAGAAGCTTCTTTCAGACTTCTTTGCCCTCTTTCAAACACAAAGCCACAGAGTTCTGTGACCTTGTTGGTCAATCAAGCAAAGCAAATTGAATTTGAAGTAATTAATACTGGCCATGATGTGCTTGAGAATATGCTAACAACCAAGAACTATTTGAAACAGATTAGTTCAAATAATTAAACAGACAAAGATGAAACTATTCAGATAAATTATTCCTTTTGTCCAGGTCCAAGTCTTTTGACTCTTACAGTTGCTGATACCTTTATTGATAAGTCTTGACTCTTCAAGTCAGCAAAAAAAGACTAAAATGTAACATTCTCACAGGATTTTTATTCTGGTTTGATTTTGAATTTTGAGAACCATCTCCTATCTTCAACTTCTATATTTTAGAAAGAATGAGAATTTACTAGTGTTCAGTAATTGGAGATCTAGCAACCAGAAAGATGAGAACTGGGGCTGCCCAACTTCCAGAGAAAGAGGATGCAGATAGATGACACAAAAATAAAAGCATGGAGGAGGATAAACTCTTCTGTACATTTGATTGGGCTGGGACAAATCACCGTGGAATAAAATAACATTGAGGAGTTCTAAAAAACTGTTATAACTGTAGGGGATCATCTATAGTCCTCAGCCTTGGAATATTTTAAGAACAGTTGAGGCATAATTTTAAGTCTAATGTGCTCTACCTTGAGACCGTGCACCGTGACCTTCATCCATGTTACTGCCATATCTGTGAGTCTTGTACAAGTTGTGTGAAAAAATAGGAATTTAACCAGGGAAAATATTTGTTTTCACTCATAAAATCTAAGGATTAAATGTCATCTGAGCATCACCTACTTAAAATTGGTGTAAACAAAACAAGGGGAGTTTGGGAAGGAGGAAGAAGTAGCTGCACTGCTTTGTACACGTTTTGAGTAAAGTTTTCCCTGTTTTAGGGGGTTACATGTTTTGTATCTGTAGGCCAGGTTTAGGATCTCAAAATCCCCTTGTATTAATGCATCTCATCTGTAATGAGATAAGTGGAGACTGAGATGAAGAATGCTCATGCCTTCACCAGGAGCTGCACTCTTATGAGAGCTGGAGAACAGAACCATGAGGGTTTGGTGGTGAGATCTGCCGTGTTTTCCTCACTGTGGATTTCAGGCTACTCCATCAGTGTCTCTGAAAGGTCACTATCAATCGTGCCATGGTTCACCTCCATGCACTGAGTGCTTCTGATGTACCACAGGCTGGAAGTTCCTTCCCCTCTGTATCATCCTTCTCCTCTGACAGTGAGAGGAACCTTGAACCACCTTGACCCTTTCAGTTATTTTGAGAAGCCTCTCCCTTAATCAGGAGCCTCTTTTGTTACTTGTAATTTCTCAGGGACTGCTGCAGAGGAGTTTGGGGGTGTTTGAGGAGCCATTCTTAGGCTGCAGCACAGTGACACAGAGCTGAACATACCAGAATGTGCCCGAGACAAGTTTTGACACACCATGTTATCACAGCCAGAACTAACTCAGAGACCATTATATGCATTTATCATACAGTACTAAAGTATGAAAGACTCAATTAAAGTTTATTTGATATAAAATTAACACTCCTTTCTTCCTCCTTACTGTGCTGATTATGTTAAAACAGAACAATGAGGCAGCTGCAGTGGAACAGTATCAGAGAAATTTCTGTCAGCATTTACTATAGGCAAAATTACAAGGCTGGGTTTTCTCAGCCAGTTCCTCCAGCCAACTGGCTGCACATGCTGCAAAGGCTTTTTCATACTATCACGGACTGCAAAAAGAATACATTGAAATTTTCCTCCTTTTTAAAAAGTGAGAGAATGGTGCAAACACAGGAAAAATTACCATATTCAGCTCTTGCATTGTGCATCTCCTCCACAGCTTCCCAGGGCTTGGATTCAGTGCAGCCTCTCAGTGCTGGTACGACTTCAGGCACCTACGCAGGGCCTTTGAAGTCACCGTGGGTCTCTTTTGAAAAATGCAGTTAAACACATGTCTCACTTGAACTTTAGTTGGATTTGAATGTTGGAATTTTCCAACAAAGGAGAATACTGTGTTTTACAATTAATTCTAGTCATGTAATTTTAGCATAGAGGGAAAACTGGATGGTAATGATCACCTTTGAAAACCAGTCAATGAAAATCAATCACACAGACTGTGTTGCTTTTATTTTTTTTTTCTTTTATAGTGGAACAAAACTTCCCTAAACAGGGTTACTTTTATGGGGTCTTCAGCGGAATTTCTCTAGAAGCTTTTTGGATCTACTCCTATTAAATTTTATACACTTCCATGAGAGTGAAAACTAATATTTCAAAGGATAAATCTACTGAAACACTCATTTTTTTATCATAAGGATTTTTTTTTTTAAACACATCCTTCAATTTATTTTTTCATCTATGATGGAGTTGGAATAAGAATAGTAATTTGACAATGTAAATTTGCATGGAAATATGCTGCCTAAAAACCATTTATTACACCAGTTATAACTCAAGCAGATATGAAATGGCCCAAAGGTAAAGCAGAGCTGATGGCAGAATAAAAATGTGCATGCAACTTTTTATGAGCTGAAGTTTGTTGACTTTGTGGTTATTTTCATTTAATACGTCTCCAGATGAATATTAACTTTGTTTTGCTGGATGTCTCCTTTGGTTCCCTAGAAATGAAATAAGAATAATGGGTGAGCTGATTAATATTTGGTTTAATTTCAGCCTTTGTATTCCTTGCTGGAATAGAACTTTATGGCTTTTTTTTTTTTTTCTTAAAGGTGATTTGATTTTTCTGTTTCCCAGTGACTCAGAAGGGATATTCCTATGCCAAAAGCAGTCACAACTTGTAATTAGCTACTATAATTTTTCTCCTTTTGCAATAGTGGACATGTACTGCTTTCCTTATGTTCAGATTCATTGAACATGATGTCAAAAGAAAAGAGTTCTATTCCAGGTCTGGTTTGGGGTTTTTTTGCTGTTTTCCATTCACATTGTTTCCTGACTTACAGCTGAGAAAATTAATTCCCTATGAATTTTATGAAAAAGATGAAGTGATTTAGGGTTTAATAACAGAGAGCCGGAAAAGTGCCTCTTTCAAAAATATCCAAGCCCGCTCCCACCCTGCTAAAATGAAAAGTGTGTGGGTTCTCAGCTGGCTTGTGAGCTTGTGCTTTCTGGGCAAGGATGAGACTTCCTGGAGTGGAGACAGGAGGAATCTTAAGGGAAAAAAAAAAATAGGATGAGATTTAATTTTTTTTTTTCCACTTATGATGTAGCATCTTTTCTCTCTGATGACGTAGCCAGACTCTGAGCCGTGGCTCTCAGTTTAATGTTGATTCTGTACATCTTGCAGCTGCCAGTCAAGGCAGATATTGTACATTTCAGCAAAGTCTTGGTATCCTTCTGAAGAGTCACCAGACTATAAAATCCAACTTTGAAGCTGAAAATGAAGCTGAAATGTCATATAATATTACAAGAGTTAATTGGGCAATAATTACTTTCCTGGTCTCTTACTCTCTGCTAATGACAAATGAAAAAAGATCAAAAAGAAGGCAAAATTTCTGTATTTTCTATATTGCAGACAGTAATGACCATCACATGGGTTGTTATAGTCATCACAGGTTCATGGTATTTTTCAGCTGAAATAGTTTACTGGTTTTTATCACTGACTAGTGATGTTTGCTGCTTTAGAAATTAGCTCCGTAATTTTAAATATCTTTTTCTCCCATGTATTATGGACATGTAAATAGGGTAATATTTTTCTCTCGTTGCTTTTGTTTGGTTTTCTGAATCCTTCCATATTGATTTGTCTCAGTGCTCTGTGAAATGGATTACATTTGCTTGTTTAGAAATGAGGCTTCTGGAATTCTGCATTATATTTACCACTCAAGAAAAAAATGACAACAAAGAAACGAGTTTCTTTTAGAAATGAAACAAAAGCCTCATTCAGAGGAGAGTTAATTTAATGAAAGTATTTAATCTTCCCCTCCTCCATATCCTGAAGCAAGAGGTTATGGCACTTTTTTATTTTAAGATCTCCTTTCCATGTTTATTCTGAGCCATTCTCAGTGCACTGATAGAAATGAATTTTTATTCTGTTAGGCCTGCTGAGATTATCCTGCTCTGTATCAGGGAGCTTTAGTCCTTCTTCTGGTTTGAGTATCATCAACAGACAGAACTAAAGGTCTTGTTGCAGCATATTCACTTAAATTTAGTATTACTTTTCATGTGAATTTCAATTCCTTTTGCATGACCAGAAAAAAACCCATCGAATGATTTTGGGTGTAAAAGACCTCTAAGGTCCTTGAGTCCATCTGAAATGAAGTGGAAGATGGCAATTCCTTCTGTAGCAAGTTCTGCCAGATTTCATAGAATCCTAGAAAGGTTTGTCTTGAAAGGGATCTCAAAGATCATCTGTTTCCAAGTCCCTGCCATGGGCAGGGACACCTTCCATTATCCCAGGTTGCTCCAAGCCCCATCCAACCCACAGATGTCTTGGGTATTTCCAGGGATGGGGCAGCCACAGCTTCTATGTGCACCCTGTGCCACGGCCTCCCCACCCTCACAGGGAAGAATTTCTTCCTAATATCTAATATTAATGTACCCTTCTTCATCTTAAACCCATTCCATTTTGTCTTATCACTGCATGCCCTTGTAAAACATCCCTCTCCAGCCTTGTTTTAGGCTCCCTTTAGGTACTCTAAGGTTTAAGATCCTGTTTGTTCCAGAGGATTTCACCCATCCCATCCCCAGCCCAGAGAAGGTTTAAGTGCAGCATCACTCTTAGCAAACAAACCTCTTCCTACCAGATTGGCAACATGGTTTGACAGGTCATGCTCAGCAAACTCCATCTGGGGAGCTCTGTCTGTGCTTATGGCAGTCAGCCCACTGGAAAACTGGACTCCAAGGAAAGTTGTGGCTGTCAGACTGGCACCCTGCCCGCAGCTGGAGAGCTCTGTGTGCTTGGGCATGGCTGAGTGCTCTGCGCTGGTGGTGGGAGACCCTCTGAGGAGGAACAACCTCTCCTGCTCACAGTGGAGACAGATAAAGTTTGGTATTGCTCGTTGCCTAATGGCAGCCTAGTGCCTTTTTGGAGACAAACAGACCCATCTTCAATTCTCTTGGGGGCTGTAGCATTTTGCAGACAAGCTGATGCCTAATTTTAAAGACAAGAGGCAAGGCAGCTGCAGCCCAGCTGTGTGGAAATCTTTTAGCAGTGTCGGGACTGGGATGTGGATTTTTTTTTTATCCTGCAGCCTAGAATACTTGCTGGAAAGGTCCCCTTATGGCTTTTCTGGTTTTATTTTGTGTCTGGGGCAGCTGCAACAGCAGAGGACAATAGAGGAAGGCTGTGCTTTGTGGATGTGTCAATCTTAGATCCAGAAAAGCTGCTTCCCCTCCAGGTGTAACCATGTAAGTGGGCACAGCAGCCCTGACTTTGAGCTTCTCTTGTTGTAAATCTTCATCTTTACATACCTGTGACAGTGAACATTAAACTCAACCTCAGGTTCTGGAGATCCAGGAGAGCTGGGCACGTTTATTTCCCAACAGTTGATCTCTCACCTGGATCCCTGCCAGCAGGTTGGCTTCCTCCTCTGGCACTCCAGGACCTGTATCCAACCAGAGTGCTGACAGGTGTAGAGCATGATAAGGATCTTTAAAAAGAGAAATAGCTTTGTAGCTATGCATTGCAGTTCTCTTTAGCTTTCAAATTGCTGCTGTGTAAAAAAAAAATCAGATGAAATATATTTCATGGAAAGGTTCTGTCATGATTTTTCCCCCCAGTATAACCATATTATGTCCTTCAGACACTGTGAGAGGGACTGGGGAGAGGTCAGAGGGAGAGAGAAGAAAGAAACACTGGCTCCCAGTGTTAGATATGTGTTTAGGGACCCGAAGTTCGAAGCGGAAAATAAATAATCCCTCAATGTAAAATGTATCTTATAGTGGAATTAAGAAATTCCACAGAAGAGACATGACCTCAAGTCAGTCTATTCTTTCTCTTTCTCCCACTCCCTGTCATGTTTTTATAGCTATTATTGAACAAAATCTGTGTCACAACAGATTAATCTCCTGAATTATTCTCCCCTGAGTAGGAAAATGTCTTGGGCCCTGCGTGAGTGTGTGAACAAGGTGTTACAATAACCTGCTTGTATGAGGCTGCTGGGAGAGGAGCAGAAACAGGGGCTGCTTTGAAAGTGCTTTGTCCCTTTCCAGGGGATCACTGAAAGGAGCAGGAGATGAGAGATCACTTCTGTGTGGTGTGGTCAGTCTGAGGGCTCAGACACCCCTTTGCTATGGGACAGAGGTCAGGGAGCTGAGGGAGAGAAGATGCAACAACATCATCCTGGCAAAAGGGGGATGGTTGGCACATCTTGATACCACATCTTGGAGAGCTGGAATGCAATGTCTGCTACAGAGACACGGAACTGCAAGGGCAGGAGCTGAATGGAGACAGATGGAAATGTCTTGCAAAGTGATTTGCTTGTGTCAGAGATGGATAATACCTGGTCGGTTGGGCAGAGGTCATCAGTCAATTCTTGTTGAATTTCCACCAGCTGGACTGTGTTTCAACCAGGGATGGGATCCAGAAGTAGTTTTTAACACCCTGGAATATCTTAACCCTTTCTCTCTGCTCTATTGCTTGGATTCAGCTGCAGGGGCTTGGGGGAAACACCAAAGACCTTGTCACCTCCTCACAGCTGCTGGAGGCTGCGAGTTATTAATGACTGGAATACTCTCTTTGCAGTACTTGTGACTCCCACCATGGGCTGTTTCAGATAATAAATAAAAGCCTGAAAGAACCTGGTTAAAAAAAATATTAATTTGTCTGTAGGGAGATTTTTTGTAATCCTCAGTCCTTAGGAACAAATCATTACAGTTGGAGCATTAAAGAAATGGAGGCAATCTCTTCATGTCAAGCAATGAAATTACTTTGTCTAGTGCTTCAGTATCTTTTAAAATCTGTATTAACAAATATAAAAAATCACCAGGGGGTTTTTTCCAGTGTAATATTAGTGACAAGAGAGTCCAGAAATTGTATGCTCTCAATCCATTACTATCTAAGATGTAAATCCTTAATGATACCATATATGTCAAGCCTGTATATTACTTAGACAGCTATAATAGTTCTGATATTCCAATGAAAACATGCTCTGAAGAGAAGTCACTGAACTCTTCACCACATTCTTAATCAGATTTTCAGTGATTTCATTGTGAGCAAGATTTTAAAACTCCTGAAACTACAGTTTATAGCAAATTACAATGTTTGACAGAGTGAAAACACACTCCTCTGCAAGTCACTGTCTTCAGCTGAACTACACCTTCAGAATATCTTTATGAAGCAGGGAAAATTCATAAATGTTGTTTTGGAGATGAGGCAAAGTGGCTGCAGAGAGTGTAAATTATGTTCCCAAGGTGGTGGCAGATTTCCTCCTGTTTGCTCCCCTCCCTGGCTGTAGGTCATGGTAGCGTAATCAGACTGCACCATCTTTTCCCTCCTGCAGCTTGGTGGTAGTGGGAGTGTTGTTTTCAGAGAGGACCAGAGCTAGGCTGGGCCTCAGCCTCGCATTTTGTGCCTCCTGCAAGAGGAAGAACATTGTTGGAATAACCTTAGAGTAAATCAGCCCAGTGTAGCATTCACAAAAGGAGAGTCCAGTTAAAAGAGACAAGCAGAGCATTTTAACAGAGACAAAAAAGAGCATTAAAGGTGGTTGCTTCTTGACTTTCTCTTTGCATTTCCTTGCCTGCCTCTCTTCTTTGGTCTTATGGTAGCTGTATGTTTTGTATCCCTACATGAAGTCAATATCCCAGAAAATCTTCCTCCAACGTTTTGTGTCTCTTGGATGTTCATAAAAGAGGTCCCTCAGCTCCATCATGTGAAGGATTTCAATAGTTTCATGGGGGAAGAAGAAATTAAAAACACTGCAAACTGAATTTTATATTCCCAAACCTTAAGCAGTTTTACTGAGCTGTGCATCCTCCTCATTTCCCTTCCCTCTCCAAAATAACTCTCTCTTCATTTATATTGGGTCCTTCTGGTTAATCTTCCCTCTCATCTCACATGTGCTGAAATATCTCTCTTCTAGAAACACTGCCTCCTGCATCCCTCCGTCTGATTTCCTCTTGGAAATCAGCCAGTCTCAAATTAATCTTCTGGATAGAAAGCTGGCCCTTCCTGCCTGGCTTGACGGGTGACTCATGTCTGTGCTTCTGCCTGCACCATAATATGGCAGCCTGAGTCACTGTCCTTCATCACATCCCTCTCTCATCTTGCTTCCCTGCCCCAGTCAGAAATTCCCAGCCGATGTGTGCATGAGCTGCCGGAGCTGTCAGACAGTCCCAGGGCTCTGCCATGACCCTCGGGCTCCCCGTGACCCTCGGGTGCTGCCCGTCACCTCTGTGGCTCCCCTGGTGAGTTCAGGGACAGCACTGCCTCACTCCACGTCATCTGGGAAAGGCTTGGTTTGCTGCTGGAAGTTAAAGACCAAGTCCTGTCTCAGAGTTTGGTTCTTCAGGCACTTCTGGACATTATCGCTGGAGCTAATCATGTAGTTAGTTAAAGTGTCTCAAATATATGCCAATATTGGGCCTCGGCCCAGACCTTTTGTTTATATTTTTGACCAACCCTGATTCTTCATTTGGCAACATATCAAAACCTACAGATGGATCAAAATAGATCATCATTTCCCAATAAAATATGATTCTTTGCAAATAGTTACCCAGCCTGTCACAGCTGGTACTCACAGGGCTTGAATTATACATGTGCAAGCTGGAAGTGCTGTGAAGGCTCAGCCATCCAGAACAGACACAGTGTTCACAAAGATTGCTCCCCAACCCCATCCTACCTGCCTGTCCTGTGGATGTGGTGGGAAGACTCTTGTCCTTCAGCCAAGCTGCGTTGAAGAGCTCAGCCAGTGAAAGGTGCTTCTGCCAGAGAGCTGCTCCCCACCAGCTCATGGGCACCCCACACTCAGAAGTGTCTCACATTCAAATAGTGAAATACATATATATTAGAGGGATTGTTAGTCTTCATCAAGCAGAAAACATCTCATTTAGTCAGATAAATTATTCATTGTAAATAATTTGTTCAGCTCTAGTATCCACCAACAAAAGGGTTTACTTTCCTTCTTGCCACTTATATAGGGAGGATTCTTCTGTCAACATCAGTGGGGGATATCCAGAACAATCACAGTAAATCCTTAATTGGGTTTTTTTGCTTACCTACATGTTCTTTAGAAATGGATACAGTGCAGAACTATACATGTATTTGTATTGGATTCCAGCACAGGGAGCTGTGCCAAGAAATCTCTCCTGGGCATATGCAGTGTTGCACATTCCAGTGAGAATGTATTTTACAGTTCAGTGGGTATTAGAAATTACATTTCTTTATTGTAGTATTTTCATGTAAGTGACACATTTAGCTGTGTTATGAAGTCCCTTCTCTATTCCCCTAATTAAAAACAACATAGTGTAAGAAGTGGGTGAGACTGAAGCTCCAAGTGGTCAAGTCCAACTGTCCAGCAGTGAGGAAGCCTGGTCAGAAAAGAATGGAAGAGCAAGGCAAGCACTGAACAGTGCTTTCCCCTCTTTCCAGAAATTGATAGCTTGGGGTTGTTATGAGTTTATGTTTAAAAATCTCTGGATGTTTCTTGTAGGAGCTGGTCAAATGTGTGTGTGTGAATTCATCTGTGGCGTTGGTCAATTCCTCTCTTTCTCATTCTTTAGATTTACAGTTGTCCCCTACTCTTGCCAAAAGCCAGAGTTAGATTTTTTATTCATCTACTTTAACATGTCACTACTCTGAATTTCCATTGCAGCCCCTCCCAATGTGCTTGCAGAGTTTCCAGAAAATGTAATATGTAGCTCCATGCTGTCCTGACTCTTTCAGATATTTGAAAAAGAACCTGTGATTTACAAGAGAATATGTAACAAATTCTGAGGCCCAATACCTTACCTTTATTGGTTTTATTTGTGTTGGTGTCTGCTTATCTCAGTGGCCATTCTGTCTCTCCAGATAGAAAAGTACTTTGTCTTGTAAATCAATTATTAAACCTTTGATGAATAGTTTTGCATTCTATATTCCTCTGCTGCCATTACCTCCTCTCTTTCCTTGTTCTTCCTCTTTTCCTTGTAATCTCAGCATTACTATTCTTCTCGTAGTCCCATCCCTAAGGTAGGCACGACTTCAGAAGCTTCCTGGATGACTTCAGAGGAGATGTTGATAAATAATACTGTACTTAGGCTGTGTAAACCGAGCTGACCTTTGGTCTGTTCATTCTTTGCAGCCTCCCAGCTAAACAGGCAGAGAAGAAAAGATTGTATGCTCAGCCACCTCAGGCTGTCCCTTACTGGAAGCTTTGCTCCAAAGGTTACTCAGAAGGGGAGAGAAGCAAATCTATATCTGTAAATAAACAGCCGGCAAATCAAAAAGATAAACACCAGAGGATGTTCATCAAGGGTGCACAGCAGAGCAGTTAGCAAGAGAGACAGATACCTTACTTCTTACACACTAAAAAAATCCCCATAGTACCCATGTATATTTTGTCTGTGGCAAAAAGAATAATCAGCGCATGCTGGGGATTCAAGTGCAAAAGGCCCCAGTGCTCAGTTCAACCCATGGGTGAGTTTCACTAAAGAGCTGGCAGCAATGCTTTCCAGGATTCAGTGTGTCCAGATATTCAACCTTTGAGTGTCCCACTTGGTTCGGGAGTCTCAGCAAACTGGAAATAATACATTTACCATCCCAATTCACCTGAGTGTTGACACTGAAGAAACAAATAGGGACGGAATATCTCCTTTTGGTGATGTGGATAAGGAGCATACACATAATTCTGGACTGTTGGGACAACATACTAAAAATAGTGGGTCAAGAGGTGTAGTTAGTGGTCTATAGTTGAACCAGGTAGATTTGTGGGCAAAGAAATTTCCAATAACTGCTCATGTGGTTGGTATTTTGTTGTGCTGTGATTGTACTGGACTCTTCAAGGCCAAATGTTTTAGCAGTTCAGCTGGGATATGAATCCTCAGAGATGGTTTTAACCTGGTTCTCTGGTTCTTAACTGCTACAAAAAATTATCTACTTCCTATTAATTTATCCCTGCCTATCCCTGCCACTGACTTTGAGCTAGGCTAAAAGTTTCCCCAAGACTTTACTCTACACAGAATCCTAATACTTACTGAAATCAGCATTTCTGCAAAGATTTTTGCATTTCCTGTGTGCTCAGTGATGTCACCCCTGTGACAGCTTTGCTTTATTTTCTATAGAGCAGTTGAGATTTATGGTGCATGTCACTCCTTTTTATGAGCTTATTTTATGGTGTGGCTGATCTTATGGCAAACAAAGCTTTTGCTCATATTTCCAGGGGTTTTTTTTTAACTCATTCTGTATTCAAGAAAAACACAGGAAAATGGGCTGTTTGGAGACTGTGGATTTTTAAAAGTTAATAATATTTTTTAAAGCCTTAAACTATAGAATTCCCCCAAAGTGATCTTGTGGCAGCCAACTTTTCATTATGTTACGATTCATGTATGAGCTGACACCCATTCAGCTGTGGTGAAGTGCCTTCACCGAAGTGATGTCCAGGCATTTGCTTTCTAAAAGGAGTAGAAATCATAAAAACAAGCAAACAAAAAAACCCCAAACCAACAAAATTTGCTCTCTGAACTGTTTTAACCAGTTCTGTGGGAAGAAGTGTCATCTAAGAAACAAGGTCACAAACTGTTTCCCCATGAGAATTGCAGACACAAAATCCTTTTGAAAGGAGGGAAGAATAGTGGGTTACGACTTGGATTGCAAAACTACTTTGTGTTCCCAGCCTGGTCTGGTAAATGCAATGGTAGTGGCTGGTATTTCAAGACCTCAAAAATGTATATTTATTACTCAAAACTTTTTATTAAAACATTGCAAAACAGCAAAATCTTTACTGCGCCACTTTCCAAAAGAGAGGCTGTTTTCTTCCTCTAAGCCACATTTTTTACCATGAGTAGCTGTTAGTTTATGTTTTAATGCTGCAGAGGACATGAAATGAGGAATCTTTGCCCTAAAGTATTGAACAGAAAATGGATATGAGAAAGGAACTCAGAAGGGCAAGCAGTGCTAGCTCTACTTCACAGACAAGAAATGGAGAGCAAGGGATGAGTGGTTTCATTAAGTCTTTCCAGAGAAAAATGGTGATGCCAACTGTGTGTCAGTGTAACGGGGTCTCTATCACCAGAGACAGTGAGGGGAACATGGGGATATTGGATTCTGCAGGAGTGTAACCAAAGCTACTTTGAAATAAAGAGGGACCTTTGGATCGACTCAGAAGAATTTGGTTTTATTTGTAGTGATTTAGTCAGTGACTGGGGCTGAGGATTTTACCTTTCACAGACTTCTGTCTCATTTTGATATACTCATATCCATCTTGCCTTTCAGCTTCCTTAAACGTGGCGCAGCAAAGAGCGTTGCTTCTTTATGAATCTGTGTGCACAGAGTGTCTCAGGACTAGTGCAATAATGGCAATAACAAATCACATGTTCAAAATCATATATTCGATCTCAAGTGCATCTGGAAGCTCAATCCTTTCCACCCCAATTTTCCCCAGCTGACTATCCCAGTGCTCTGCTGGGCAAACAGCTTTGTTGGAGCTGTCATTGCCTTTTGTCTTGCAAGTCATTCTCTGTATGTGGCAGTGGCAGGGGTGCATCATATTTGAATTTCACTTTCTCATGTGGCTTTTACGACTCTGAGTTCAGACCTTGCCCAGATGGTCCCTCTATGTCAGAATCCATCAAGAGTTTTCTTTTCCATCACTCATGAACAGGATCTGGGGACTTGGGCACATGGTACTGTCAGAATAAAAGCAAATGCCAAACACAGAAATATGTTTCTTTTCCCTTCCTTTTCCTCTTTCCCCCTCCCTTTCCTTACCCCTTTTCCCCTTTCCCCTTTCCCCTTTCCTCTTTCCCCTTTCCCCTTTCCTCTTTCCCCTTTCCCCTTTCCCTTTTCCCTTTCCCCTTTCCCCTTTCCCCTTCCTTTCCCCTTTCCCCTTTCTTTCCCACTTCCCCTTTCCCCCTTTTTTCCCCTCCTCCCCCCTGTCCTCATGGCTGCAGGCATTGTTCTCACAGTGTGGTCATGTGGGTGGTTCTGTAGCCACTTCTTCTTCTGGAACTAACCATATATTCAAAACTTTTCTTTAAAATAGCTGGAATCCACTAAGAGCCCCTATCTGTATTCAGGGCATTTCATCACTGAGCAGCATGAAGGGAAGAGATCAATAATCACATTGCATGACCCAACTTCTTGCTGTGCCAGGCTAACTTAAACTAACTCACTGAAAGATTGAATCCAGCCTTCCCTGATCTGCCCTTCAAGTAGAGTATCCCACCTCCTTCTCTCTCACTTAGCTGTTCTCTAGGGATATTTCCCACCTCAGCTGTTTTACTTCTTTGCAGTTTATTCCATATCTATCTTCTCCTCCCTGATGTATCATTCAGGGAATTACTACTGGAGGGCCTCATGTTCACAGTTATCTTTGTTTAGCCTTTGTTTCAATGCCACTCTTACTCATCCTGGCCCTACAAACTTGCTCCACTCCTTCAGTAAGGAGCAAGTGTGTGTGTTTCAGTGTGTGGCAGCTGGAAGGAAAACCCTGACTAAACAGTAAATGTGTATCAGGAGGGAAAAGATCATAGGAGATCTGTGGTGATCTGACAATATGGCCAAACTAGGCATTGTTTCCCAAAGGAAAACTAAAAAAGGGCAGCAAGGAGTGGCTTTTGATTTTCTTTGGTCTTTAATGTTTTCACAACTATAGTAATTCTTTACACAATATTTGTCATCATTAGCTCAGGCCCCACTCCTATTCTGCTCTGCCTGTTACCTACCCCCAGGCTTTAACAGCACTAACAAATCTCCAAAGTTGTCTGAAAGGATTTTTAAGGTACTTCTATTGTTTTTTAAAAAAAATTAAATTTTCCCCCAAAATCACTTTAACTGATACCTCTTCCAGCAATAGCCATTGGTATCTCCTATTCAATAATGCTCCAATATGGGAGAAGTAGAGGAGGCAGGCATGTATCCAAAACTCAGAGCTTCACAAAGGGAATATACTGTGGGAGGATGGAGGGAGAGAGAAAAACTGAGAGTGGGATTGATGCCAAAATCTGAAGAATGCAGCAAAAGCACCAAATGGCCAAAGCCCTTCTGTGTGACCATGAGCCAAGCCAGGGGGAGAAGGATGTGTTGATGTTTTATTCACGGCTGGTTTTGTGTCATGAGGAATCTGGCAGTCACACAGTTTTTGCTGTGCATCACAAAACTCCTGTGGTAAGAGACCACATTAAAAAAAATTATGGAGGGCAAAAACATTGGCGCAAGTATTTCAGCTTGTCAGTCCCTGTAATGAAATCTTTGTTTAGGTCTCATATCAAATCCCTCTAGTCTACCCTTACTTCAACCTTATTTATGACCAAGTCTTATTTTCCACTGTTTCCAATTGCAGAGACATAAAAAAAAGCTTTGAATAATGCCCATGAATAGAAAAGTTCGGAGTTTGCAGCATATCATGCTTAAATGGCTGTTGCTTTGTGGCCATGTGAATTCATAAGACAGGCTTAGGCCAAAAGACACCACAGAGTGTTTGTTAAGAGTTGGGGGAAGGTCTTTATACATCCAGACTTACGTCAGGGTCAGAGCCTCGAGGGTTTGAGGTACAGAAAATGTTTGATCCTGTTGTCTGTCTGAGTTTGTAGAATCTGGAACAATTTGGAGGCTTGAGCCACCTTACTCCTATTTGCAGCAACACTGAAGGAGAGCGCCTGTAACTGTTTCCCTGTGTTCTCAAAAATAACCATTAAGTGGTGCAGGGTTTTCAATCTTTTTCCAAAACCAGGCTATCTAGGGAAGTGGGGAATATCTGGGACATGATTTGAAATTTTTAAGACCCCAAGAGAAACCATCACCCCTTTCTGTAGAACAAAGATCCTCCATCATTTTCAGCACAGAGCAAACCCTGCAAGAGTTACCAAGGAAAACTGAATATTTTCTTCCTACACTGTTTGTTTTCCCTCTCACTTGCACAGTTTTGTGCTGGCTTTAAGTGAAGCAACCAAAATGCTGGTGTGGGAGAAGAGCTGTTGCAATGCAGTTTGAAGGTTAAACATCAAGGTATCTTTGAAACGACAGCAGCGGCTGGCAGGATGTTCTCCTGAGATTTCTGAGCTCGTTTTTCTCTTCTAGCACGAAAGAATCCACACCCAGACTTCCCTTTGCCTATTCTCCAACTCAACACTGATCCTTTCAGGTTTTACTCATGTCTTGTTTTTCAGCAATCTTCAAATTTGACATTGAATCTTAATCCACAAAAGGCAAAAAATCCTTGGATGCTTCAGGTGTTTTCAAGATGGATAATAAATAGCCAGAATTCCACACTGTTTTTCTCATCACCCACTTGAACATCCAAGGGCAGAGAACTGAATATTGCAAGTAATTACCAGTGTGTTCTGCAGTGAAATTTCCATCAGTTAAAATAAGGCATTTATCTATTTTTTTTGGAGTGAAATGGGAAATTTGCTTGCTCTGAGCAAACTGAACATATGTTTATCCCATGTGAGAATCTGCTATTAGCGCCCACAAGGCTCTAGTTTACACAACATCTATTTTCTTTTTCAGTGGGTAATGAAAGAAGTGTCAGAGACACCCAGGCTCTTCTTTAGTATCACAGACAGTTATTTCAAGAACCTGGGAACAAAGGCCATGGCATCCGTTCCTCTTGACAGATCAACAATGTTGTGCACAAAAAATAATCAAGCTTTTACGTATTTTTTTTAAAACTGGTGTTAAATCCCCTTCAACAAGCAAAAAATAATACAGAAGGGGAGAGCTTACTTAATTTTTTGTTTTGTTTTGTTTATTGAATGTCGCATTATAAGAGGAGGAAAGTCTTCTGTTGGATTTTGCAGCAAGGTTTTGGCCGGCATTGTTAATTGTTGTTTTTAATAAAACAAACTGCCTTGGGCTGGAGCTGAATCTCATAAACCACATGAGTGAATATTAAGTTCTTGTCCTTCCTCTTCTATGAAGCTGTCAGAAAAGTGTCACTTCTGCTTTTTACTGTTTTCCCCCTGCTTAAAATGTTGCAGACATCCCTTCCCAGCATCCTTCAGAGATGCTTCCCAACTTAGTTTTCCTGTTCTGGTGCAAGGGGCGAGGGCATCGCCACTGCATTTGAAGCAAATTGCTCTCGAGGTTCACACTCCAAGTACAAAATCCTTTGTCATTTCCAAACCAGAGACAGCAGTGTTTGATGAGCCGATATTAGGAACTGCTAACAGCTCAACAGGCTGATGCCACTGTAGTACAGCCTGTGAAATCTTCACACATGCCAGCATTTGCTTTTTTAAAGGTCCTTCCTACACAGTGGCACAGATTCCTTCAGGCTTTTCGCTCAGTGGTCTGTTGTAAGCTAATAGAAACAAAACAACAATGGGAAGTTGTGCAGCAGAGGTGCAGAGAGGCTCACAGACAGGGCAGCTGTCACAGGGGTTACAGACACTGTTGCTTACAGGGAAACTTCCCCAGAGTGATCAGATTTGGATCATTGAACAACTGTGACATCCAAGAGAGCGCTGCTAAAATCCCACTGTTCTTGTCATGCCTAATACTGGGGAGGTGATGACCCAGTACTGCTCTTACGCTGAAACTTTTTGCCCAGGGAAAAAGATGCTCTAAGAAATCAGTCTTTTTTGTCTGCATGTTTGCAGTGATGAGTCCCATGATTTAAATCACAATTAATGAAACTTAAGGCATTAATCTGTAGAATTGGAATATTACGTTATTTAATAGAGCAAGAAGACAGCATTTCTAACCCATGAGAATTTTAAAGATTCAAAATCCAGGAACACAATCTAGAAATCCAAACGTTATAGGGCAGGAGGTTCTGAGGGCAAGCTGAGGATGCTTTTTCCAGAACAAGTTAAAACTGAACGAAACTAAACTCTGGGGAAAAAAATCAAAGAAAAATAATATAATTCTTTCATAACTCAGGTAGAATGGTTGGGTTTGAAATTTGGCTGCAATTTCTAGAATGTTGTGCATGTTATTCCATGTGACTCAGCAGTGTTTCAAGCATAAAACATTTCAAATTGAGAGAAAAATTTAACTGAAAGGAGGGGATTTTTAAAAAAATCAAATTATTTGTTTTGATCTTGTAAACGTGTCTATTCTTTTTAGAGAGGCATGTTCAGAAGGGAAGAGCAATCCCTCCCCAGCGAGTATTTAGTATTGCTCCTACCTGCTAATTAAGTGAAGGGACCATCAGGGAGCCTGACAGACACATCCATAATCCCTACTTGAGAGCGTTTCAGCAGAGCTTTGTCCCTCATCCCATCACACACTCACATAACAAAATGGCTCTGTGGCATAATGACAGCCGTGTGTCAGCGCTGTCTGCGAGGAAGGAGATGGAGAAGGAAGATATTCCAGGCTTTCATGTTGGCACCCTCCTGATGAGTAATTCAGACAGTTTGGAGCCTCCTCATGGTCCTCCCCATCACCCCCACCCCTCTGTTCCCAGCAGCACATTTTGTCTCCTTCAGGAGTCACACCAGCCTCTCAAAGCTAAATGGTACATTATGGTACATGATGTTAGATTAATTGGCTGAAAAAGCATCCCCAGAATGAAGGGAGGTGGGGAGGTTGCTTGTCAGAAGTGTTGTTCCGTCTCACTGAAAATCATAGAAATGGGGAAAGGAAGGATCTGAGTGAAAATGAAAGATCCAGATGAAAAAGGGTTGTAAATGAAAACAAAATTCTTGTTTGGAAGTGGCTGGCAGTGGTGGGGGAAGAAAGGAGGGACCAGGGAAGGGAGGGAAAAGAAAGATACAGAGTCCTGGAGGTGTGTGATGGTTGTCACCAGTGCACACAGGGATCTGAGCAGATGTCCCCAGCAGCTTCTGCCTCACAGCAGCGGAGGAGCCCTCCCCTAGCACAGATGGAGTCGGGCAGGGATCAAATGGGGCCCTGAAAGTGCAGGATCTTGCAGTGGGGAGTGTGCTGAAGAGGAGAAATGAAGTGCTACAGGAGCCTAGGAGCTGATCCTGTGCTCCAGCACCTGGCAGCCATCATGTGGAGAATTTACAGTGGATAAACCATCCAGTGGTGCCCCTGGATAAACCATCCATTGGTACCCTTGGATAAACCATCCATTAATGCCCCTGGATAAAGCATCTCTTAGTACCAGCTGATCACTGCAGCTCCTGCTGTAGCAGTGGTTGCATCCCAGGTGTGTCTCCTGCTACTTCTCATGCCTGGCCATAGTAGAACCTATACAAAATTCTCTCCTCTTGGCTGCTTTTCTTCTATGAATGTTGTCCCAAAAGCTCTGCTCTCCTTGAAGCTGAGTTGAAAATGTCTAACTACTCCTTGCAATACCTGCTCACAGTCACCAGAATCATTTGAGGGGCTCCTTGCTAACTCAGTCCAAACTCTTCCATGAACTTGGAGTCCAGTTCTTTCTCACTAAGCTTTGGGGGGCCAACATATTCCTGAGGTCTATTTTTTCTTTCTTATTTTTTCTTTTTTTTTC
Source organism: Corvus cornix cornix (assembly GCF_000738735.6). Lineage (NCBI taxonomy): Eukaryota > Metazoa > Chordata > Aves > Passeriformes > Corvidae > Corvus > Corvus cornix. The sequence goes on along the minus strand of NC_046343.1, from coordinate 6,285,818 downwards.
CTGTTAAACCCTTCCTATCACCATATTCTCCATGTGCTGGGGCCTCCCCTGTGTTGCCCATTTGCTTCTTCCTCTGCTTTCCACCCACACGACTTTCTCCTCAATGTCCACAAGGGATCTGTAGAACTGCTGTTTTAATTTCTTTTTTTTTGAGTTTTAATTTCTTCTATGCTTTACACATGCAGAATGGTTTTGGCATAACCCACTGCAAGGACTATTTTGGTTACTAATTTTCAAGAGAGACTTAAATACCTGTGGTAACAAAAATCTGAGATTCCCTTCATGGGAATTCTGGGCTTGTTTTGCTATTTGCAGTGCTGGTGCTCTATAGAAATATGTTGTCTCATTCATTTTGACTGACACTGGCAGACGTGAAGCTCCTATGCCATAATTAAGACTATTTCTATATGCAAGCTAATTTTTCTTGTAGCCTACATTTGGTGTTTGAAAAGACATATTTTTTTAAACAATCTTAATTTCATGCCAAATATTTCATGCTGAAATACAACAGATGAAGCAAAATAACTTCTTTCATTCAGCTCTCCTGTTGATTTTCCTCCCTATATAGGGACCAGGTGCTGACTTTCTGGGTAATAGCATCCAATAATGTCAACAAATAGGAGCTGGCTATTGGAGAGGAAAAATAAAAGCAAAAATATTCCAGGGGGAAGGACAAAGACAGACTGAGAGCTTGGAGGAAGTGTTGAAAATGCTTCTCTGGGGGGTCTCAATACTGGTTAAACAAATGTTTCATTTTAGTTTCATTAGAGTTTGTGTTGGGACTAAAGGAGAAATTACTGGCCTCATGCTCATGTTTTTTGTACCTCTAAGATAAACAGATCACAGTGGCAGGACAAAGAGAAATTAGCTTCTCCCAGGATGTGAGATCAAGGTGAAGCTCCCTTCCTACCTTAGTGCCAAGTCACAGATGCCTCTTTGTTCGGTCACATTGCTGCAACATCTCACGAGGAGACCTGTTGTTAAAAAGTAAAAAAAAAGACAAACAAGCCACAGTGTTTGCAAACTGAGATGGGCACATTAAAGCATCTGTGGGACGGATTTCTCCCTGTGCTTTTTGTTGACCATTTGTTTCCTTTAATTGGAGCATGAAAGGACTGAGCATGTCCAATGCAACTTCCCGATGCTAAGTACCACCTGTCAGGGAAATAAAGACACTCCATCAGTCACTTTTCCTTGGAGATTGTAAGATTTTCAGAAAGACATGCTGGCACACACCCACGCTGCTCTCCCCCACTGCCATCCCTTCCCATCCAGACTGCTGTGTGACTAGGAGCAGGAACAACACAGAAAATCCATCCATCCTTCTCAATAGTATTTCAGATCTAAAACTTAACCCACAGATATGCAACTTACCCCCAGCACCTTCCCAGTAATTGGACTCAATTTTAGAACACTTTCAGCAGTAACACCTGGATAAAAGGGCAGTAGCTATAAATAAATCAGGATCGAAGATGTTATTAGAAGATGTTATTAGAAAGACAATGGTAGATTAAGAGGAAGGGATGAAAAAAATACCAGCCCAGCCACTCTAGCATAAACAAAATAGAGTAAAATTAGAGCTGGCTGTAGGCTGAGCTTTGGATGACTGGGGAGTGCATTTGCAGCCTGCTGAGCAAAGGCAATTCTGCCCCCACACTGACGCACAGAAGACTTGGATTAATTTCAGTCCAGACAGGTAGTGCAGCTGCAGTTTGGGGCTGATAGCTCAGTGGAAAGGCAAACCAGAGGGCTGATGCAGACCTGAGTATTCTGCACCTGCTGGGTAACAGAGATATAAATGCTGGAAAAGGGGCAGCCAAAATGCGTCTCTTAAGCAACACACAGCGTCGGAGCAGTTTTAGCACAGCTTCCACAACAAGGGGTGTGATGTGAAGCTGCTGTGAGGACCAAGGCAGCAATCAGTTTTCCCTGTCTTTGAGCTTCAAAGGGAAGCAATAGGATTTTTTGGGGAGGCTCCAGGATCAGTTGGATAGACATCTCTGGGGGTGGGGTAGTTTGGGTCTGTCCTGCCTTGGTTGTGGTTGGGCTGACATTTTCAAAGTGCCTTCTGGATTTATGTGGTGTCTGTGCTGGGACAGGGCTGCCAGGCCTGAGTCCTTGCCTGGGGAAGGAAGGCTGGCACCACGACCTGTGGAGGCTGCCAGGAGGTTATGGGACCCTGAGCTATGCATAGGAGTAAATCCAACATCCACCCACCCTGGGGGTTTGGTGCCATCTCCTGCATACAAACTGCTCCTGGGGTCTCCTGTCACTCCTGCTCTCCATTTTACAGTGCATTTGCAGCTTGTGCCCAGGCAGTACCAGCAAATGAGCTCTTTGTCTTCCTCGTTTTGTACCAGCATTATTTTTTTTAATGATTAAGGTCCAACCACAAATCTGTTCAGAGCCTCAATTTATTTGCTGTTTGTCATTGTTCAATACTTTTATGCCGTTTTAAGATTAAGGAAATAGAAATCCTTATGGTCAATGTCTCTTGACTAAAGGACTTTTTCCATTAAAAAATCAAGTCTCTTTAAAATGTGGCTTTTTGACATGCCAGAAAATTTTCTCTGTGAAGAGCAGAGAATGGGAATAAATATGGTAATGGAGAGTAAATATGTAGGGGGATAAGACAGAAGAAACAGGAATTTCTCTGACTGAAGAGTTTCCTCTACCCAGGAAGTGAGAAGACTTGTGTTGCACATCATTTAAAGTAGATTTTTTTTTTTTTTTTAACAAGGAAAAACTTTTCTTTAAAGCCTATTGCCACAAAAAATGAATTTTGGACAGCAGTTTGTACCATATAGGTCAGCTGCTAAAAATATGTATCTTAAAGGTGAACTTTCCTTTTGGTTTTATACAGTGGCACAGCCAATCACAGCAAATGTTAACCACAAAGTACCGAATCCCACTAAACCCAGGCAGCTCAATGCTTTGTGAAGTGAAAGGAAGAAAATTCCTCAAGTCCATTGGAAACAAAACTTTTTTTAACCTTTCTTGCCCATTTTTCTTAGGACATGGGCATTGTTCCGTGTCTTTCTGACCTTTCAAATCTGTAGGGAGTACAAAGGCAGGAGAAGGGACAACTGACATTGTGACCAGTGCTTCCTTCTCCATCACCTCTTTGCTCTCCTTATTTATGTCCCTGTCAGAAATAGTGTTGAAAAGCCCTTCCAAAGAGCTCTTTTATTGAAAGATTCTTAAATATTTTAAAAAAGCTGAATTACCAGACCTCTGAGAATACAGGCATCCTCAAGGGATGGAAGGCACAATGAAACCACCTGCCATTATCTCAATGAATTTTTCTGTATCAGCACTGTTCAGGTAGTTTATATCACAAAAAATGAGGTGCAAATTTGAGAACACATATATTTAATTATAAAATTGATTTTTTTATTCTACATTTCTGATTGTAAAGACCGTTTTCTTTGCGTTTTACTTTTATTACTTTTTGATAAACACCAGCTTCCGTGGACTGTTCTCAACAATGATCATATTAGTTCATTCAATGATTTGCAATATAATCCATGGGTTCCCAGTCTGAAGTCAGGAAACCCAGCAGGAATAGGGTCAAAATCATGATATGGGGAAGTACAGCTGGTGGGTGAGGTGTTGCCCTTTAGGCATTAAGCACATTTTTTCTGTTGCTTTTGCTCCATGCCTCTCTGGAATGGGATGGGATTTGTCCCCAGCAGTGGGGCTGGCTGTAGCTGTGTGTTTTCAGGGACAGCATTCATGCAAGGAGCTGCTGAGACAGCTTTTGTTTAACCTGGCACGGACCAGGCCTGTTAGAGAAGGCTGTTGCAGGCTTAAATCAAGAGAAAAGCAGGCAGGATAGATCTGTAAATGAGCCTGGGTCACAGGCTAGTAGCTGTAAGGAAATTTTTACAGTGCTGCTAAAAATCTGTTATACACAGTCATGCAGAGAAGTAGTTGTATTTATATGCAGGTGCACTCTCTGTCAAGAATATCTAAATTTTCTCTGTACAGGGGCTAAGAACTCTCACAAAACTGTTGGACATGGGAGAAAATAACTCTCACTCAATCTCTTTTGAAAATCTTTTCTATTAATCTTGAATTTATTCTCAAAGCTCCAACCCTCTCTCATATAGAGTAGAGACCAAAAGATTGGTAAACACGTTCATACAACATTCATATCCAGTGGAATATTTGTATTTGCCTATATATGAGCTTATTTATCTAAGTTAATAAATAGACATTTATTTATTTTTCAGGCAGGAGAAAAGAGAACATGAAGATTTTTAGACAGCTGAGTTCAGGAAGGAATCACCTATGGTTCTTTTTAAACTATTGGGAAGAAAAGAGCTGCAAATAAGAGATTTCTGTCTTTGGATTGTAAAGACACCCTAGCAGTGGGGGAGGTAAGTGAATATGATAAACTCAACCACGCTTAGAAAATGGTTTGAAATTGGTGTGGAGCTGTGTAATTGAGAAATTTAGAGCTAAAATCAGCATATGTCTCAGGCACTAGATATTTATCCTGAGAGAATTAGGCTTATTCCATTAGTATTATCGGCATTAATTGGAGTAGGGGGTTGGAATGCTCACAAACTGCTGTGCAGGTTGAACATTTGAGGTGCCTGCAGTGTTTATGGGGATAAATGAGGAGGGGGAGATGTAACAGTTGTGGTGTGTGTATGTAGGTGGTCAGTGAAAAGTTGTTCTGTTTAACTCTCTGCTTTTAGCGAAGCAGATCCATCTGATTACTCCAATTGTCCAAGTGTAAACCCTTGCTGCCATATGGAACGTGTTATTTTCCTACTGTAAAATGCAAGAGTGGATCAAATTCAAGGAGTAATTGTGCTACCTCAACACTGAGGACACCAATGTTCTCCATAACACCCTTATATATGTTATTGATCTGGAATGTATTTGGGATTCTCATTACCAAAACTACGGTAATTCAATTAATTGAAGGGCATTTCAGCAAATATGATATAACACTCTATTGAATGAAGAAATTTCTTTCACACAAAAGCTGTGTTTGTTTTGAGCCACTCAATTTGAGCACTGCACAATAACCCCTGGAATGTTTTTGGGCCATCTCAGCTAAGAACAAAATTGGCCAAGAGAAAGTTTTTGGCCTCATTGGTAGATGACAGCATTAGAATTTCTGTGACTTGGAGCACTGGAGTTTGGGCTGGGATGAAAGGGTTGAAAAGGCTGTGGATTTTTGTTATTCTCTGGAAGGTTTAGACATTATTATCATGTTGTGCTCCCCTGACACTTTGTTTGGCTGCAAGAGAAGAATTGAGGAATCCTTTTGTTCCATCCCATTCCTGCTGTGTAGGGAAGAGCTCTCTAGCTGTGCTTGGAAATGGCTCTAAAGGGAGACCTGTAAAGTGTCCAGAAGAGCCAGAGGGGAAAGCACAGCTTGTCTGCTGAAGGGCACCACGCTCAGGTGCCAAGAGGAGTCTTGTTTGCTGAACTGGCTTTGATATGACTCCAAATCTGTGTTGGGGGAAATAAACATGAACGTCACATGCACTCCCTTTCCCACCAAGTGTGATGTGACTGTGTCACCCATCTTTGGAATCTTTGTAAGCTTTACTGATAACCTTGAACTCCACACCCACCCACCCCTCTCACCACATCTAAAAGACATCGTACCTCTTGGTGCAGCAGAAGCTCATGGTGTAGTCTGTGCATTTCAGAGTAGACAATCCCATCAGAAATTTCCATGATACCATGACAGCAGTTTTCTGATCTCATTTAAATTACAGAATTATTTCCTGTTTTGAAAGAAAACTGGAAAGGACATTTTTCTGGAGGTGGATTGGTCTGGTTCAGCTTGTTAAAGACACAGCTTTGAGAGTGGGCTGTTCAAAGCCACTTCCAGGCAGCTTCACTTGACTGCAGGGTAGTCTGGGCCCAAGTCTGACTCATGGGAAGATGATTTTCCGTATCCCACTGGGTCTTGAATTGAAAATACAAATGACCCCAGAGCCTGTCCCAGGCCTAAATGATGGTTGATGTAGTAACAGGTGTGTACCTACACTGTACAGTAGAGAGGTCTGAACTAAGAATTGGACAATGGAGGGAAATTTTGGCCAAGCTCTCACAGTTAGTCACAGGATGAGTACATAAACTGCTAGATTCAACTCAGGAGAAAACAGGATATGAATGACTAGACAAAAATGTTACACCCACTCCCTGTCAAGACCATAAATCTGGTCCTAGAAATTGGAATGAAAATCTACCAGTCCAGGCTCAAAATCCACTCAAGCATCCTTCCAATGGAGTGATGAGTGTCTGTTGTTTAATGTAATGAGTTAAGAAATATTGCCTGTGCTGGTAAGTGGAATACTGAAGGTTAGAATAAGAATTTAGAACCTGTCTGAGCCTTCTTAGGAGATTTGAGTCAATGAAAAGGTTGCTTGGTGTTTATCCAAGGATAAGAACATACAAGAGCTCTTTCCACACTGTATCTACCTTGAGGAAAATTATTCATTGAAACAAAATATGGGATCTCTAGTGCTGTTCTCATTGTTGCCAGGATATAGTAAAATCCATCAGCTCTTTACTGGAGAGAGAAGTACTGCAGAACTCCTTGATTTCAGCCTGGCCCTACCAAAATCATACTCTGTAACTTAAAGTCATGGCCCAGACCTTAACAGCATTAGAGGGATGCAATTCATCATTTCACAGGAACAGGTCTGTTCACAGTCTTTGATTTTGTCTCATCAGTCTGTTGAAAATAGGGTCTTCAGCCCCACATTGCATAAACCTGTACACACAAACTGTATCTATATATCTATATCAGCAATCAACATCCTCATGAAAAGGATTAAAACTCCGACTGTGTGAGCAAGGCTCCCTTGACTGACAAAAAAACCAAAACAAAAACCCAAACAAAATAAAAGAGGATAAATTGGTTGAAAAATTTAATTTCAGTGTTGGTTTACCTTTTCCCTAACTGAGATGGGTTCAAGTTCCGCTCTTGGATGATTTTCAGTTCTTGGTGTTTTATTTGTCTTTCACATTGATGACCGAAGGGAATGTGGTACCCCATGTTCATACCAAAGGAAAAGATATCACTTTTTAGGATCAGTCTTTAAAATCTTCTTTGGAGTCCTGGCATGACTGTGGAAAAGAGGACAGAGAGGGGATCAGTGTCTTTCTAACTAGGGCTGGTAGATAGCTCCAGGTGCCATCCCATCTCTGGGACATGAAGCCAGGAAGCAGCTCAAGAAGTGGCTCAAGAAGTGGTGTAGTGTTGGGTTGTGTTGTCACAACACCACAGGCAAGAGCTGGTCACTGATATGAGGCTGCTTATGCCAACCCTCTATTGCTGTCTTGGGAAATAACATGACAGAATAATATAACACAGCCATCTTACAGCTGGCAAGGTGGAAACAATGCAGCGGCGAGGGCTGAGGGGAGATGAGAGATAAAGTGTTTCAGATTATCCTATAGAGAACAAATGTGTTTGATATACTATTCACACTGTCTCGTATGAAAGTTTAATGTCTTGGGGGTGCCAGCTCTGCACAGATCTGTGACTGTAATCAAGCCACAAGAAATGGCAGTGTGAAGGATCTTGGAAAAGTTTCTTGGCATCTCCAATGGCTGTGTTGCAAAACTATGACCCATTTTTCAGTCACTGGTTTGTATTTGATAACCATGAAGCCCTACAGAGTAAAGAGGGAAAAGAAATGAGGTTGCCTGAGCTGAAAGAAATGTCTTTGTGAACCAAACCATTGTGAAGTTTTATATCTTGATTGCTTCTCTCTGGAAAACTCTGCCAAGTCTAAAATCATTTCCATAATAGTGTGCATTGCTGATGTAAAACAGATAGAAAATGCAGTATTTCTTTCCAACTCTTCAACTTGCAACTTCTTTCAACTTCTATAATACATCAAATTCCTTTCAGGATAACTACAACCTGTTTATCAATGACAAAAAGTGCCCTTTTGGGGTTCTTTCTATCAGCACCCTAAGCAGAGATAAGTTTTCTAATGAACCATTCAGTACAAGCACTTTGAAACTACCCATTAGCTGACAGATTTTACCTGCAACAGACCTGAGTAAATTCTCAATTTTTTTTTTTTCTTTTTTTTCCATTCTAAATGGACTTTAGTGGAACCTCTTGACTCTTGTTGGCAGGAATGGAGATATTTACCATCTGTTCAAATGCACACTGGCCATGGCAAACAATTCAGACAATTCCCCAGGCAATGGGCATGGGCACATAACCAGTACTGGCTGCTGGCTCTTCCTGCAGCTCAGATGCAGGAAGAGGACAACGCAGTCAGGTGAGTTGTTGGCACTGAATTCATGAACAGAACACCTCTCCAAGGTGGATCCAGAAGAAATGAAGTTATGAAAGTATTAATGATCAGATCAGAAGATATTTGGTTTCGGCTTAAACAATTGCATTCTGTTTTGATGCATGTGGTGCCCAGCACGTCTTTCTGGGGAGGTATAGGGCAGAGTAAAAATGAAAGGGGATTGCTGAATGGAAATGAACTTCAGAAGCCGTAAGACCATGTCAGAGCAGCTCATAGTGCTGTGTTTAAGATGCATTGCTCAGGGATAGCTGCAAGAAAACACATTAACTCTGTGAAGTGTTTAGCTGAACCTGCTCCTTGCTGCAGTCTTCCAGCTGTTGACTTTGTCCATGAAGGGAGGCTGTGTTTTGGTTGGGCTCCCAGCAGCCAATTTCCAGACAAACCCATCACAGTTGGTAGACCTGAATCAGGATTTGCTCGTAAAGGTGCCCACGCTGTTAAGAGCTGCATTTGCAAGTGCAGGTGGGGAATGTAGAAGGTTGCTGCTGGGAGGAGTGAGTGTCTCTCAGTGGTGTCCCTGCTCCAGAAACAGCGACTGCTGCCTGTGCCTTTTGTGTAGCAGCATCTCAGATTAAGTCTCTGCCGCTCATGGAGTATTTGCTTTGTGTTTTGCAGAACTTCCCATCTGGAGTCACACAGTATGTTTATTCCCCATAGCATGAAGGACCAGCATTGTACTGCTTTTCCCTGGAGCAGAGTAACACATTCATTTTTAATTGTTGGCCACTCTATCAGAAATCCTATTTCCCAGAGTTTAATTGTTTTGCATGATGTTTAATTCATGGCTTCCCTACAGAAATCAGCTGTTAACCTTTAAAAAAAAATAATGTATTATTTAGTATTTATTTATTATTTAGCAATAACATTTTTAATTGTACAGGATGATATGATTTATTTATATTTTCACTATAAAATTCCATGTCTCAGTGGTCCCTCTCCCTTCCCCCCTCTTTTTTTTGACTTACAATTGTGAAGAATAATGAAAGCTGTAGAAATGTTACCATAAAGGTTTCCAGAACAGGTTTTTGATATAAGATGTTCTTATACAGGACAAAACCAAAGACACATTTAGATCCTCCTGGAAATGCTAAGCCAATGCTTAAGAGCTTTTGGAAATCAGGGCATAGGTGAATATATTTTCTTTCTTTCTGAATATGCTTTTTTCCATATTCTTACAAATGAGCTGCCCTACAGGAAAGTTCAGTGGCAAAACTGAAGCCAAAGTTTCAGAGGATTTGCAGAAACAAGAAATTAGAGTTTCTGCCAGAGACCTGATGTGACTGGTGATATTCACCCAGCCAGGAGACTGTGCCATCCAGAACGTGTCTAGCTGAATTTCACTCACAGCAAAAGTGCCTTTGGAAATGTTCCAGGACAATAATTATTGGATACCAGGGAGCTGCAAATAAGTGCTAAGAAATGAGGAAAACACAGCACCAGCACAGATCACATTCCCCCTTCTGGCTGCCCAGAATGCCCTTTGCTTTGGCTGCCATGGCAAAATCTCCATCTTTTCTTGCCAGCTCTCAACAAATGCAGACTAAGATGAAAGGATTGAGTGCTGGGGGATGTTTTGTAGTGTGCTCAAGTCTTAAAGCTCCTTCGAAATCCACAGACCAGGCAGAGGCTGCAGAAATCCCACTCTCAGTAGAACAAAGCTCTGCCATGATGTACAGCCTGAATGCAGCTGCCTCCACAGTGCTGCTCATGAGGGGCAGGGTCCAGCCACTCAGGCAGAGATCCAGGGCTGATATTCAGCACAGGGGGTGTGTTTGTAAGGTTCATACCAGCAATATGTTCCTTACCTTTTGTGGACAGACATTTGTATACATGGAAATATATATATTTTTGATTGATAGGACTGTGAGGCCAGTATTTATTTTCCTTCCTTCCAAGGCAAGTGGTCGACCCAAGAAAGCAAGCCAGGAGGGGTGTTTCTTTGTAACCACTGGACTTTCCCTGTGGCTGATGCTGTGCCCTTCTATCTCCCCTGTTATCCTCACCCACACAAGGAGACATCATTGTTTCCCTGCTCTGAGCTGGTGCTGTAGGGTCAGTGCATCATCAGGGGAGGAAGTGCTACATCTGGGCAAAAATCAGTTTACAGTGGTAGAATCACAAAGCTTTTAATGATGAAAACAGAAAACAGTGTAAAGCTTTCTGCTGAGTGTGTTTGGTTTAAAAACAAAATTTCCATCAAATCCTGAGGGAGCAGAGCAGCACTTCCTTTCCTAATTTTTAATATAAACCTTGGCAGTGAGGAAGACTGAACGGATAAAGCAATTACAGGAAAACTCTGATTCAGTAGGAAACAAAAAAAAACCAACTACAGCAAAAACCCTGGTCATTTCTAAAACATAGGATATCTGATACAGCTGCTGCTCTTTCAAGAACTACTTAAAAGCTTTTTTGACTGTTTTTCTCTGGAAAATACTTCAATCAGCATATATATAAAAATACCCTTTCTTCTCTCTTTCGCTTTCTTCCTTCTTTCTTTCTTCTACTGCAATGTAAATTCTACTGCAAAGGAAGGAGAAAAAAATCTGTATAGCACAAATGACTCTCACTTCAAGCAAATATTGCCATAAGTAATTATGCTTTTCTCTGTTCTTGTTTCAGACATACTGATGTTACGAATGAATTAACCAAGGAACAAAATGCTTCACTGCCAACTGAGAGCTAATCCTTGAAGTTTAGTGCTATTACGCTTAACGTATTGCTGTTGGATCTCAAACCACGTTCAGAGGAGCTGATACCAGTGAAGGAGACGCATTTCTTGTCAAGAAAGAGTCTCACGATTCCTTTGCTCCAAGGAAACTTGAATGAAGACACACTCCATTTGGAAACATGCCTATTCGACTTAGACAAAGTTAAAAAATGGGTTAAGGAAAGCAAACAGAGCTAGAAAACATTGCAAAGAAAAACTACAATTTTTTAACTCAAAATTCAAATTTTAAAAATTTTCCGTGGGACTTTTTGACCATCCATCATTCCTGGGACACTGCTTCTGCACTTTACCCCTGAAACTCTTGCAGGACAAGGAGTTTGTCTTGCTTGAATGGGCTGGATCTGCTCATTCTTTCCTGTGGCTCCCTTGGTGACTACTGAGATGTTTGTGCTTTGGGGCTGGAGCACCTGTATGACAGTGACCCTCTTCTAGGCTGGAGCCCAGTAAGGTGCTGGCCCTGCCAGATTCTGGATATGGCATGGACCCCAAATCCCTGAGTCTGTGCCACTTCATAGCCCAGTTCAGGGGCTCTTGGGTTGTGCATATGGTCCCTGTGTATTTCTGTGGGGAACAGTTGTTTTCCTTTAAAAATGAGGATGGAAAGAGTTTCATGTAGCAAAGAGTGGAAGAACAGATCAGGATCCTCTGAGAACAATTTGTGGTCAGAGAAAAGGCTGGTGTTTGCTGCATGAGCTGTCTGTGGTCGCTGCTCTCACCGTCTATTATTGCAGGTAGCTATGTGTCAGGATGTACCTTCAACACCCCCAGCCTGCCTGAGTTGTGCTTATACACTTATTAAATGATGGTGTGCATTTGTACTCAGACCATTATAAATCCATTACTTCCCTGAGGCCAGAGGAAATGGTTTTAAAATGTGAAGTTTTTCTACAGGGAATTGAGAGATAAAAATACTAAAGCTCTGTACTTGGCTTGAGCAGATCAATGTAGTGCAATAACTGGGAAGACAAACCAAGCTTAAAATATTACAAATATGATTGCATGAACTCTTAACTTGACATTGAGTAATTATCACTACAAAAGTCTCCTAAACCATGCTAAGAAAAAACAAAACCAAAACCGAAACCAAGCAAGGAGCTTGGCAGTAAATAATAAAAGAGAAATAACTGTGTGTGTACTTGGAACCAAAGTCTGAGTAATATAATTGCACAGTAGTGAGTGAAACTTCAAATTTGTCCTTCACCTTTTCAATGCAATGGAGAAGTGTAGATGAAAAGTCTTGGGATGGCAGATATCAAGAGGTTTATAAAATTATTTTTCCACTAAAAGTTTCACAAAGATTTTTTTCTTCATTGGTAACTGTTTCTCCATCAGGAGAAACTCATTGTTTGGAGCATTTAGTTCCAAACCTGACAATTGCTATTTGTGACGGGAACAATGACGAAAAGGAGAACCAGGCAATTTTTCAAACAAGATTCAAAACCAGTAATTAAAGTTCCTACCAAGTTCAGAATGGTGCTAGGTTGAACTAAGGCACTATCATTATCCAGTGAGCAATAAGTTTTACCTGCATTTTCAGGACAATGAGATAATATTTCATCCCACCACAGTCATGATGTACCAGTTAGTGACTCTTCCCATTTTTTTCATGAATTTATATTAAGCAGAAAATAAATACAAATGAAATGTTCCCTTTTCTGAAGCACTGAGCCACTTATAGGAATAATTTTTTGGGGGAGGAGTAGGAAGTAAGCTTGTATCTTAGACTTCTGTCATTATTTCACTTGAACAGATGGAAGCTCAGCCACTTGGGATTGAATCACTAAAATGAAAGGACATCGCTGAAATCATGGTCACTCATTTGCTCAATTCCATGTGAAGAAAATTAGCAATGGATAGTGATGGCTGTGACTTTCCTGAAAAGAAAGAAAAGCAGCCTTTCCCAATAACTCCTGTCGCTGCAGATTGTATCCCCACATTGCATGTGTTCGTGGCCAGGGAGCTCTGATTCTCCATTTCCACTTGGGATACATTCCTGAGCTGTCCAGTATCCAGAAATATGCAAATCCCTTGGAATCTAAATTGTGCCACAGTTTATGCACGAAGGAATTCTTTCTCTAAATATTGCAGGTACCTAACTCAGAGCTCTGCAGCAAGAAGAGTCGAACTCTTAGTAGAGATTACTCTAAATACTCCTAACATGTGGGACCATCAGCAATGGGACCGTGACCACTTTTGTATTCTCAGCATGGAAAGTGTGTCCCTGGTTTTGGAACACATTAGTAGCTGCATAAATCCATTTGGGGTCTACAAGTGTTGGATTCAGGTCCCTGTGGTAGAGTGGGGTGAAACTTACAGTCTGAAAGTGTCCAGTTCTCTTGGCTATTAACCAATGTCAGCTATTTCAGGTGTTGTCTGAGAAAGTGGCCAACACCTCCACTGTCCCTGGGTGTTGAAGAATGCAGCTACTTTGCAAAGCATGAAAATGTAGTTTTAAAAAAAAAAATTAAATCTGCCAAACCTATGAAATACTACTCACTCCTCAGATCTTCAATCAGCTTCTCAGTGCTCCATTTCTAATTATTTGCCATCTGGTGCAGCCCCTTCTCTTCCAAATCAACATGGAATATTCTTCTGGAGCAGGCACACGCAGCAGTGCTGCCTGAACATTAACTGCTTCTGACTGGAGATCCTGGGGAGCCTGATTGTTTGAGGCAAATCTTCTCCCCAGGGATGGCAGGATTTATTCCCTACATCTGGGCTGCAAGATTTCTTTTGTCGGGGGAAAAAAAATGCTTCCGTGTCATTTATAATGGATTTCATTCCAATAAACAGCCATCTTCTGGCATATTATGACCGCAGCTTATCAAATAATAAACCCCTGTCACTCTGAATTGCTGGGAGCGGGACCAACCCAGCTAGCATCAATTTCTGTGCCCACTTTGTCATGCCATGAGATCTGCAGTGGTTTGGCGCGTGTGGGAGTCACGGCTGTCAGCAGGGAAGGACCTCCCCGTGCCCCAGGGGAGCTGCAGGGAGAAGGGGGTGTGATTCCTCAGGTTCTGATCCTTTGTACACCATCCCACTTCAAGTGCCACCTCATGTTCATTAGGGATGATCACAAAGCCATATGGCCAAACAAATGCAACACGTATCTCGGCACGTCGGCAGAATGAGTCCTTGTTAATTCTGTCTCCTTTCCCACCCTCTGCCTGGGAGAGAGGAGAGTGAGGAGGCTGGTTTTACTGTGCTGAAGAGATGACAGACTTGATAACTTTAGTATGGAGCATTTCCAGAGCTTAACAATGAATGGCACAAGCTTTCTGAGGGGAGAAAAAAATAGGCACAGATTTTCAAATGCATCAGCAGGTTGCAAAAAGATGTGCTGATTAGCCATTTGTATATTTGACTCAGGGTGGTTGGGACATGGGAGATCTCAATTTAATTTCTATCCCTGCAACACTTTCCCTGTGTGACCTTATTGTACCTTTTAATTTCTCTGTGCTTGGATTCTCCCACTTTCTTCCTAGGACAGGAAGTGGGTCTTGGTACACATATATTTATATGATTTATGCTGGTTTTACTTGGGATAGAGTGGATTTTGTTCGTAGTAGCTGGTGTGGGCCTGTGTTTTGGATTTGTGCTGGAAGCAGTGTTGATAATTCAGGGATGTTTTGTTAGGGCTGAGCAGGGCTTACACAGAGCCAAGACTTTTTCTGCTCCTCAGCCCATGGTTCAGGAGGCTGGGGGTGCATGGGAAGCTGGGAGGGGACACAGCCAGGACAGCTGACCCTAGCTGACCCAAGGGATATCCCAGGCCATGTGGTGTCATGCTCAGGATATAAAGCTGGGGAAAAAAGCAGAAAAGGGATGACATTTAGAGTGATGGCTTTTGTCTTCCCGAGTTATAGTTCCATGTGATAGAGCCCAGCTTTCCTGCGAATGCTGAACGCCTGCCTGGCCACAGGAAGTGGTTAACAGATTCCTTGTTTTGCTTTGCACGCGTGCACAGCTTTTGCTTTACCTATTTAACCTCAGAAAATTCAGGTATTATTTCAAGGTGGATGCTTTCTCAGACAGCCAGAGTTAATGACAGCAGGTTATCTAATGACTTGGAGGGGACTGGGACCATCCAGTGGTGCTGGGCTTGTCTGGCCTTGGGCCTGGCTTCTTCCCATGGCAGGATTTGTTCAGCAGCACCCCTGTCATCACTCCCTGTTATCCATGGCAAGGCACAGCCTGGAGCCCCATGGACAGTGCTTCTTTCTGTGACCTGAGGTGATGGAGTGCCCATAAATATTTTTCTATAATATTTTTTTAAATTCAGCTTTCAGATATATTGCTAAATGTGAGGAATTTTTTTCCTCAAGTTTTTTTTTTTTATTCCTGCTGTTATTCTCAACGTATGAGATGAATCAGCTCTAATTTATGGTGATTCTTGATCTGCTGAAACCACTGTGCTCATCTCTGTTGTTAGGTCCAGGGCTTGAATGTGTTCTCTCCAGAGCCTCCAAGTGCCTGCAGGAGTGCACCTCTTACACCATTTCCTCAGCAGTAGAACAGATGAGTAAATTTGAGCAACCCTCCTATTTGAAACAGACCCCACAGAAAGGAATAAAAATGTCGTCATCATCAGCAAGAGTAAACTACTCTTGCAAATAACAGCAGCAGAGTCTTAAAACAAAGGTTGGCTGTGTCTATATAGAGAAAATACTTAGTGTCTGTGTGGTATACAAGGCAGCTTATCTCTTTGAGAGCAGGAGACTATAAAAACACAATTGCCAGAACGAAAGAAAATTGAAGCTGATTGCCATAGCAACAAAAGAATTACATTGATGAAATAGAAGCACATAAAATCCTTGTATGCTACATTAAAGACAAAGCAATCAAAAGTAAACAAGAGAGGATTGAAATTTGCTTGGCTAAAGCTGGAAATGACAAATGTTACCAGGTGATGGAGGCAGAAATGAGCCCACAAGAAAGGAAAGGGCATCCCTGAGGAGGGATTTACTCCACATTTCCTCTGTGAGCAGGACAGCAGGGACCTGGGAATGCAGCTGTGGCCCCTTCCCAGGCTGTGAAGGCAGTTTGTGGGAGCAAGTTCCCCATCAGATGGTCAGTAACAGCAGTTTTCATCTGTGCCTTTTGCACTGATCTCCATGTCTTTCTTCCCAACACTGCCTCATGTCTTTCTCCTGCTGAAATTCTCACGTGGAGCTGGGTGAAACAAGCTGCTGTTGGAAAAAGGAAGTTTTCTTTTTCCATCTGCATCTATTGAAATGTCTTGCTTAGACTGGCACCTGCTTGCCCATGAAAATGCCCTTCTGCCCTTTCGGGTCTGCATGGCACGATGACACTGCAGGCACTGCAGCAGAGCCAGCAGCCTTCCAGACCCCACTGGAGAAGCCACAGTTTCAACCCCCCAACATAAATCTGATGGTTTTCTCGTGTGAGGGGTGAGGGGGGGTTGAAGACCCAGACCTCAGCACCTCCCACAGCATCCAAATTGTCGTGGCAGATGCAGGGCTGTGCTGTGCTTCCTTCTGAGACTCTGTGCCCTTGTTTCAGGATGGATTATTGCAAACCTGAGGGCTGCTCTCACCTCCTGAATCACTCCCACAGACAGCTGGTTGGATGAACTTACCTGGAGCACAAGCAGCATAAATCTCAATGGTGTTGCACCAGAAAAGGAGGATGCTCCTATGTGAGTCCCTGTCAAGAAGAGCCATCCTCATTCTTTGGAGAAGGAGCCAGTGTTATCCAAGGTGAAACCATTTGAAGCAAGTGTCTATTTGTCATGGCTTGGTCTGGAAGAGCAAAAAAAAAATAGGACGTATTAAATAAAAGATCTTTTTGAATGCAGCTGTAATTAAAATCTTAGTATTCCTTATCATGACAAAGACTTGAAGTCTGTCCAAACATTGTGCTTGAGCACAATGAAAGCATTCCAAGTGGTGGACTGACATGTCCTTAAGATACAACAACATTTAATCTACTAGATTTTAGTCTGCAGTAATGACCAAACCGTTCAAAGTTACCAGAAAAATTCTTAAGACTAGAATAAAGTTGACAGTTCCTTTAATTACACTCATCTTCCTTTCAAAGGAAGTGACAGAAAGAGTTAAGGAAGATTAACTGAGACTTAAATGCACAGAAATGACTCAAGGCGTATTTAAGTAAGACTTAAATTAGTCTTTCATTTGGACATGGGAGATTCCATTAACAATAACGAAATGGAGAAAGCCAGATCTTAAAGCCTTTGCTCTGAGCTCTGCTTGGAGGCTGTTTCCCAAGTCCTACCCATTTCCCAGATGTTATTCCCATCTGGATTATTTTTCTTTAGTATTTCTTTCATCTTTTTTTTTTTTTTTAAAGTTATCTTTTTTTGATTTATGCTGTACTTTAACAAAACTCTTTGCCTTAGCCCTATTTGGGGTTACATGTTTCCATACATGACAACCTATTGTCCTTTGCAGTACCCTAAATACAAAGATATTTTCCTTAGGGTTTGGCGCTCTCTTTGGGGTTTTAGGAAACATTTGTTCAAACTGAAACCTTGCTTTCCATCTGGTAAACAAAAGACATCCCTGCAGATCCTGACCCTCTGGTGTTCCCTACAAACCCGGTGTTTAATAGATAACTGCATTGTGCAGCTTTGGCAGCCCCTGCACAGAGGTGGCTCTGAGTTGTGAGGGGAGAACAGAGAACAATTCTCCTGGTTTGCACTGAAGTAAAGGTTTGTAGCATCCTGCCATGCGCAGATGGGCATGAGACTCATCCTGGTCACCATGGTAATAGGGTAATCAAAACCAACCCTTGAATTTTTAACTCTGGATGATGAATGGCAGAGACAGAAAGTGTCAGGGCACAGGCAGAAAGGGTGGCATGGGTAGAGTCTGTGAAGGAGGGTGTAGCTGTATCTGTGGAGCACAGGCAGCCTCCCAGGTGCTTCTTTCCCCCAAGGAGACAAAAAATAAATCATTTTAGTAAGAGATTCCTACCAAAGCAGAAGGATGATGTTAGGAGTTTCCCCCAGCTCAACATGAGATCACTCCCATGCCTGGCAAATGTGTGAACTTGTGTCCAGGGTGGCTGTGGTGGGGTCTCTGTGCCTTCTCCACGGTGGTCCCCAGGCTTCTGCCATTGCTATCTTCACCTCTGCAGTCCCTATTCTCCTAGTATCTGTCTTAAATCTGCCTTGCTCCAGTGTTAGCCCATCAATTCCAGTTGTTCCTGGTGTGGATATTGGGAGAGGACTGCTCCATGCCTCTTGAGAGGACAACTGCTGTTGTGATGTGCTTCTATATCTCTTCTTCAGGTCAAAAATCTCAGCTTATTCAGTCTTCCCTTGGGGTCATGTTACGTAGACATTTCATTGCTCTTGTCATTCTCATTTATTTTCCTTTACTCACAAGAAATGTATCCTCCTTTCCTGGTTTACTCTTGCACTAAAAGGACTCCTCTGGCATTTTTCCTCTGTACGCTGTATCTTATGACTCTCATTGATATTTTTTTTTAATCTCCACCAAACCAGATTGTAAAAACAAGGGGGCAGGAGGAGAATTAACTTCTATTCAGTTTTGTTGGGGTTGCAAATTGGATCCATCCATTTCTCCAAGCAGGAAAACAAACCAAATGGCAATACTCTGGGGAGCACACATAGCAAAACTATGCAACAAGGAAATTTGTAAACCTACTTTCTCTCTGTGGGTGGCTAAATGGCTGTTTGAAGACATTTAGCACCACACATGCAATTGAAGGAACAGAATAATAAAAGAAATAAAACTGCATCTTCCTATTAAAGAAGCCCTTTGTTTTATCAAAAATTACTGGACTGCTGATTTAGCATGGCAGGGCTGGAACTCTTTGTGAGGGGGAAACAAGCTTCATTTGGGCTCATAATTTCATTAACATGCGCTCGTGAATATACTCTTAAGGCAGTGCTGCGTGTCCATGGAATTGCTGCTCCCCTTGACTCGAGTCCAAATGTTCTTTGGGCACTGTGGAGAAGGAGACAAATGGGTGCCGTTTTCATGGCTAATGATCACAGGCATTAGCAGGCACAGCAGCAGGGGCAGGGAAGGAAAGATGATGGAATGCTTGCTCAGGAAATAAAGTCCACTGCCCTCCTTTGAGCGCAGCAAGCAAAGCAATGCGTTTGTCCGTGCTGCTTCTGTCGGGAACCAGAGCTCTTTTTATCGTAGACTTTCTGGAATTTAAGGAACAGATGTACTGCAGGTGTCTGTGAAGGCCTGGGGGACTCCTAGGAGTTGCTGTGTTTTTAATAACTTGGGTAGGGGTAATGTCAGGTTGCAGCAGTAGAGAGGGATCATTTACTCTGCTAAACTCCTTCCTGCCTTAATTGCTCTCTCCTACTAAATCCCAGACCAGTTAGTTGAAAACTAATTCAGCTATCGCTGCAGTAAACTGCTGTGGCAGCAGTGTCTACAGACCTGCGTGCCCCTTACCTTGCAACACCCAGAGCCAGGAGATCTTCCCACATGGTGACTTGCAGGTCCCACAAGAGCAGCTGAGATGTGCGTTTCAGGCAGCTCACAGATGAGTCTGTCATGAAATACCCCCAGGACAAAAGTCACAATCTGCCTTGCAGCTGGGTAAGAAGAAGAAGTTAGAGTTTCTTTTTTTCATTGATGTCCTGCCCCACCATGAAGGGATTGAGGCTGGGATGCTCTGCTTTTCTTTTTAATGCCCTAAACTGGCACCTGGGAGACTAAGTGCAGTGCACAGGGGACAAGGACCTGTTTTCCCTAGCTGGAATACATGCTTCTTTGGGGCTTTAAGCTGATTTTCACTCAGATAGGATGAAAAAAACAAACTGGATAAAAGCCTCTGGATAATGCAGTCCGTGTGTGCAATTTAGTGAAAAATAGAATACCTGTAGGTCTGTCCAGCTTCCAGGACACAGCCATACTCTGCTTTTAAGCCTGGCACACTCCAGTGCCCCTCTGCAGCTGTGGGTCAGCTGGCCCTGCCTCCCTGGGGCTGCCCTAGGCTTGCAGCAAACTCCTGTCCCAAGGGAAGAGCCTGGATCCAAAGCAGTTTATATTCAGAAAGCAGTGTGGTTCAGGCTCAGGTCTGCAATTACAGTTGTAGTTGCTGATTTAGAGCTGTCTGGGTCGACATATCCTTTTTCCAGATGGGGCACCAGCCCATGGCTTCCAGTTAAAATCTACCCAGTTCCATTCAGTTTGGTTTTCACGTTCAAAAGGTCTTCAGTGTTTATTCTGGAACTAAACAAAACCTCCAGATTTTTCATCAAATAGAATCAAGCTCCAGTCAACTCAATATACCCCATCCTACACCTGTGGGTTTTTAATTCATCCTCCTCTCCAGCATCTCAGGAATTCCCTTCTGGAGTCTGAAATAGAAATCAAATCTCCACACGATACTGGCAGCATGCCATTAAAAAAAAAAAAGGAAACCACCATATTGAAGGGTTAAGAGGAGGGAATCAGGAAGGATGCTGTGTTTGGATTGGAAATAAAACTAATGTGCCTGTTTGTTGACAATCCTCCATGCCTATCAGCTCCGTTGCAAAACTAGCAATACAGACTGTTTAAATTTAAACACTGTAGATCAAGTTTTACACTTGCACACAAGGTGTAAAGGCAATGAGCCGGCCAACCTAAAATTAATCTGTGTGGGAATGTGAGATATTGTAGGTGTGCTGGGTAATGGATTCGGGCTCTTCAGTGTAGCAGACTGGAAAAGGCAGGGAATGCCCTCAATTCATTTCTAACCTCTTGCATCTTAGCTCCCTTATCGTGCGGCAGAGAAGTGACAATTTTGTTTTTCATAAATTAAGGGGACAGGCACACCTTCTGTGGTGCTCCTACCTTGTCAGTGATCTTGGGATTATGGAGGTGATTTGGAAAATAGAGGAAGCTAAGCTGACAGAGGAGCCACTTAGGGGAAGGAGATGAATGATGGGGCCCTGGGAGACTTCTGCTGCCTCAGGAAACCCTGGGATTTCTAAATGCTTCTTAAATGCCCAAACTCTCTAAATGAGTCCCTTAAAGGCACACTGCAGTGTTGTGGCAGGGTTGAGCTGAAGGGCTGGTATGCAGAGGCTCTAATGATTGAGGTATGTTTTATTTTTAATCCCTAGATGTAACAAAAAACCAGTGGTAACCACCTTCACCTCCTCATTCCCTCTGCTCTTCTTCTCCTCCTCTTCCCATTGCTCCAGGATAGCTGCCATTGGTTCCAGCTCTCCAGTTCAGCACCACAATAACCACCACTGCTGCTTTTGCAGGTGAGATCTTCCAAGAGCCCCTCAGTACCCTCAGCTTGCCAAATCCTCCCCCATCCCTGCAGGCAGCCCACAGGATCACCCTGGCCTCTGCTCCCTGTGGGGATCCATTGCAGACATTGAGCTCTCTGAGACGCAGGGATGCACCCACAGACCTCTGAGACCAGCCCTGCCTTCACACATGGCTCCTTGGTGCACAAAAACTCTGCAGTTCCTTTATCCTTTATTCAGATTTCAGTGCCTAAAGGGATGCAGAAACATCAGTTCCTACAGGGCCTTGTGTGCAGCTTCCTTCTGTTCATGGAGAAAATCTCCTGGAGTTTTGCGTGTTTGACATTGCTGTGCTCAGACCATATGGCACCAAGTTTATGGATCAGCCTTGGAGAAGCCGAGGGGGTGATTCCCTCAGCCTGGGGGGGAGCAGGAACAGTGTACAAGTTCCCGAACTCACAGAGGAGGAGGAGGCTGGACAACCTGCAGATGGCCCTTGTTCTCTGAGCACAGCCTACAGTCAGGCCTCTGGGGCAGAGAATTTACACTCCTCAGGAAGCAAATTGTCACAATGATGACGCAAACTTGATGTACCATTAAGCACAGCTCAAAGGAGAAAGGAAGGGCTGATACAACTTTTGGTGAGGCCTTCTCTGCTTCATGCCATTATCCTGGATGGATGGATACCCTCAGACAGGCCAAAGGATTCGCGTATGACCACAGACAGGTGAGCCATGAATGGCTTGAACCTAACAAAGACGATATCAGAGGTGTATTTTTCTGCCCAGAACCGGCACAGCAGCATTTGTTTGTCAGTGTTCCAGCACAGAAAGTGAGCCCCAGGTTTCAGTGCCCTGACACAGAGGCGTGGGCTCCATCAGGGCCCAGCACGGCCATTCCCATTTTAGTCCTCTCTCCCTCCTATCTGCCTTCTATTCTCACAATAGATTTGACAGGCAATTTATTAACTCCACAAGCCTTCACACAGTCAAGACTAAATTTAGAATTATTATTCATGGAGATGAAAGCTAACATAGTGTCTCCATTACCTCTTGAAATAAGGGGTCCATTAAGGACCAGTGAGGTAACTGCTTCCACAAGGTGCCATCTGTTCGTAGGCACATGTAATCTTTCAGTTCCAATTATCCTCAGAGATCTCATTTGTTTCTCAAAACCACGAGCTGGTTCATATATGAGACTACTCATTCTTTCACCAACTCCAGGAACTCTTTGGATCATATTCTTTCTGGAAAATGCGATTTCTTTATTTAGTGCATCTGTCTTCTGAGGCTTGAAATTCTCCCTGAGAGACCCCAGGCCTGGATGTTGGCTGGTGGAAAACTAGGCTAAATCTAGCTCTTAATGTCTAAAAAGCATGAGTTATTGCTAAACTGAATAATAGCCACAGTATTTATTTATGGAGTTGCTGTGCCACTGCTACCTTTTCCTAACTTATTACTTTGTAAAGCTCTTTGGGATATCCAGAATTTGAAAGGTGATATATTAAACTGGGTTCTATTATATTTCCTGTTGCTATCAGCAACTTCCCTTTTTAGCCTGGTTTAAGGCATCTATGTCTGTTTTGTGAAATGCATTCCTATTCCTGTGCTCCAGGCTCCCAGATGTCCATTTTAGGTAGTAAAGACCAAATATTAGGAGGTGCTACAGCCAACATTCTTTCAGAGCACCAGTCTTTAATCCTGTCAGAAGTACTAAGAAAGGAATTTGAAATGAGAGGGCAGAGATGGGAGCAATGCATTCCTCATTTGTCATTTCACTGCTTGGGTAAAATAGTATTAAACTCAGTAAAATAATATTAAACTCTGCAAAATAATCAGTCTCCTTACCCTGAAGAAAGATTTTATTTTGTCCATTTCTCAGAAGAGATTCCTTTACCACCAGCCAGAAATTCTGACACTGTCCTCTCCCCAAAAATTCACAAAACCAGGTACTCCCTTTTTAATTCCAGCATAATAATGTGGAATGATAATTCTTATACAGACCACCAAAAATGGTAACATCTGTTGACAGGACAAGGTGACAAACTAACAGCTGAATTTTACTGTGCTTAGAAATTGGTGGATTTTTTTGGCCGGAAGAAGCAAGAGTCTGCTGATGTCGATGGCATTGAAATGATGAAGCGTTAAAAACCTGCCTTAATCATGAGATCCCTGTAGAGAACACAGATTTACCAAGAGACACCTACTGAACCAAGCTGTCTGAGCACACACATCGTGGTGTAAAGAGTTACAGAGACCCTTAGGACCATTAGCATTTCCCCAGGAATGAAGATGTCCTTGCCAGAAGCAGGGAGATCAACCTTCGCTCCCTTTGTCATTTCTGGAAAACAAGTGTTTCATTTCATAAAGATTTCTTTTGTTCCCTTTGTTCTGGGAGATTATCTTCTTAACAGTCTAGGCACTTAGATCAAAGTGTCTGATTTCAGAGGGATTTTACGGCTGTTGTTGCTGTTTTGTGTTTGCTTTTCAAATCATTCCTGATGTATCTTGCAGCAAGAAAAAAAGAAACTCTCTACGGGTGGGTAAGCTGAACCTAAACTTCCAATCCCACATGGAAGATGCTGCAATCAGGCACATCCCATCAGTTCCAATACAGTGATGAATCCAGCTGAGTTACTTGTAATAGTGTCTAAGAAAACAGATGAGCAGTTGAATCCAGATTTTGTAAATAATAAGTTTCCACCAGGAGGCTGCATAATTCTTTTTACAGATGGACATCCCTGTAGACTTTCAGACTTGACTATTATTAGAATGGGAAGAGAATATTTTAATATTTGAAATTCTGCATTTCCCTTACTACACAGATCTCAGAATTATAGCTCTGGGACTTCTTTTTTTTTTTTTTTTTTTTTAAATGAAGATTTTAATGCTTATGGACACTTTTAATTAAAAATACACATTCTCCATCCCCTCTTCAGCTTTCATTCTTCTTAAGTTGCTGGGATTCAAGAGGAACGCTGGGGCTAGAGCAGAACAAGGGAGTGGGTGGAGGAGGGTGCTTCTATTAAGTCAGAGACATTAAAAATCAAAGGCTGCTGAGACACAGATTTATCCTACTCAATCCTGGACCTAAAGCCCATGCTCTGACAGTAGGCATTTGGGCTGCTACCTTCAAAAAGCTATTAAGATCAAAGATGAATGAAATGTTTCCAATTAGACATAGTTAATGCTAAGGATTGCTGAGTCTGGTGGATTCTGTAAGTTCTGCCATCTGTTCCCATGCACACACACGTGTGATCCCACACGGAGTGAACTCAGGAGAGGTTTTACAGTGGTCATTGGTTAGCCTGAAATTTTGGCTTTAGAGACAAAAGTCAAGTGGTTTAAGGATAAATAAGGCGGGCAGAGAGAACAGGAAAGGGTCCCTTGTGTTCATCCTGGATTCATCCCTGCCTTGCGCAATAGAATACCCCCAGATCTGCTGCTGAGCATCAGCATTCAGAGTAAGACGTTACCATGGCTATCGGAATGGACATTGCACTGATGTTTAGGAGCTTTAAAATTTTGGGTGGGTTATAAGGAACATGTTATTGCCGGCTCTCTTCCAATTTCTAGCTGATATATACACACATACACACTATTTGTGTACTGAATCTGTACTGAGTAAATGAGGATCTCAAATTACTTGCAAAATTAATTTGGATTTTAAAATAAGATCATTTTGGATTCATTCCCTTTCAACTTTGTGCTTTTGCCAAATGATAAAATAATGATTTTAACTGTCTGGCATTCTCTGCTCTGCCACAACATGAAGATTTATTTAAGAATAGATGCAGGAACAAATACTTAACTGTGATGCTTGTCTAGTGCAGTAATACAGTTCAGAGCAGTGACTCTCACCCTGTGGAGCAGAACCAGACCACGCATTTAACAAACCCAGGGCGTACTCCAAGTGTTCTCTTGTTAGGATAAACTCCCCTTCAAGCTGAAATTCGTGCAGTATAGAAGATGCATCTGATCCAAGGAAGTTTAGTGTCAGACACAGCACGCGGCAGAACTGATTGCTGTGAAAGCAGCACAGTCTGCAGAGACCCAGGGGCTGCTCCTCTGGTAATAAATCAGTGGGAAAGTCTCAAAGGCAGCAGGACAAAGGATGGAAAGAGGAGTCTCACAAAACCCCATTGACTCCAGTCTCCTCCTCTGAATAAGGATACGGTTACATCTCAGCAGGTCTGGAACCAAATGCCCGCATCCTTCCAGGAGTCACTGAAACATCTCCAACCTTTCAAAGCCCAAATTCTGGGGCAGAAGCTGGTGCTGCCGCTCTTTGTCATGGGTACTTTGTACTGACATGTGGTGTGAACCTGGCTTGTCTTGCACCTCAGCTGCATCATGTACATTAAATAATTTGTGTCTCTCTGAGGAACATTGCATCATCTCAGCAAACCTTTGACAGTCTTAGGGAAATGAAGACTTCAGGACTTTCCCTGAAATAGGGAAAAAATATTGCTGTGCGGCTATCAAAATGTTCTCTTGAAACAAGAATTAAACTGTCTTTTGGATGTTTATTTAATTTTGGTGTTGTAATTATCTCCTGATTGATAATATAAAACGTATTTGCAAAATGAAATGTCATTTCAAATTCCCAAAGATCAAAATATTCATATGAAATCAAATTGAATATTTTGACATTGTCAAAATGCTAAAGCTCTTTATTTTTCCCTTGGGAAATCTAATAAAAATCAACACAAGTGCATACAAATTTACAATTTCATTAAAACAGAATTTTCTAACAGAAACATGTTCTGACAAAAAAACCAGAAGAAGTATTTAGGTATCTTCAACATTGACTCTCTGGGTGAAAAGATTAGCTTAATTATTGTTTTGTTGGCTAAGGAAGTCATTCCATTGAATAGTGCTATTCTCTTTGTGTAATGGCAGTATTTAAATCCTGTGTTTACAAATAGGGGACCAGAGAGGACATTCCTCCAGCTGTGCCACTGAGTGCCCACAAGACTAACAGGACAAGCTGATAGAAAGAAATTAAGAAAAGGGGAAAGAGGGAGCCTTCACTTTGCAGTTCTCCCTCCTCCTGGCAATTAGAAGATCACAAACTTTCTTATTCTGGCACCCAGAGTGTTGCATGTAACAGATACTTACATATTAAATTTTCATGTGTTTATATAATCCTTTTCAGTCTATTAGAATGTTATTAAATTCTCTCACGTTTTTTCCCTGCAGTACATCGAGTAATATCCTTCTTCCTCGTATTTCTCTTGTGCTTTCGAGTTCCTTGATTATTTAAAAAATATAAGCAAGGTGAAAACAATTAAACCATTTTATCCATTTTGGTCCCACAGCCCAGACTTGACACTGAGAGAATCCTGAGTGGAAAGGGAGATCAGTCATTGACTTTCATGCCCCTCTTTCCCATCACAATTAATCAGAATGACGGATGCTTCATGCTCACTAAATGAGGAGGTTTATGGGTAGTTCTTTGCAGTGCCACTGCACAAGCACCATCAGAGATGCTGGCAGATTTCCATATCCAATCTCTCATGCAGATAAATATTGACGATCCATTTCATTCAAATTATTACTCACTGCTCCCCCTCCCTTCCCCTTCTTACGTCCGTTAAAATTATTCATTTTTGAGAAGCATTAGGGGAATCATCCACAATCAACAAGGTGCCCAGTGTTCAGCCTTGCTGCTTGCAGAATAACTGATCACAGATCCAAATGTCCCCAGTGCTCCAGGCACTTGACTGGAGGGGACAGACAGCCTCCAACTATTGAGTGATTCTTCCCTGCAAACTGCCTTCAACAGCACATTTAACATGCTTAAAACAGATCATTTTCATTTTTATTCACCACGGATTTCTATATGATGTTAAAATCCTTTACTAACAATGAGCCTCAGGTTCATTAGTTTTGGCTGGACAGGCAAGTCACACAGTATTTTTCTATCTTTTTATTTGGATGAATATGCAAATATTTCTATGACAGATACATGCATAAGCAAACTTACAAGTGGGTATTTGCAAATATGTGTGCCACTCTGAAATTAGCTCTCTACAAACAATCCTGCCAGTAAAACTCATTGTTAGAGTGTTTGCAGAGAGCTAACAGATGAGAGGGTGGATATAACTGGACTGAGCTCATTTAAATACCCAAGCAAATAGTTTCTGAAGTTTTCCATTATTTTCCCAGTTTTATTTTCAAAACATTTTGAAAGATATAGATTTGACACCTTCTTAAACTACTGAGGACAAACAGGAAGATAACAGAAATCTCTGAGGGCCATTTTCATTTTGACATCTCTCTCCACATTTTCTTGCTCTCATTCTGAGAGATCATATCTTTGCAGCCTGGGGGTGGATTTTCTCTTGTCTCCAGTGCATGGTCTGGCAGAGCTGAAGTGTTCCCACATGTGGAATACCCAGAAGTGTCACAGTTCTTTCACAAGGATCATGTTCCAGGCCTGGAATGGGGTGATTTCTGCTTCTGCTGGTCACAGCTGTGACTCTTTAGTGGGACAGAAGGCAGACATTTGCAGAGCAACAGCCTTCAACCGTGCCTCGCACCAACATTATCAACTCTCCCCACATGGTAGACAAGCAGGGGAATAAACCCACTTCATCCAAAAAACCCCACAATGGCTCCACATAAATACATCTTTTCCAATAATTTCCGTGGACATTTTGCCTGTTACAGTCAGGTGTGCCCAATTTTCTTTCAACAAATAACTTCTTTGACTGTATTGCTAAACACATCTTTCCCCTCTTTATTATTCCCCCTTCTCCCTAAACTTATTCCAGTAACAAAACTGCAGAAGCACTGTGAAATTGTTTGGATGCACCACACTTCAGAGATACAGCTTTGAAGCAGCAACACTGAACTGGGAATAAACGAAAGCTTTAAAAGAAATAAACGAATTAAATTAGATGAATATCTTCATATCCAAGAACATGAAGTGGCTTTGATTTCCAGGTCACATAATTTTCGGAGTAATTAGTAGCAATGCTTCTTAATATATCATTTTAACTGATTACAGGAGGTAGAAAGTAAAAGCATCTTCACGGGAGTTTAATGCAGTTTAACTAATATGCTTTCACTTTAAACCTTCAGGTAATTCATCTTAACTTGCTCAGATGTCCTTGTGCACCTAAGCAAGTGAAGATGGATAACCTGAAGGTTTGGGTGATTTCTTGCTCATCTCCAGCTGCCAGGAGCATACCTGTAGCACTGGGACGAACAGAGGGTATCCACCAGCAAAGAAAGGTGCTGTAATTCTGCTGTGGATTTATGGCTGCATCAGCTGCTCTGTGCCTCTGCTGCCTGCAGTGATCTTAGGGGTGTTATGTTCTTTGGTGTGCAGTTGTCAGGGAGCAGCTCCTCACCTTGCAGCAATGGGGAGAGAAGGGTCAGGTTTTCAGTCAGTGTGATATCAAACAGGGCTGGGAGGGCAGATGGTGCTGAGTCTTCTCACATATGCTGGATCCCATGGATCACTAAGCTCAGGATCCAAAAGAGGATTTCTCTGTAGTCTGAAAAGTTGGTAATTTTTTTTTTTTTTTGCCTTAAAGAAATGAACTTTTTCTTCCTTTTTTTTCTTCTCCTTACTGTATTGTATTGTCCCAACTCTCCAAGTAGGTAGCAAAGAGGAGCTCTAAACTCTCTAAAGCAGCTACAATTAGTCTGTGCTTAGGTTAAAAAGTAGGTATTTCAATTGAGAACACATCAAAAAACCCTGGACCCTTTTCTCCCCTCCTACTATGATTTGTGAAAGTGATCATGCCTTATGTTTTTCCTGATAGTGATGATAACATGGCTTCTCTATTTTGTTAGGAGAAAGGGGATTTTTTTTCAGATAACCACACACCCAGACAACCATTCTTGAGTGGAAAGTCTGCTCATGCTCATTACAGAGTTTGCACAGTGCTTGGTGTGTGTGAAGGGAGGTGAAGAGAAAGGGGAAGGAAAAGGGAACAAAATAACTGGAGAGAGTGGAAAAATCCAAGAAGAATGTTTCAGCAGGAAGACTTAATATAGAAAGGAAAAGAAAAAAAGTCTGTATTTTACAGAGAAAGCACATTTCAGCATCAGCTTGCAAGCCTCCTTTTAGTAGGATAACATATTTCCTCAGTGACAAAAGGAAAAATTGACTCTTTGGAAGAAAAAGAATACTGGTTTAAAACACAGGAGAAAGGTCTCTGAACTCAATCTGGGGGTTTTTGCAACCCAAAATAAATAGTTTGAGTGGTTATCAAATACAGCCAAGTTCCTCTGGGTTTGCCCAATCTTAGTCATCCTCTGGCCTCTTCTGTACTTCTGTTTGCTCTAAAATACATCAAAGGCACATCTGAGATAAAACACATCAAACAGCAGCAACCTCTGGAAGCAGGGAAATTGTAAGTGAGGAATGCAGAGAACAGCAGGATAACCATGTTGAATACAGAGGGATGAGGCTTCTGAGGAAGGATGCCCAGTGGACCTCTTGGTTTGCCATAAGGATGACGCCATCTGTGCATTTGACTGGCATTTCCTCTCTAGAAATGACCAGAATTTGTTCCTGTGAGTGTCCTCTGAAGCTGGTGAGTTGCTGATGCCCCACCTCTCACTGGCTCTTAGGAACTGTGCTTTTTCCAGGCAGAGCACATCAGCTGGCTGGTCAGGAGGGTAATGGAGCAGTTACATTACTCCAGAGGTTTTCACTGTCAGAGGCTCTTTTGGATCTGATTTCTCCTGGAGCATCTTGCTAGCCCGTGACTTCTGTTTGTGTTGGGAGCTGGGGTGAACACCCCTTCAGCCTGCAGTTATCTATCCCACTAACTTTTACATCCCATTTAATTCAAGTTTCTTACCTGGGAAGAGGCAGAGCAGCGTGGCAGTACCCCGTGCAAAAGATGGAAGATGAGGATGGCAGCCCCACTGCCCCAGCTCAGATGAAGTCAGAATGCGGGTAGGAATTCACTGTGAAATATCAGCCTTGGGGGTCACCCAAGGCACTATGTGGTTTTCTTTCTTGTCCTTTTTCATTCATGCATAGCTCTGGTGTCTGGCCATGGGAGAATAGGGCAAAAGCAGTAAGACCAAGTGTAAACCACTTCATTTTTGAGTCAATTTATGTAATCTGTCTCCTTGGGATGCTGGTGAGATATTGTGTTTATATGGCTTTTGTATAGTGACCACTGCAGCACCAAGCAGAACTCGTGTGACCTAAAATCTTCACATGGAATGGGAGCACGTCCAGCTCCTGCCTACCTGCAGCCTGGTGTGTGAGCCCCAGTTTCACACCAAAACCCTGGTGTTCCCTGCTCCCACACACACAGACCATACAGGCCATCTCTGACAGTTTAAGTTGCTGTGATGAGGAGGACTAAGGCTAAACCACAACAGCCATCACTATAAAACCGATTAAAAGCCGCACAATGTTTGTGTGCCTATGGAGATGCAGCCACCGAGAGCACACAGGGCTGCAGTGCTGAGGTTGGAATCAGGGGAGAGAACATGTAAAGAGCCATTACCTTCTGTCCCCCATTCCCTGTAAATACAAATAGTGTAGAACAGCAAGACTGTCATTGTATTTGTAGTCACAGAATGAATTTTACTAATATTTAGATTGCATTTAGTTGGCCATGTCTGGAAACATTCTTGCCACCATCTCATCCATTCCCTAACCCCCAACACTGGGTTAAGGATCATAACTGCCAGGGTGGACAACAAGTTCTGCAAAGAAAACTAAAAGTTTTGGTTTTATGAGGACAGCATATATTTGCAAAAATTATCTTCCTATCTACTTTCATTATCATGGTTTTAAGTTGAAATGCACTGCAATAAATCAAACTTTTCTACTGCTCCCACACCTAATTCCTTTCCCATTTTCTGTGCCACTAGCTCTTTTTTACAGAGCTACTTTGTCCCAAACCGCAACAAAATAAAATGCCAGCTGCAAGATTTCTTTCTCTTGCTGAAGGAGAAATGCCTTTTTTCCAGTCGTTTTCAGCAGCACACGATATCAGGACTGAGCAGCTGTTTGCAGCCGCCAGCTCATGCAAAGGAGCCATCCTTGCCAGGGAACAGAAGAACCTGCAGGGTTGTGATCACTCTTTGGTTTCTTTCCCAGTTAACCCCTCCTCATATTAGCAATAATATTTCTTAAGTAAGATACTAGTGCAGCACTATTTGGATGAAAAAGTGCATTCCAAGATAGGTCAGTCAAACAAGAATATTTCAGATGGGACAAATGGACTAAAATCATGCATTTAGCAAAAAGAAAGGAATAGCCATGAGTAAAAACCTCTGTTGAAATCTCTTGAAAATCTTATTTTTCTGTCAGTTCTGTAGATCTTGTATCTCTCCTTTAGGCTCCAGCAAGAGGCTGAGAAGGGTATTTTGGGACAAGTGTAAACGATATTTAAGGAATATTGACTGGCCAGCTGAACAATGTGTTATTTTGCTTTCATAGATTCTGAAATCTACAGAATCCTGGCTCTGAGTTTTTTATTTATCACTTTTAGTAAGCTTCTAATTGACCTTAAAAAACGTGGGAGATGCTATGATGACTATCCGATTCCACGCTGTTAATTTTCTCCTTTACAAAAACACTTCCCCAAATTTAAGTGACTTTACACTGAAAGGAGTGCAGAAAAATGCATCTGAACTCCAGACACCAGTGTTCTAGGAACCCATTTGTTGTCATCATAGGTTACACTTCTCTGGAGATACTTCAGGGTTCTCTTCACACCTGGGCTTTGTTAGGTAGGGACGTTCCTCTGGTAGAGCGGGCTCTTCAGCCACATGGACATCAATACTCGGGATGCATGAGGGGAGAGGAAGTAAAATAGGACCAACATTGTCCACAGCTGCAAAAGATTCTTTCATTTCTTTTGGTGCTCAGAACTGTGAAGGGCTTTTCAGAGAGGGATGGCAGGAACTGTGCATAGATTTTATCTCCCTGCAGAAGTAATTTGCCAGGCTCTGCATAAGCAGAGATGTGGATGAGCCGAGCTTTTCCCTTTTGCCACATGTACTCCATTTCCCATAACGTGGACACCAAAGTCACTCTGAGTGGTCAAGTAGAAAAGCCAGAAGAAGTGGAATGTGAAGGACACAGTGGGAGGAAGCAGCCAGCCCAGGGTTACACCACAGGAAAGCTGAGGAAACAGAAACAGCTCTGATGCCTCAACAGATCTTTGCACAAAGATCATCAGCCAGGCCTTGCAGCCCAGAGACAGGCCCAGGTTCCTGGAAGGATTTAACACAATCACACAGAACAGCTTCATGGGCTATTTATACATCCTCGGGCCACATATATACCTCATTACACCTAATTAGCCCACCTGCTTTGTGTGCAAACTTACACAACCCACTGCAAACAGGATCCTTCTGGCAGATGAAACCCTTCCTGCTGTTCCTTGAAGGAGCTGTGTGCTGCAAAGCTCATTGTGGGAAAGGTCTTCTGCTGACCAGAGAGAACAATACCAGCCAAGCCCTGCTGCTAATTGGTTTTCCACGGCCAGATGAGCTCCCAACCCCAATCTGAATCCATTTGTCCCCAAGGCTGTAGCAGCTCTGCACACTCAGGAATTTTCAGCCTGTGGAGCTATGATAAATAGAGGAAGGTAATGGCAGTGCAGATAGACTGCAGTACTGGAGGTCTGCTCTCTATTAGCTGCAAGATGACTCCTGCTGAACCCCAGGTTTAATGGTAAATATCTTCTTTCAGCAGCTGTTTCCCTAGACACCTCCAGTACATGCACCCTGAACTGAGCTGCTGGTCTTGTTCTGCCTGTGAATAAGCCTCCAAATTACATTGGAAAATGAATTAATTTTGAATGATGGTGTTGACAACGAAATTCTGAAAAATTTAAACGCTGGTCTCATTTTTGTTACTAGTGAAAAATGGCAGCCAGAGCCAAAGGTTTCAGAAAACTTTCAATATTTGTAAACATCTCCAAAGCTGAACTCTTTGAGCTTTAGGATTCAGGGAAGCTTTAATGTCTACAGAGGAACCTGAATTTTAATTTAATAATTATATGTGGAGACAGCATCCCAGTTTATAGCAGCTCAGAACTTCTATTGTGAGATCTGTTTTAAGCTGTTTACAACTTGGACAAGTTTTGAGAATTTGAATTGCAGGCTTTTGAATTAATTTGATGTTTGTAGAAAAGCATCTGTTAAATTGGTGTAAAACTCAGTCTGAATGAGACAAGAGAAAAAGTACATTGTTAAAAAAGTCCTCATTTACTTCCAAATTCAAAAGCAAGGACTTGACATGTACCAAGGAGAAGATAATGTGGAGGAGTTGTCTCCTTGCCATTATTCTGAAAAAGAAACTCAAACAAACAAGAAGACAAAACAGGAACATAAGGAAACATGAACCTCAGGGGTAAAAATATCTATTAACAGAATTGGTAGAGTCTGGCACCTACATTTGCTGAAGAGTGTGTCCCAGCCTGCCAGTCATTTCTTTGAAGTTGATGAAGACTTAACAGATCATTCCCTTTCCCCAGGGTGTCATGGGCAAAAGAATCTGAATTTGGGGACTTTTTACTTAAATTATCAACCCAATCAAGACAAACATCTAATCAGTGATTTGTTTATTGAGAAAGAAGAAAGTGCAAATGATTAAAAACCACTTAAGTAAACACCCTTCCTCCTCCAGCCTCAAATTAAGTCAAATGCCGGCCCTCCCACCTTCACAGTGTGAATTTCTCACGTTTTCACTCCAGGTTACACTGAGTCTGTCACAAACCTTCAGTGAGGCAATGGGTGGTGAATCGGAGTTGGTTGTACTGAGCCCACTCTGTCACAGCTCATCCACGGCCACTGCGGTGGCACAGGGTGGCCATGGCCATGGAATTGGTTGTCCCTGACCCTCAACAGGACATGGTCCCTTCAGGCTTGTACCCTCAGGCATGGAGCATCACCACAGGCTTTTCCATGAGTGAGTCTGTGCAACTGGAGCCATCAGTGGTGTGAAACACCATAGTCCAGAGCAGCCAGACGAGGAATGAGGATGGATCCTGCATCTTTCATCGCAGTGGCTGGTGCTGAATGCTGCTCCAGAAGGGGCTCATACCTGCAAGGTGCTTGATTTACCAGGTGAAGTACCATGCCTGGGAGAGTGAAGAGGGGCCCAGACTCCAGATGCAGAGGGGCTGAGCAGTGTTTTTCATGAGGCAGTTGCACTGTGGGCTGGCCATGGGGAGCAGACAAAGAGGATTCTGCCCTCCAGCCCCTGCAGTGCAAAGGCTGCAGTTTGTGCTGTCAGTAAAACCTTCAGATAGCTGGAAAGCTGTGCCATCCCCCCCAGTGCTGGCACAGGGGGCATGGCAGCCTATTGCCATTGCCTGTTCTGTGTTAACAGAGCACAGAACTAGTCCACAACACTTGTGGGAACCCCCCAAATGCTGCATGCTGGATTGGCAGCAGAGGCAGAGGAAGACACGGGGTCCTTTTTCCTCCTTTTTTTATATAACCCACATACAACCAAAAACATATTGGGACTTGACGTGACTTCAGAGGTGAGACCACTTCCACCCTGCCTTTAAACAGGCTGCTGTCTAATTTGATTCTTGTGTTCAAGAGTCATCACTTCTGATGTGGACAAGACTCACGGGCAGTCACACACACTTTCTTTGCCACCTGCACAGTCTCGAAGAAGAAGTGAAGCAGAAAGACATGAAGACTTTTATTCCTGGAACTGGGAAGCAGGGGGATATATCAGGACTCCAATCTGCAGTAAACTGTAATAATTTCGGAAACAAGCTACCATCACACCCCCCATTTTAAGAGTGACAGTTCCTACAGAAAGGTCCTGGCAGTGCTGATTTGCATCTCTGCTCGAGCCCTGGCAGCAGCACCTCTGTGGGAGAATCCCCCCAAACACGGTGCATGTGCAATGG
This sequence comes from Corvus cornix cornix, assembly GCF_000738735.6. Lineage (NCBI taxonomy): Eukaryota > Metazoa > Chordata > Aves > Passeriformes > Corvidae > Corvus > Corvus cornix. Next base: position 6,250,686 of record NC_046343.1, on the reverse strand, counting down.
GACATGACAATCTGTGTGTCTGTGGGCGAGTCCCTTAGGGGTTGTTATAAGACTGAGCACCGTGTTCTTTTAACTGCCTGAGAGAGATTATAATTATTTTTCTTTGCCTGGTGGAGTGTCTTCCCACTACTATAAAATGTAATTTGCAAACAAAAATACTAGAACAGGGATTTTGGATGATCTGGGCACTGTCCAGGGCCAATTACAGAGCACTGTTTTTTCTCACCTACAGCTGTGAGTACAGTTTATAATAATTTACTGAAGTTGTTAAAAAGAAGTAATTCTTTACACATCTGTTTTTCATAGGCACTTACTGGCCTGTGGAAAATGTAATTAAGCAGGATTCCTGCCTGTTGGGTTTTTTACACAAGATCTTTCTGTTCCACTGCTGCTGTTAAATTCATCAAGAGGCGGGCACCAAATTTAATCCTAAACCCAGAATTTGTCTTTGAGAAAGGCCCCACAGTCTGCAAAACTTCCTGGTTTTGTCTGCTCCATGCCCGAGCTGTACCGAGCTGCTCACTACAGCTGAGTCTCACTCCAGTTTCTCCATTAAGGAGAGACAGTGGAGGGTGGGGATGGAGAGGCTCCTGGGAGTCTCTAATGGAGTCGGTAATGGCATGCAAAGCCTTTCATCTCCAGGTTTCTAGGCCAAATTAGCTGTAGTGACCCAAAGCTTTTTGAAACCAAGAAGGGATGTATTTTATTTTAACTTGTAATATATAAGAAGACAATCTGACCTGATTTTTTCAAAGGGGTAAGTGTGTGTATGCCCTGTTGGGAGTTCCTCTAAAAATCAACATCTTGTCTTTGAGTAAAAGAGAGGCAGTTTTTCTCCCTGGATACCTTTGAAGCTTCCCAAGCAGCCCCATCTAAAGCCAGGGCATCCCTCCTCTGAGAGCACCAGAAGGGAGATGCTCTGGCCCTGAGCAGCCTCTTCTGCCCTTTTCTCATCTCCTCTGCCCTGCTGACTCAATCAGCAAGTTTTTCTTAAAAGGAGATTCTTCCAAACATTGACTGACTTCAAGAGTTTGTGTGCAGGAGAGACATTTGTCAAGTGGCACATGGCACATGGCACATGGGCACATGGGGACAGGTGACTTTCTCCCTCCTCCAACAAGCCTGGAAGTAATTTTGGAGTATATAATTTATATAGGTATTCACTGGCAGCAATACCCCAATTTTTTTCAGCTCTAAAAAAAAAAAAGCATCCTTCAGTTACATCGGTTTATAAGGAGCATAAGACAGTCCTGACTGATGAAGTGCCATGCAGTATTTTCAACCGTTTTACCTCTTCACAGATTTACCCCATCAGTGTCAACAACTTTTTTTTTTTTACCTCTTGTAGGCTGCTGTCTTAGGACACTTTCTCCTTGTGAGTTAAGGAAAAACATGATTTGGTCTCCAGGCTATGTTAGATACATATATAATGAAAAATAAAAGAGAAAAGTTCTGTATTTTTTTCCCTAGTGGCAGATTGGCAGGATTTCCTTTCCACCTGTCCTCCAGCAAGGAAGATTCCTTATCTCAGCAGTTTTGCTGCTGATAATCAACAGGAAATATCACCACAATTTTAATGGAGGCTGACAATAGCAGGACATCTGGTATTAAGCGAAGCTGTTAACCATATTCAAAATCTAAGTATAGCATGACAGCAAGGAAGTTATGTAAGATTCCTTGTCACTTTGGGTTGCAAGGATAGTAGAGTATTCACTTACACAATCCTGGCACACAGGCCTGCGTGGAGTTTCTGAGATTTACCCTTGTTCTACACCAGTGCCCATGCTGGTTGGCCTCAGACTATTCCCTCCCTCCAGCCCTCACCCTGTGCTGCCCAGTGCATCAATTCCATCCACTGGGAACATGGTCCTGCTGCTCTTCTGGTTTCTTTAGGTGCTCTTTATCAGGCACAGAATCACCTCTAAATCCATGGAATAGTCAGGAAAATTTGTCATACCATGTCTGCTGCACCCTGGGGAAGATTCCCGTCTGCCATCAGCCCAGCAATGCTGTGCCTTTGATGTGGCACTGAAAATCACGAGTGACCATTGCCTGTTGACCAAGGAGAGCACAGCTACTTCTGTCCACCAGGAATTTGCAACATGGTGAGGAACCAGCCCAGGACAGCACAGTAGAAAACAGCAAAGTGTAGGGAAAACTGGGCTTAGCTGTGGGATTATGGACTAACACCACAAGGCGGTATTTTAAATTCTAGGGCTCTTAAGTTGTCTGTGTATTTATAAAACCAGAATAATTCTTTTACATTCCTACTATTAGTGGGTTTGTACCAAATTTGGAGAGTGCTGGGAATGGTTTGGGGATATAGACTAATGGTATCAAAGGGACCAATGGGGCCAAGTTCTTTTCTGGCCTATATTTGTGCACTGTTAATGACTTCTATAATTAAAGGCAGAGTATAAGCCTATGTGTCTTTACTATTTAGGTACAAATCCGCCTTTTCTCACCCACACAATTAGTTCTACTTAAGGCTGTTAGGACAGAGAGGCAAATGGGCAATCTTGGAAATTAGGAGAATTGTGCTGGAAATGAAGAGGCATAGAGAAGTAGACCTCAGATCCCATTATCTGAACTCATTTTATTAAGGACATATTTGCACTGTATTTGCAATTCCCTCAGAATCGCCTACCCATTGCCGAGGAATGTCTGCAGAGCAATTATGTTATCGCAGATGCTAATGCGACCTCGGGGAGGGAGGGAACCAGGAATCCTGCAGCTGTGGAGAGAAAATCTCGGATTTTAATGATGGCTAATGAAAGCTTGGCATGGCACCTTTGTTCTTCCTCCTTCCTTCTCATGGAAGCTCGCTCCATGTGGAGCTGGGAAGCCAGTGGGGCTATACATTTGCCTGCTGGTGAGCTATAATGTAGCAGCTGTTAGAAAATGAGCTGTTCCCTACATAGTTAAATTAGGCCTAATCCTTCTTTGCTCTGTCTGTGCCAGGTCTTTTTTTTTTTTTTATTATTATTCTTTGCTTTATCTCAGTTGAGGCTGAGACAAAGAGGACCCAAGGTATTTACGTGGTTTTCCCTCCAAAGGCTCTGAAAATTAAAAATGAGTTGTCACTGGCCCAAACCCCATGAAAACTGGGGATTTCAATCGACATTTCTGCCCCATTTCACTGCAGAGAGTGGGATGTAATTATTACAAATGTCATGGTAACAAACTTGGTGGTTTTCACAGTGACAGTTGCCACTGCAGAAATAGCACAACAGAGAACAAAAATTACCTGTCAAGCAACTCATTATGCTCATCCAAATCCTGCTTGTTCAATTCTCCGTTGGGCTGCACCTGACACAACACTTCCAAATGCTCTCACACATCACCCGTGTGGATCTGTCTCAGGCCATAGACATCCTCCCACAGCCCACCTGGGCAGCCAGCACCAGGGCCCCAAGGTCTAGAGGGATTTCGGTGCCTCCACAGAAAATGTGTCACACACACTGCAAACCAATACTCCTAATATAGGGTCTGGAGAGAGTAAGAACCTTACAGATCTGGCACGGTTGAGTGGAGCCTTGTGTGGAGGTGGCTGAGAGGAGACACACTGAATCCTGACATTCTCTGGAGCTGAAGTGCCCTGGGTTGTGACCTGCTCTTCACAGCGTGGGAGATTTGACTGTTCCACTAAAATTGTAACCCACGAGTCAGTGTATTCACTCAGAAAGCAGGAAATTTGGGATAAATTTGCCTGTTTCCTCTGATCTGGTGCTTTCCAGGCCCTGGGAAGTGCCCCAGACTTGTTCCAGGATGGAGAAATAGGAATGCAGATGGGCATGCAGGCAGGAACACAGGACTCAGTCTCTGGTGAAGTCAAATTATTGTGCAAAGGAGAATTTAGGATTCATTGGACCAGAGATGCTAAGACAATTTAACACATTTGAGTATTTCAAGACCTTGATGAGGTGACCTTGGACCATGGAATATCACAGGGATGGCTGAGCACATACTCTTGAACTGAAGTGGGACTCAGATGCCTTAAACCACTGGAGAGACATTGGCATTGAACCTGCCAGTGACAAAATGTGACTGGCACATGGTGTTCCCTGGATGACACCATGCTTTGCCACAGCTGCCTGCCAGCAGAGCCAGCCTGGCAGGACGGAGCACCCCCCAGGGCTAAGCTCATTTTCTCTTCTTTGTCCATTTGTCCTAATGCAGAAAGTGACATTTATCCCGCTTTTGGACTTTAAGTTCATGAGATGATTAATTTTGTTCTTTTTTGCTTCAAAATAACCAAATAAATACAACACTAAATAGGCCTTTTATCTGATAATGGGAAGGAATCTGATCAGATCACAAAATGCAAACATTGCTTGCATCCTTTATTGCTCTCCCTGAAGGGAAGGCTCTGATGAACACAAACACCAGGCTATTAAGTAGTGTTTTTTCCAGCCCATAACTCACAAGGGGGAGTCATATGTCTACTCTTTGGCTCTTTTACAGTGAGTTGACTGATACTCTCAGCTTTAGTGCCTTATGGAAAGCACTGCTGAATATTTTCTATCTTTTGCAACCCACAAAATCCGGAGGGTGGAGGAAGCAACACAGTTAGCTAAGGTAGCAGTTGTAAATTCACAAGGAAAAGCTTCACTGAAAAAAACCCCATGTCTTTCACTGGTTCCCTCAGAACAATGAGGCGTGGTGCTGCTAAATGGTTGGCTCAACATGGGTGTGGGTAAACACAGTAAAACAAGTCCTGCTTCTCTCACAAAAAACATCTCTTTGAGGAAACCAATTTCAAAATGGGGAAATGTTCGATTTTGGGCCAAACCCTCAATGATTTCTACCATTTTTTTACTTGAGTACAAGAAAACTAATCCAAGTAAATTAAGAAAGGACCTTCCACCTTAACAAAAATTTCACAGTTTCCATCTCTTTTGACTAGGGAAACATATCAGGCCAATGCAGCCATGAGGATACTCTGCTTCATTCACCAGCAAGAAATTCCCTGCCAATTCCCAAAGTGATGTGTGGCCTTGAAGTCAATAACTTCTATGTGTAATAGATCAAGCTAGTCTAGGATGTTCTAGTACAAATTTATACCATATGAGGATTTTGCTTGAGATAAGATTCAAGCACCTAAGAATGAACCAAGTAACCCACAAACCAGCCACTGATTTCCCAAAGGGGTGCTTGCAATAGGAAATCAGCTGGCAGCATGTAGAATTAGGGCTTTAATTGCTCCCAAACCAGAATTATGTGGAACTATATTTTTAGCCTTTCCGAGTGTGTTCACTATTGGAGAAATTCTGGGATGGGTGCCTATAAATTGATGCAGCAGATCCTTTTGACCTGGGCTACCAAGGGATTGACTATAGCTCAATAAAGAGCATTTAAGAACCAGATGCATTTCACTTTTTTTTCCCCCGTGATTAAATATTTTGCCAAGGCTGAACCTGAAAAGAGCAAAATTCTACCCGCTCTCCAAAAAGAGCAGCCTAGGATCTAAATTTTTTTTTTAATGTTTCACAGTTTTAAAATAAGGAATATGCTTTCATTTGCCTAACACTTTTATTAGGGTTTTTATGTACATCTGGAGGTGTGAGATTCTCCCTGTTTTCCACCTTATGTCTCCATCCCTCCTTTTTTGTTCATTTAAGTAAGTAAGAAGGGCTGAAAGGAGGAAATACCAAAAGCTGAATATTCTTTTTTAGTTTACTATTTTGAGCCTTCCTTCTCTCCAAAATAAAATTTTGTAAATTAAAGAAAACCCCAACAATAATAATAATTATTATTATAGAACTTGTTTCCCCTAAGTTCTAATGAGTCGTTTTGACTCTGTTTTGTCTGCCAGGCTAATAATATTGCAGCTAAAGAATGCATGTTGGGTTTGGGCAGGCCTCTCAGCAGATGAAAAATAATTTTAATAAATAGAAGAAACTATTGGCAGAGGAAAACAATCTTGGTATTTTTAACATGCCAAAAAAACCTATTTTCAGCCTTTGACCTTTCAGATCAGAAAATTCTGAAAAACAGTCAAAACTAGTTTGTTTTCAGCTTTCTCCATCATTTATACTCAAGCTCTTCTCCACCCACAGGTTCACCCACTCCATTGCTAATTAAAACAGAACTCAATATCTTTGTCTTTTGTGCCTGTCTTTGCAGTCGATAGGGTCCCTGTTCCCTTGAAGCTGGAATAGCTCCTTGTGTGCACAGAGAAGGGCAAAGGGAATTGTTATGCAACGCTGAACTGCTAAAGCAGGGAAGGACAACACATTGTCAGAGCTCAGGCAGAATGAGAAGGTGGAGATTTATGAGTCTGAGGGGGCTGAGGTCCACTCCTCATGTGCTGCCAGCGTGGGGCACGTGTTTAGAAAGGGGAGATGGTCACAGCCAGGTGTTCTTGCTGCCATGAAAAATCATAATTTTTCTACGAATTTAAAATCCAAGTTGTGCTTGTTGCATGTCCCTGGACTAGGTTAATATGAGAAGAAGGTGGGGAGGGTTAGGGCAGGGGAGCTGCACAAATTCTTTGAAGCTGGAGAAGACAAAATTGCTTTATTTTAGTAGTTAATTTAAGGTCTTGTCTCCACGTACTTGGAGCTGTGTATTGGCTGAAGCCACCCTTCCCTGCAGGGCTTTGTCCTCTGAACTCTTCATGAGGTTTCAATGACGTAGCAGGGATAAAAGGTTAAGAACAAAACTAGAAACCCAGCTTTTTTTCAGATTCTTGTGGATTTGATCTCAAAGAGAAGAATATTCAGAGCCCCAATCCAGCTGGCAGATCTGTGCTCCTTCCCCTGTCCTGAAGTCTTTTCTGGGACATTTAAACCAGGCTCCCACTGTGCTGAGATTCAGAAGCAGGTTTACAAAGCTCAAAAGCTTCCCAGGAGGAAGCTTCTTTGTGTTTCACTCTCACCAGCCCTGTGGTGCTCCTCTGGTTGCTTTCCAGCAGATCCAGCTTCCAAAGCCTTCCCTCCAAGCACAGAGGGGCATTTCTTTCACCTAACTGTCCTCTTGTGTTTGGAAAAGCTTTGAAGAGAAGCCACTTGTGGAGCATGTTAAGTAACAGGATGTGTCTCTGCTGCTTTGGAGTGTGCGTCCTATAAATGGCTTCACTATGGCATTTAATCAATTTTTTCAGCTGTTTATTACCTTGTGTATCACAATGCAATGGAGATAGTTGCTTTGGTTAACTTTATTGGATCTGAAATAAATACACAGGATCCACTTAGAGTTTTCTTGGAAGGATATGCTTTGAATGCACTGAACCAAGGCAGGCAGTGAAACTCGCTGCCCAACAGCAGAACAAATCCGTGTACAAAATTAAGCAACTGGCTCCGTGCTTGGAATAATGCCTTGGAGTGCATGGTGAGTTCTAAGATGTTGTCTCAGCAGAGAAAAAGTCTCTGCCTTTGCTGTTCCTTCTTAGATGATTTCTGTAAAGGCAGTGTTGGCGACCCTGGTTTCACCTACCACAGTGACAGCACGGAGTAAACAAAAATGTGTGTCCCAGAGCTCTTGGAAAATGGTTGGACAAGTCCCAGAACCATGGACCAGTGAGCTCGAGCTTCAGCAGCCTCACAGGAGGCAGAGCAGATGAATCTAGAAGGCCATATATTTCCTTGACTCCACTGATTTGTCCTCATTTTGGTTTGCTCATATTTGACAGACACACAGGAGTCCTGGGGACAACTAACAATGAAACTAAGAAAGCAAACAGGCAAAAGGCACAGGGCATTCCTGCATGTAAAACTTGCTGAGAGCTCAGTTTGCCTCCTGAAGAATCTTGGCTGGTTGCTTACCCTCATGGGGTGGAGACAGATGCCAGAAGAGGCTTTTTTTTCCCAGAGAAAACCAAATTAACCAGAGGCCACAGTTCCTGACATCCCTGAAAGTCTGGCTCAGGTCCAAACAAAACCTGATTTCCTGCAGGCAGATGCAAAACATCCAGATTGACATCTTTTCAGGCAGAGGTGTGGCATGAGACTCCAGGGACACAGGAGTCAAGCAGTACATCCAGTCCTTGCTGAAGCCTCCATGGAGCTGCGTATTCGGGGTCTAGGAGATATCCTGCCTTCACCTGTGATTTCATCTAGAACCAAAATGCTCCATTGTCCACATTTTTTGTTCCCAGCAAATTTTTGTCCATATCCCTCAGGCAGATTCTCTCCCCAGCTTCTCCCTGGCATAGTGTTGCTGGACACCATGCCCCAAATCCCTGTGCCACACACATTTCTGGGGTAATGGCTGCAAGGTGTGGCCAGTCACAGGAAGTTGGGGTACACAGGTAAAGGGGGGGCCTTCATGGCAGGGTAACAGAGGTAAAAGTGTCCTCCTGGAGTCTACACTCATGACCTTGTACACTGATAGTTTGGTTCTCTGAGTAAAAAACCACTCTAAAATCAGGCAACTGGGATGTACCTGCTCTGTTTCAAGAAGCCAGACCCAAGCACCCTCCACAATGAGCACTGGGCTTCCCACTACCCGCAAGGAAAACACTCCTATGTGCCCAAAACCATCCTGCCAGTTTTAGGTTCACAGCAGTGGCTATGTAGGTGAAGTGAAAGCCTGGAGAAAGTTTGTGAATTAATCTGTTCCAGGCAGTGAGCAGAAGACATGGGCTGCTCTCCCCTGCTGCTTGCAGAGCCTCTGAGGGCAGCACAGCAGGCGGAGCTGCTCTGCTCCGACTGCCCAGGCTCTCCCCAGTAGCCCTGCAGAGAGCTGCTGTCATACTTAGTGGAGCATCTAATGCTTCCCAGCCAGCTGGCAAGGCAGTGGAGACAAGAATTCAGAGATGCCTCAGACTCTGGGGAGCACTAGTCAGCAAGCTGCTGTCCAACAAGCGGCAGTAATCTGAAATAAATCACACAAGCCTCCAGCGGAGGCTTATTATTCAAAAGGAAGGACACATCCAGTCAATGAGGTGTGGTGCTGCTAAATGGCTGGCTCGACACTGATAAATACAATAAAACAAATCCTGCTCCCCCCCAGAGTGAAGACTCAGACCAGTTCTTGAGAGGTGAGAGCACAAGTCCTGTGAGCAGAGGCAGGAAAATTGATTTCCTTTTCACTGTTTAAATTAGAGAAGATGGCCTCTGCCTGATCCACTTTTACATCACTTGGGTTATGGGTTTTAGTGGCAGCCAGAGACTTTTCTGACTCAAAGTCCTATGAGATCCCACTTGTTTTCCCAGAACAAAAGCTTCTCCTCCCATACTGCTTTTGTTCAAAACTCAGGTCACAGAAGCTGCAGCCCTGCAAAGATGCAGAACCAGGGTTATCCAGCAAGGTAGTGTAGTTCCTTCAGGTTCCCACTGCAAAGAAGCCTCCCTGAAGCAAGATTTTCTGATGGGGCTTTAGCACACACCAAGCCCAGGTCAAATAAGTGCCTAATTCAATTCTTGCACATCCTCCTCTCAACACCAGGCTGGACAATCCTTCCAGTAAAAGTGAGGGTCTGATGAGAAAAGCATATTCCCAAGTCCCCCCAGTTTGCCTCCTTGAGAAGCATTTGTCAGGCTGATTGTTCTGGCCATCCATCTCTGGCCTGTCATTAATCAGTCAGTACAGCACACATCCACAAACTGAGGGGCACAAGGGCAGGATGAAAAGCTGGATTTTAATTTTTCATGTTTATCATGTTCATAGTTCTCCACGGCAGCACAATGATTTCTTTCTGTTCATAAAAGACAATTGGGAAAATTAGTTGGTTTCAGTTTAACAAGGTAATGATCCAATTTAGCGGAGATCAAAGCAAGCAGTGTGGCAAAGGCAGAATGGTGAAATTAAGTTACTTTATTAATGCATGATGCACTTGCACCAGAATGATTGACTATCCATTAGGTTTACTGAGCTGCAATTAGCAATTATCAGCAATAGCCTCCTCTGTGTGGGCAAGCAGAGGTCTGGATCATGTTCCTACTTCCAGACAACGAATGTTTCCACCTTGTAAAATCGCAATCGATGTAGGAGTGCAACGTAGTGGCCAGTTATAGAAAGAGTAGGTGGGACTTCACCTGTGACTTCTTTTTCTGACTGATGCATCATAATACAGTGAAAAATTATGCATATGCTAATGATCTTCACTGTTATGCTGATGGGTAACTTGATGACTGGCAGTAGTCTAAAATTTGAAGAAAAACAGGAATAAATTAATTTCTTTCATCCAATTTGGTGACTTGTCTATCAGCCAATAACCCCCCTCATAATCCATTACTGGCAAAAATCCGTGGTAGCCATTCTGTAAACAAAGAGATCAGCAGAGGAGGTGGAGTGGTTTGCAAGCTTTAACTGAAATCTCACAGTGTGAGAAGGATTTAGGTTCACGTTAGTGCCTTATCAGTGCATATTTCTTTGTTTCTTCTGTGACAATTCTATGATCATTACATTCTCTTATGACAATTATGTCACTTTATTCATTATTTCTCCTCCTTTGATCTTTCTAAATGGAGAATAGGATCTTTATTTATGTAGTATTCATTTGTTTCTCAGGCTGATAAACCTACAGTCATCTGAAACATGCCAAAGTATTTTTGTTTCAGCACAGGCTCCATAGATTTTATCCTGCAGAGTGGTATGCATATGCCTGTTCAGTTCTGTGCCTGTTCTTCCTTAATGACTTTTGGTCTTGCTGTCCAAATTAAAGAAAATTTGACAGCCCGGAAAATTCTTAAATATACCAAATTCTTACAAGTCTTTTGAAAGTAGGTTGTCAGAAAGAGTAAAGAGAAGCTATTAGCAGAGAGAAGCTGCCTTTTCAACTTCTACCAGACATCAAACAATCTACAAGAAACAACAATGTTAAGAAAAAGTTCAATTTGGCATTTACATCTTGTTAGACATCAGAGAACCTAGAAGACACATGGCCATAACAAACCAGGCTTCCTGCATTGCCTCACTTAGGTTTTGTAGCTCTTAAAATCCACCCTTGAATAAAGAAGCATTGCCTTTGTTGACTGAGTGTGATCTGAGAGAAAATGGGGAACAAAGGAGCTTAAAATGGAGAACATGGAAGGAAAACAGATCAGTTGTGTGAGCTTTGTGAAGGTGATGGTGCAGGGAGCACAGGCTGTGAGCAACGGCAGCGATAGCTGGGTCTTGAGTGAGTCCTGTGCTTGGTGTTGTAGGAGCAGGTCAAGTGGCTCTGCTTCCTAACCTGGAGTTGCTTATTCCCAATCTTCTCTAATAAACTGCAATAGCCCCACTGAATTTCTCATTAGGAAATAGAGTGCATATCCGGGTTGCTTACTTCTATCACCCTAAACGCCTTTAGGCAGACTACTTTGGGGTATTGCAAAATTAAATGCTCAATTTTTTCCAGTAGCTGGGCCTATCCAAGGATCGTTATTACTTATTCTCTATTTTAGCTATGTATAGTATCCACAGACCTACAGTAAGAAGTTTGACTCATTGGGGAAATATTTGGGTTTCCTCGTTTGAGTTAGCCATTTTATTTTTAACATTTTAAGTTATACTTTTGCACATGTCCAGACACACATGTGAATTCACATATATGTCCTTCTAGACACACAGACACATTCCTTCTGTAAGAAGTCAGGAGTGAGTATAAGTATCTATGTCATCTGCCAGGAGATAATTTGCACATTGCTTTTGGAAGAGACATCTGGTACAATTTAAAAATATTAGCTTTGCTACTAAATCCTAAGCTACAAAAAAACCCATGCCAAATAAGGAGCCTTACAATTCATGTAACTTGATTTTCCATACTTGATGGCCATATTGTTCAGTGTTTAGTATTTATTGAGCTGCATTTGACATCAGGAGTTCTATTTACATTTTAGTCAAACAGTTTAAAAGTTGCTAAATTGGCCATGTGTCTCCAAAACGTGCTTGGCTTTTCCCCATACACACCTATCCATCTTAGTGACTCTGTTATCAGCACAATTATTGGTTTTATCTGCACTGAGGAGCTGTCAGAAGCACAGTCCTGGTGCACAATCTATTTACTCTGCCAAGATAAAATGACTGATGTCCCTACGCATGGGGACTGGGTATTTCCTCTGAGCTGTGTAATTTGGGAAAGATTGGAACTGCTGTCTTATGTTAGAGCTCCTTCCTTCCTGTGCTTCATTGCTTTCTTCCCAAAGTCACTGTGGAAGGTCTCTGCAACACCTTCTTTGGGAACTCTGTCTGTCCTGATCAGCAGGACCTAATTTATATGTAGGGCACTAATGACAGGAGGGAAACTAAAATAAATACCCATTCAGGGAGTGGGGTTGTAGTCAGGCTGTAAAAGTCCATACCACAGAAAATGGAAAACATTCTAAAATTTACATTGACAAATACAGGCATGCCAGGTCCTAACAGCACACATGAGTAAATACTTGACAAACAGTACTTAAAAAATAGTAGGGATTCATGGGATGTTTGAGTGGTGGAAGAATATCAAATCCGGAATGCAGTTTTGACAGTTTAGGCAGATTTGCTCTCTCCTGTCAGGAAACCTGCAGGATGTGAGGGGATAATGAAGAACTCTGTTTACAATCAACAATGCCAGTCCTAAAAGACATGTTGAAATTTACAGCATAATAGATGCTGACAGAAGAAAAAGGCTTCAATGGGCCCTTGCTTTCTCTTACAGCTCCTATCACCTCACTGAGATTAGCAGGACTCGATTTCCCCCTGGGGATCCCATATGACAGATGACATTCCTGGCACTGAGGCCACGGCTGAATGTCTCTCTCCCCCTCTCAGAGCAGGTAGAACCACAAATCTTCTATAGCAATACACAATTTACTCTCTGACATGAGGGTCAGGGTCAGGCAGGGGGTGGTTTAAGCACATTCCAGCAGAACAGGACACTGCTCTTGACAGGATAATAAAGAGCATTTGTAGTTGGCTCTCAATTCACTTCCCATTTTGTTCTTCACTCAAGGACAGTTAAAAGGGATTCACTTATCTCACTAAAATTTCTCTAATATGCCATGCCAGAAAACTAAAAAATCCTTTGTGAATCATATTCTATCAAATCCATTATCATCTTTTGAAAAGACAACAGTCCTCCTCCTCTCTGGAGAGGTGACATTTCAGCTCCAGGTGAGGCAATTACAGAGCTGATTGCAGGGGATGGAAACTGCTGTACCAACTCTGTGATTAAGAACTCGATTTGTATTTATTTACGTTTGGTATGTGTTTTTATTTAGATTTTCCATAACTAAATGCAATTGGCATTCCATTAGGAGGTTTAGAATGAACAAACTCTCTCTTTTTGTTGTCTTGGGTTAATGGTAAATATCAGAACCTTTTGTTTTTCGATTGAGAATTGGAGTGTGATTTTTAGTGCTGCCTCATATAAAAATCATTGTGTTCATTCTCAGGCAGGGAGAGATTTTGGATCCAGAAAATATATGTGTTTAAAGGAACACACAGGAAGCTTTCCAGCACTTCTAAAATCATTGGTATTTTTCCATTCACGGTGTTGTACCACTGCTACGTCCATCTATTACTCATTCCTTGTACAGTCCTTGCAGTTGCTTTGTTAGCTAAGCTTCTTCCCCAGAAACTGCAAAGATCTTGAGGCTGAGTTAAAATTTCTCTTCTTTAATGCCAACTTTTTAAAATCTATTTAAAAAAATAGAGTGAATGGTTACCTGGTCAAGGTAGTGGCCCATTAGAGCTACTCCATCTGAACATGCATCTGAATTTTGGTTCAGGTTCTCGTGCCTTGAATCTGTGCATTTTCAAGTTTCTTCACCCTGGACACCAGAGGGACACCGCAGGGACACTGTGCATTTGCTTCCACCCGGTCTCCTGTGGGATTACCACCCAAGGGGGTCATTTCTTTCCCTCTGCCCTTATTGTTTTTCCATGTGTATCTTAAATGCCTTATCAGTCAGGCTGGGATCATGAGTAGCTCCATACATTTCACCATAACAACTTCAAAATACTACTTCAAATGTATAATACATGTCTTGATTTGGCAAATCTTCATATTTTGTGGGGAAAAGGGGACTGTTGAGGGCCCCCCATGAGGGTAGAAGCTGCCTGCAGACTTGGCCATCAGCAGTGCTGCAGTGCCAGAGGAGGGTGCAGGAGACCTGCAGCCTCACAGTGATGCCTCATGAAGATCCTCATCCTAATCCAGGCTGGCTGATAAAATACCACAGATGCTGGGTGGAGTCTGTGTCTCCCAGGTCATTAACAGACCGGTATGATTAGAATCGTGATGTTCACCAGCTACTCCCGTGGCTGTAGCTGCTGGTGATTGAGTGAATTAATTAGTATTCCTCTCGATTATTGGGATTTCAGGTCTCTGTATTTAAAGGGTAATTGTTTGGTTCTTTGTTTAGCCACTAATGTCTGTAGTGAGCTGCTCACTACAGCACCAGGACCGATGCAGCACAAATATCTGATCTAAAAGTAACTCATTCACCAGGAAGGGTAGAGCTGGAAATGTGCCAATCTGCCCTATAATTAACAACGCTAATTAGTGGGGCTTCAGGCTGTCCCTGACTGAGCTTTTTGTCAACAAATCTGAGGCCACCTTAGCTCTTCATCTAGGGCTGAGAGAGGTACAAAATGCACTTAGAAAATGATGATGGCAGCAACATTTACAGGAAAAACCCACTTAGCAGAGATATTACTTCCATTTTTCATGATCACAGATGCCTCAACACTGTTAGCTCCAAAGAGCTGTCCTGGTTTTGAAGCTGTGTCTTCCTGCTGTCACTGCTCCTTCTCCATCAGTGCTTTGGGACATCTTCCCCTCAACACTTTCATCTCCACCAATTCAAACTGTTTCTGTTTTTGTCCCTCATCCCTTTTCCTGACTTTTACAGATCTTTAGCAATATTTCTGTCATCTCTAAAGTTTGATTGGCTTCCAAGGCAACACCATCTGCCTATTTAACTAATAATATTCTTATGCCTTCTTCCTGATCACTAAAGGTGATGTTAAATAAGAACAATCTTAAGACAGATTCCTCTGCTATATTTTTTAGCTACAATCTGACAGTTTGATGCCTCCATTGTTTACCATCAGTCAGCCAATTTTCTGGCCAGCTATGGTGCTCATATCCAGTTCTGCTGAAATTATTTTCTTCAGGCCAATTTATATTTAGTACAGCAGAAAATTAATCCTGTGGTAAAATAGTTGTGATGAATTGTTCTCTGCTCATGCTTGTCCTCTCCACTGAAAATGGAACAAGCCCTGTATTCCACCTTGACTCCATAAAATTTTGTCAGATTAATATAAATGTCTATTTCTCTCCTACTTGTCTAAGATACTCCATGGCCATTTTCTTTCTAATTTACTTGGAGAATTCAGGAGTGCAAAATGATGTTGCAATAGCAGGCACTCTCCATTGAATGAATGCTTACCATGTTTTATATTATCAGAGATTTATTTGTAGATGGTTAACAGAGGGTTAATAAACAATAACATGCATTAAAAGCATATAAAATGATTATTCCAAAGTTTTTACATCACCAGCAGACATTACCAAGGTTTGAAAGCAATTTATTGACCTAGATAACAATCTGTGTTTAATTGAAACATTCATTATTCATTTAGTAATCTTTTACGAACCATTAAGAAAATAAATGGAATATGAAGTGTGACAGCAACTTCCTCAATAAGGTTTACACAAACAGGACAAAAAAACCCCAGGTCTAATCTCTGCCTCAGGTTGTACAGAAAGTCCATTGAAACAGCACCAGTTTATTATTATTTGTACTCTCAGCAGAGCATGTGAACCCAGCACGTGGATGGTTTCCATGCCCAGCTGGGCAGGAAAGTGAGGTTTTCTTAGCAAGCCCTGGAGCTGGGAGGCTCTGATGAGGACCCTGGGCTCACTATGCTGTGGAATAGAAACAAAGGGGGAAAAAAACCCAAGCAGAAATCCCCTCTAATACTTCCTCCCCTACTCTTCATCCTCCCCTCCTTGAACTAGAACTGTCCTAGAAGTCAAATCTAAGGAAAGAAGACTCCAATATTCTCTTAGTAAAAGTGTGATTTCAAGTTGCCTTTGTGTCCTCTTCACATCAGCTGGTAGAAAGGATGCTGAACCGCTCACTCCAACAAAAGATAAAAGAAGAAAAATTCACAATGCCTTTTGGTTTGAGCAGATTGTGGTTACTGCATTGCCATCACTCTTCCAAGCACGTTTTTCCCTGGAGTGTTTTCTTTTCAGAGCTCTCCATGGCATTTGTCATTATACTAACATGCTTTTTATATTTACTTTGCTCTTGCAAAGTGGCACGTGCAAAGGCAAGAAATTTATCAGCGTCAGTAAGATTTTCAACATAGAGAAAACCACATCAAAACAAGCAAAAAAACCCCAAAAAACAAAAAAACAAAAAACCAAAACAAAAACAAACAAAAAACCCCAAAAAAACCCAAACCCAGCAAGTGGGATAAAGCAGCAGTGATGTTGGTTTCTGCAGCATTAAATCTCCTTCTCAAAATCAAGACAACTGTAAGCTTGTCACTTTAACTCTTTAACTGTAAGATTAAAGAACTCTATTTCTTTGAAAGAAATAAATATTTGACTTCTTTGGTTTCTGATTTCCATGCATCCAATACAATACAAACCTCTTTCTATGACTGGCATAAACTGACTGCTGTTGTTGGGGAATTGCCAAAAACTGAGACCTAAAAATATGTCAAAATGTTTAAGACCTTGTAATACACAGTAAAGAAACTGTTCATGTTCATTGCATGGACTCTCTTACAGACGGAGGACTCCAGCATTCTGTGCTGCTGTTGAAGTATTTTTCCTCCATATGTAGAAATGTTAATGAGAAATAGCTTGTTGAAAATCATCTGAGCTTGATTAGCTGCCAGCTCCTGACATCATGGCCAGGAGTTTCATGGCAGTGTTATCCTTATCCAGCCCTTCCTGGAGAGTAAGGCCTGTCCCCTTCTGCTTGTGGTGCTTCCAGCAGCAAGGAGACACCTTTTGAATCATCCTCCAGTAATGAGGAGGGGATGAAATAGTGCTGGCAGGATGCTGAAGGAGAGGGATCCACTCCTGCTGGGAAGGCAGCATCTCAGCCAAGAAGAACCAGCCAGCTGAGGAGGGGGACAATCATGGAATCCAACTCATTCACAAAGGCTTCAAGCTCCATTTTACAATTGCTTCTCACCCAGCTGATAGAAAGCTTCAGTTACTTTCCAGGTTGAATCTATCCATGATCAGTTTATGCTTCTTTGCTCCTGTGCCGGTGGCACCATCAGCTCACAGAGTTCTGTTCCTCAGTTCATTTATAAAGGGAAATCAGTTTTCCTCTTTGAAATGCTTCTTGTAGACAAATTTCCTAGTCCACAGGTTATCTGACCTGCATGTCTCTAACTTGAATGAGTCTCCATTGAACATGAGCAGGCAGAGGTTCACCTGGCAATCCAGCACCTCACACAATAATACTGATCCTTCTTTATCTCTGCAGGATATGCAGGTTCTGTTATCTCCAAAGACTAGGTTTGACTTTTTAGAGGTATATAAGGCCAGTGGCTGAGAGTCCACTTGCAGATTGATTGATGGGTCAGGTTGGTTTTTCTCCTCTGCTGAGCTATCCTACCCCAACAAGAACTGTTGCTATATACTCTTAAAAGTGCATAATGGTTTTATAATGTCAATATATTGTAACAAATAGAATGACTTTGCAGTTTACAAAATGCAAAATATTGCATTTATTTTGATTTCTATTATTTCATTGCCCAAAGTCATCTATTTATTAATCTGCAATATGCTGAGCATCTTCGGAAATGAAGAAGATTTCTCAACTTTGTGCTATTAGCAAATTAAATTCACACACTGAAACTTTCTTTGTTTGTGGATATTAATGAAAATATTAAATAATATTAGCCCTAAGGATGATCTGAAGTTTTGCTGATGCTATAAAATTATTCAGGGTAGTAAAAACTAAAACTGATCATAAAGTTCTGAGGGAGGAAGAAACCAGCAGATTAAATTCAATGTTGATAAATGCAAAGCAATGCACATGGGGAAAACAACACTAAATACACATATGCAATGATAATCTCTAAATTAGCCATTATCATTCTGCAAAGAGATCATAGAGTCGCTGCAGGTTGCTCAACAAAAACATCTGTTCATTGCCCTGCGGCAGGCTGGAAAGGTAAACAGAATGTAAGGTATGAAAGCTACCAAGAGTAGCAGGAAAAGCAGCTCTGTGCCACTGAATGAGCCCCAAATTTGCCCACAGTTGAATACTGCATGAACTGCATCAAAATGGAATAGGCAAAACCCAGTGAAGACACAGAGAAGGACAAAAAGTCAAAGACATGAGATGTTTTCTACGCTGGGAGAGATTAAATAGACTCCAAGCCTTTAGCTCTGAGGAGAGGTGACTGGATGAGGAAGTGACAGAGCCATAGAAAAGCGTGGCTGTCAGGAAAAGGTGAATGAGGAATGATTATTCTCTCTACCTTGTAAGACGAACTTGGGAACATCAAATGAAATCAGGGGGCAGAGCCTCTGCAGCAGACAAGGACAGAGTAGATGCTCCCTGCTACCTTACACAAATTAGCAATATGCATGCACACATAAGCAGTGCCATGACAGCATTTCCCAGTTTTCCTTAGATAAATAGAATTCATTAGATGGGTGAGTGCTGTGTTCTGCAAGTATAACTTCCTTGGACTAAGGCTAGTGTTATCTCACACAACTAGGTAATGTTTTGGTTTTTATTTTTTAATGGGGGGCTATTCCATATCGCTTGCCTCGGTAGGCATTTGGTTTTAAATAGGATGCATTCTTTTTTGCTGCCTCTATCCTTTACACTCGGAATATTGCCAGCAAACTCCCAGTGAATGGCTGCCAATCTGGTCTGTGACTTTGTACAGAACCCATGAAATCAGTGGGACACAAACAGGTATTGGCAAGAGATCTCCTGATCATCAGGAGATCAGTCGTCACTTTTGGTGACACTTACTGACACCCTGATTCTTTGAATTGTCCCACATGGAAGAGAAAAATAAAGTCTGGTAAGGCCAGCCCGAAAGGAGTATTAGTATGGGATACTTAGTTTAGGAAATTATGGTTTTTTCTGTGTTGTCAGAAGCAGCTGATCCTTCCAGATTACCTCAGGGATATCTTAAATCAGATTAAGGCAGCGTTTATACTGGCAGAATACAGGGGCAGTGGGGATCAGAACATCTTGTGTGGGTCCCATTCTGCAGGTGGAGAATTCCAAGATTTACCAGACACATATGGCATCCAAAGGAATAAAGAGCCCAGATGGGCGTCTCGGGTCATTCCCAGAGAGAAGCACAACAGGCCCATTCCTCGGTTTTTCTGTCAAATGGAGAAATGTGTCTGTGTCCTGGACCCTCAGAAGAATCATAAATGGAAATCTTGCCTAAATACTGCTTTGTATTTATTGCAGGGGCCAGAAAAACAAAAGCACTCACAGTTAATTCCCAACTCACTTGAAGCCACATATCCCCTTTTTCAGGGAAAAAGAGTTAAGAAAGTTTTACTAAAACTCCCTCAGTTTGTTGGAAATTCTGGCATGGTAGCTGTGTATCTTACTTAAAAGGTCAATGAGAATCTCATGAATAAAACCTAACTCTATAATGAAAGCACAGTATTTAAAATTTGCCTGGATCTCCTTGCTCAAAACTGATTAAGAACAGACCGGCTGCTATCCTGTAAAATGCTTCTAAATGAGTCATCCATTCATCAGCAAAGCCCCAAAAGTTCAGATGCAACTGCTTCAGAAAGAACATTTTCAAAACTATGGCATATCAGTTGGAAGATGCTGATAACTTCCAATCCGCAGGAGGGCCCTGCTAAAAAAAAACCCCGAGATAACTTTGCTTTTAAGGTTTCCCCAGCTGACTGATTAAAAACGTCACAACAGAAAATTCAAAGGTCACATTTTCTC
Organism: Corvus cornix cornix; assembly: GCF_000738735.6. Classification (NCBI taxonomy): domain Eukaryota; kingdom Metazoa; phylum Chordata; class Aves; order Passeriformes; family Corvidae; genus Corvus; species Corvus cornix. The sequence goes on along the minus strand of NC_046343.1, from coordinate 6,230,854 downwards.
AAGTGTCGCTGAGAACCCACTGTCTGAGAAATTAGATGAGATTAAGATGCAAAACACTGAAACACTTTGAATCAAATTTAATCTTCCAATGTTTTGCTGCCTTCTAAAGAAAAAATAAACAAGATAGGGGGATTAGTATTTTAGGAAAACCCTACTGGAAGTACGGCACTGCCAGTGGGGTTAATAGACTTTGAATAGATTTTGTTATTTTGCTTGAGGAATTGGTCTAATTCATATCAGCTGAAAGCATTTTTTAAGGTGAATTGAAAGAAAAAGGATTTACAGGAATTTATATTCTCATGAACCTCTTCTAGATATCTCTGAAGGATAAAATTGAAGGTCAGTTCTACTGTCTTTAGAAGCCAATCAGAAAACTTGAAAATGACAGATTTTCTCTAGATGATAACTAAGAAAAGATTGAGGATTTCCATCCACATTTAGCAAAATCTTTCTTTTACTAATACAAGGCAATTTGTTCAGCTGCTCCCGGGCATTGCAGCTGAGAATGGGACTGGTGGTTTTTTGCAACAAGTAGTTGATTTGAGGGACTGTGTGGAAGCTCCTATGGGGAAAACCTTTTGAAACAACATGTGTGAGAAGCTGTGCATGGTCTCTCTTCTTGGCTTAATCTCCCTGCTCGTGCCTTTCTTGGCAGAATCAGAGGGAGTTGGTTTTCCTTTCTCGGATGTTGGCTGCAGACCATGCAGGCAGCATCAGGCACATTTGGGAAGAGGCAGGGAGAGGGGCACGAGCAGGAGGGTGCAGGAAGAAGGAATTGGGGACAGCAAAGAGAAAAGCAATTCCCACGAAGAAGAACCTTAGGAAAAGCATAAAGAGATACAGAAATGAATGCACAGGACTTTCCAGGGGTCAGACACTGCACAGGATAACCCACTGTCTCACCAGCAAAGAGACACAAGTGCAAAGGAAGGAGGAGGAAAAGAATCTGCTGAGTCCAAAACTGTTGTAGTAAGATAAGAAAGGCTTTTTTAAAATGCAAGAGGCCCAAGCAGATTGGAATAAGGGTAACATGTCTTACTAAAATGAAAGATTTTCATATGCATATATTTGAATAAACAAATGTGCTCTTTCTTCATTTTTAAAAATTTGATTTTTCATTATCAAAATTAAAGCAAGGAAGTAAACAAACAAACAAACAAACAAACCAACCTCCGCCAAAATCCAATCTGGCTTCTCTGCCTTCCTTGAAGTTCTGAGATGCGTACTTGCTGAATCAGAATGTAGATATAGGGCCTTCTTTTTAATCAGCATCATAGTCACCTGCCACTGTTTAATACAGCAGGAGCTGGTTCTCCTTTTCTGAGAAGTGCTATCTCCAGCCTGCAGCTCACATTCCACAGCAGGAAAGCAGCTTGTGAAAAATTCACTCTGGCATACCTCAAGCTCCGCTAGAACTGAGAGAAAGCAGTTTCAAACACAGTTTGCTCCTATGAGTTTTGGGTTTGGTTTTGGTTTCAGCCTATGTTTTTATGCTCCAGTTTAGAAAACCAGTTCAACCAGTTCAAGTTAAACAGTTTGAATGGAATTGGACCATATAAAAGCTGATGGCCATTTTCTAAGGAGGTGTGAACACTTGTTCCTCTTTCTGCAGGGGTGCCAGGAGAGTGGAAAATGGTGGCCTTAGTAGGACAGAAAGGCACCAAACATGAGAGCCTGGGAACAGCTGAGAGCAGTGTGACTGCCCCCAGGGAGACAGGCAGGGCAGGGCAGGGACAAGGAAAACAGCCTCACCAGGGCCTTGCAGGGCAGGAGCTGCGGGGACAGCCACCTCCTCCTGGGCTGTTAGGACACCAAGGGTGGCTGTGAACAGGAGATCCAGATCCCTGAATATTCATGGCTGGAGGGATTAGAAACCCTTGCTGACTCTCTCTGTAGCCCTGGGAGGCTCAGGACATCATCAGTACTTGAATAACACAAGTAACTGATGCTCCCAAGCATCCCACAGGTCTGTCTCAAAGGTAAGAGTCTAAAGACAGTGGCTCTCTGTAGCCCTCCTAGATGGCAGCAGCCAAAGAGCAAGACTTGCAATTACCCTCAGAGGCACCTTCCTGCTCAAACCCTGAATTTAGGAGAAAGTCACAGCACCAGACCATCCCATGGGAACCACAAATGTGAGGTACAACACTGCCTGCAGAAGTGCTTTCAGATTCTCCACTAGTACAAGATAAATCTGTAAAGCATTATTGAGCTTTTTTTTTCATTTAATATTTTCAGATGTTAACAAATCCTGCAGATTTGATCCTCTCTGCAATATGAGGTGATTAGGATCTTTTCTATCACAGAGTGCTCAGTTTTTCCTTCACTCACAGTCTTTATTCCCTATGTGATAGCGTGGTAGCATGTTACAGTACCACTTGACTTGTCAGGAATATGTTTTTTATTTTTGCTTTTTGAACGCATTCATGTCTTACAAACACTTACTCTAATCCTCCTGGAACAGTCTCTGTTTCAATTATTAAAGTAACATTTAATGAAATGATTTAAAATGCTAGATTGGTGGTTGGAGCAGACTTGAGCCTTGCTGTGGTTTTTCATTCCTTGAGCAGTGACACTGAAATCAAGGTTTCAGCTGAGCCACCAATCTGTGTCTGTGAACCCCAGTGGAAATACTTCTCTGTCCATCTCTCTACAAACTCACTTATGTACAAACTACTGCTGAAATAAATTTCTTTGATCATGTTTATTTTATAATTTCCACCAGTTTAATGGAATTCACCTTCCCTTTCTAGCGAGAGATTGACTTCTTGAGATGCCTAGATAAAACAACTTCTTCTTTGTCCTTATAAAAATCTCTACATTCTGAGGGCAAACACAGATTTGTTTTGAACAATTTTGAACAATTTTGAACAAATTTGAACAAATTTGAACAATTTTGAACAAACACAGATTTTGTTTGAACAATGCTCAATTCATTAGATAATTAGACTACTAATAAATTGGACACACTTCTTCTTCATCCTATAATAATCATGACAACTTGCCAAAAACATTTATATATCTTTTTCTTTTCACTCCACTATGTTCAAGCTCATTTGTGGCCTCTCTCCTTGTTTCACTTGGTTCCTTTCAAAGCAGGATGCTTCACCCTAAAGAGCAGTCTGGTATCCCCAAGACTGGCAGTCTTAGAAATGGAAACCTGAGAGCCTATAAAAGCCTTTTCCAACTTAATATTTGCTTTGGTTCTCCAAAATTCCCACTTCAAAGGATAGTCTGAGGGTATTTCAGAATCAGTTTCAGAGGATTTTAAGAGATCATTGTTGCTATTGCAGCTCCCACAGATTTCTTTCCTGATGAACCCAGGAGAGGGAACAGGAATTAGTCGCTTTTGTCTTCATCAAGGCTGAGCTTGGGTTGTGAGCAAACTGCTGACACCAGTAAAACAAAGCTAAAAATAAGAAAATAAATACACCTTTAAAAATCCCTACAGCCTAGGTCGAGAGTTTAGGACACCAAATGAAATCAGACTTAAAAATAATCAAAGAGAAAATAGGTGAAGGTAAAAGAACAAGCTGAAATGGATTTCTCAGGCAAGAGGTTAAAACTAAATAAATAAAACTATTTGCAAGTTGTCCAAAACCACAAATCATTGCACGTATCCTTTCCATGGTTGCTGGCTGGGTGAAGACCCTTGGCTCTGTCACTTTGTACCTGGCTGCCTCAAAGGGAATAGCTGTGTGAATGTCCCTGTTGTGGCTGTGTGGCTGGTGCCAAATTCTGGGGTGGGCAGCTGGAGGTTCCTGCTATCACAGAGCCCTCTCTGCCATACCACAGGACTCCCTCACTTTTTAATTTCTCTCCACTCCAATGGTTTTGATTTAGCAACAATCAAAGAAAGGAAAGCCTGGCAAAGAGCTGGAACAGCAGAAGAGGTCCCTGACTCCTGAGCCCGATTCCAGCCTCTCCCTCCTCCACAGGGATTCAGGCAGCTCTCAGCCCCATAGATGACCTCTACGAGCCCACCTCCACAGCAGGAACTTAAAGGGAGGCCAAACAAAGAGCTCGCCACCTTATGCTTAATCTGCAGGTTAATTGCTCCACTACTATTGTATTTAATTGTTCCCACTGAAGTCTTTCTAATTGCTTTTCTTTTTACCCAATCGAGTAATAATAAGAATATTAATAATAAATATGCCGAGAGTTTTAAGCAGAAAATGATAAAAGCCATTTCCCATGCAAGCAGGTGGAGGGAAGTGACTACAAGGATGAGAAATGCTTCTTTCCTATGTGAAATAGAAGAGGAATAACAGCAGCTGGCACAGGTAGACTGACACAGCTACTGCCTTGTGTAAGTCACTGCTGGGAGGTGAACTAATGACCAGCTGCCTCATTTCCCCAGTATAGACTGGAATCAAGCATTTGCAAAGTTGTGTGGTGATAGTATACACATTTCAATATAGCCACATGAATATTCATGAGTGAAAACCGTTCTACTTCTTAATAGCAGCTTATAGCCAAATGCCAAGATTCTTATCCAGAAAAATCTCTCATTTAGCTGGGTGGGAGATCTGCCCAAACTCGGGCGTTCAGGAGCTCATTTTAAATGCGTGCCACGCAAAACAGTTTCCTGTTCTCCTTCACCCCCAGCACTAGATTAGCAAGTAGAAATACCAAAACTCAATAGTGGCAACTGTATTTTTAACACCTTGGGGAGCTGCAAATACTCAGTTCCAGAACAGTAAAGACTCTTCCTCTAGAAAAATCCTCTGCTGTACCAGGCAACTTCTCCAGTGGCTTGGTGTCTCATAGCCACACAACAGGCTGTAATGCCTCAAGGGGTGGGTGAATGGGAAAGTTGCAGAATATTGGAGTTTGCACATTCCCTGAGTCCCCCAGCTTGCTGGTTTGCAAAGTACTTCGTGACTCTTCTGCATGGAAAATGTTACTGGAAATGCAGGGCTTTGCAGTGGTCCCGAAGCAGCATTTCCCCAGCGAGCAGCCCTGCTCCGCTCACTGCTGTCTTTTGTCAGGCAGGGAGAAAGCGAGCCCTTCTTAATCACCCCCAAGTCAATGAGGGGCACTGCCACCCTGTCACTTGATGATTAATTACTGCATCTGCAGGCAGGGCTGCCAGCAAACTCGTGGGCATCATCCATGACGCATAAGCAGCCATGGATTTAAAGGGAAATGTGTATGGCACGGCAGAGCGCGGGCTCAGGAGGGGACGGGGGGGCCTTGCCCCACTAAATCAGCATCTGCCACCCAGCAGCTGCAAGGCCAACAAAGCTCCTTCAGAAGGAAACAACAGAAAGCCCTCAAGCCACTGGAGGAAACTGTGTTATTATTCATCTTCTTCCCAGTGCAAGTATTCAATCTCTTCCCACCCAAATGTTCCCAACATAATGATTTCCATGGGTACATCTAACGCCACTGGTGCTGGAAATTTGTGAGAGAAATGCACTGGGAATCATAGCATTTCACTGGGGTCTAAGAGATCAGGCTTTGGGAACATCTTTAGGTGCCACAACAGCTCAGAATTCCAATTTTATGCCGTGTTGCTTTATTTTCCCTGTCTGCGGGCATGGCAGAACTGGGGAGGAGAGGAGAGGGGGTGATTCAGTGTGATGACAGGACATATAAATGTCCTTGCAAACACACACAGCCCTGTTGCAAAGAGGTGCCCAGGAGATTCACAGGAAGGGGCAGGTTAGGATTTCTGTCTTCTGAGCTACTGCAGAACTGCTTGTGCCTGAAAAAAAAAAAGAAAAAAGAAAAAAGAAAAAGAAGAAGATTATTTGGAATTAAATAAAGGAGGTTTTAAAGTATCGCTTTTGTATGACTATATCCTCTCTCAGCCTGGCACACACTGGAGGGTGACACTTCAGTTCCATCCACTCCCCTGGGCCTGTCCCCTGGCTGAGAGCACACATGGCACAAGTGGGTGGCATTCAGTTTTCATTGCTCCTTTGTCCCAAAGCTGGAGTCATCTTTTTGTTTTAATGGCACATTGTGTTCCTTGACAAGACAGAGCTAATGCCCTGAGTGGGTTTCTATTCACACAGCAGCAGTGGATTAGAGATTTGATTTTCCTTTTTAACAAATCAGTATAGCAGATGGTATTGGGAAAAGAAAATGCACACACTACAGGGATGCAGCAGAGCTTCCCAGATCCTTGCTGCATCGGGAACAGCACTAAAAGGCAGATCTGTGCAGGCCAAGAAATAATGAATACTGCCTCCAATTTTTTATTTCCCCTCTCAGAGCAGAGACGCCCTGTGCCCCCAGATGCCAGTGCTCTCCATAGGAGCACAAATAGTTCAATGGCATTCCAGTTTTAAGGCCTCGTGAGTTCTTGTTGCTGTTATTGCCTACTACATCCAAATAATGAAGCTGTCACATTGCAGGGGTGTAACAGCTGCATTTTTCCCTGCCCAGGGTTTTCTGACATGGCCAGGTTACAGTCACAACATGCTCCTAGACCGGAGCTGTTGGTACAACTGTGTGAACAAATACTGTTCCTCCCTCTACTGCTCACCTCAGCCACCAAGAGTTGCACACCAAACCTGACCCCAGCCCCAGCTGGGACTGCTGGCCCAAGGGCATGGGCCTGGCACTGTAACAGCAAGCACACCCTTCTGTGAGACCCCGGAGGGCCAGAGATCTGAGACGGGAGGATGTGCACTGCTCATTTCTGTGCGAGGAGGGTTTCATAGAATCAGAGAATAGTTTGGGTTGGAAGGAACCTGTTAAAGGTCATCTGGTCCAATGCCCCTGCCACTGGCAGCACACCTTCAACTTGACCAGCATGCTCAGAGTCCTGTCCAACCTCACCTGGAATGTTCCCAGGGATGGGGCATCCACCACCACTCTGGGCAACCTGTGCCACCATTTTCCCACCATCCCAGCAAAAGTTGTTCCTATACCCACCTACATCAACCCTCCTTCAGTTTAAAGCCATTCCCCCATGTCCTGCCACTACATGTCCATGTCAGAAGTCCCTCTCCAGCTCTCCTGTAGCTCCTTAAGGTACTGAAAGGCTGCTAAAAGTTCTCCCCTGGAGCCTTCTCTTCTTCAGTTTGGACATCTAGTGGAGGACATTTGGGATGCGCTGTCAGCAGTCAATCAGAGTAGTCACAAGCAGTGTGAAATTGAATTAACCTAGGGAAGTTCTCCATATCTCCAGTACACAGCATGACAAGACACAATATGTAGGAACAGATCCCCTTCCTTTTTCCATGAAGCCACAATTTTCTTCCCCAATCAGACAAAAAAAAAAAAAAAAAAAAAAAAAAAAAAAAAAAAAAAAAAAAAAAAAAAATTAGAAGAATCTGCCAACTGTTCCTGCGTAAAATAGCATAACATACCAACAATATTTTGACTTCTTGGCTCTTGACATCCTCTCACTATTATGGACTATTTAATAACTGAAGGGAAAAGGAGATGCTGCAATTTCCTCTACAACAGCTGCATCTTCTCTTTGTCCTGATCAGCCTTATGCTGGCTCCTTACAGCTAAGTAGCATCAAGAGGGCATTATCAGCAGCAGTGCCCTTATCAGACAAAGCCACAAACTCGCTCAGAACTCACTGCATAGATTGTTTCTTTTCACCAAGCAAAATACATCTCGCTGCAGTTCTTTTTTGTTAAAGCATTTTGGAGTGTTTCTGTGCAGGATGCTTGACACCTAGTCAAGTGTCCTTTGCACTGACTGCTGCTGTCACTTCTTTGGAACAAAATTTGTCTCTTTCAGAGAAATAATTGGAAGGAGGAGATGGAGGGAGCCCTTAACACCACAGATTCCCTTGAATTTTTTGCAGCAGGAGGGGGGATGCAACTCCGAGGTTTTGGACAGGGGGCAAGGTCCTCTTTTTCATTCGTGGTAGTAGCTAAGGGACAACACAGAGCTAAATTTTACCTGTAAAATTCCGTAAAGTGCAATAAAGAGGTCTGTTTTCCCCAGAAGAGTGAACCTGGAGTGCTGCAGCAGCCCCGGGTGGTGCTGCTCCCTCTGGCCTGGACCACCACGCGCTTCCCTCCAGCAAGAGCCGTGACATAACTGGGAATCAGCTCCAGCTCTCTCCATGCTGTCAGCAAGCAGCTGCCAGCTTGTTCCTGCAGCTCTGCTCTGCTGCAGGAGTGGGTGTGTAGGTGGGGACTCTGTGCCTCACCCACTCCACACCTTGGTTTCTTCTTGCATATTCAGCTTGCAGGCACAGGGAACAGCAGCGATGCAGGCAAATGTCCTTCCCTGTGAGCAAGTGAAACAATGAATCCCACAATTAATCCAGCAAAGGCAGAGGGATTCTTTATGCTTCTGTAATTCAATTGCCAGACCGGCCAGGAGGCTGTTACACCCTGAGTTTTTGTACAGATGAAAGGAGAAATTTCATAGCAGCATTTAGAATCTTTGTCTCTCACTCCTGGCTCTCCCTTTTTCCTCTTACTGTTCTGCTGGAGACAGAGTTTTGTTCCAGCCAAGTAATCTGTGGCAGTGGGCTCAGGCAAGGGGGCACTGGCTGGGACTGTGTACCACAGACAGTGAGAAAAGTAGTGCAGGGAGACATGCAGAAAATCACAGCAACAAGGAGAAGAAACCTCCAGAAACACAATCTGAATATTTCAGCTGTGTTTCAGCAGCTGTCTCAGAAGACTCAGTTAAGATTTTTTGTGCTGCTACTTGTTACCTGAAAAATAAATAGGGAACAGAAGAGGAAGCGGAGTGCTCAGACTGGTTTATCTGAATGAGATGCTGACTTTTTTATGGATACAGAATTTCAGATTAACAAGGAGATAGATGCTTCTGACATGTTTTAGGAGTGGCTCCAGGGGCACACAGGTTTTCATCAGTTTGGATGCAGAGAGATTCATTTCACATGAGCCAAAAGGGGGAGAAATGAGAGGCCATTTCTGCATTTGCTTTCTCCATGGCTCGCTTTGCTGTTGTCTGTAGTTTCTGAGTTGGATTCAAAGTTCTTATTGAAACCAGTATAACCTCTGTGATGGAGCCATTTCCAGCTTCATTAACTCATTATATCCAACAGGTAGTGCTGGAGGGAGTAACTACAACAGGTCTTAATGCAGAAGGCGTTTAAGTATGTGTGTAAGCATTTTGTAGATTTATGTTGAATTTTTGGGACTGTGTGTTTACAAATGAGTATGAGAATTCTTTGATATTTATCATTTTTTTCTTCTTTCTCTATGTGCCTCTCTGCACTTCCTATAACTTTTTACAAGGCCAAAAGTAACCAGAGGATGGTCTCCTTAATTTCAAACTGTAAGAGACAAAGATTGTTGTGGGATCTTGTGACTAGAAATCTCAGGCTGAGTTTCCCAAGCAGTTCTCCTTCCCCTCCCTTTCTGAGTATCAAAGGGAAAACCAAGAATTGCTTTCACTGGGGGAAAATGCACATACTGGTTGTACTGCAACATAAAATACAGACTTGCATGTCAATTTTTCTCTTGTCAGATGTGTTCTGGTGAGAAGCAGTGAAGTACACACCGGAGATGACAAGACTCTACCACTCCCTCTCATCCCCTTGCTGTAAATAGCCTCCAATTATTATTATCTCAGACATTCAGCCCAGCTCTCTAATGAAAAGATTTTGCTTTAGCAAATTCAGAGTGGCCTCAGAAGAGTGTTTATTACGAAAACCTTCAGGAGCAAAGAAAGGATTTGGCAGAGAACTTGGCTGGGTAAGAGCTGCTGTCTGCAATCCCTGTGCCAGGGACTGTAACACACAGCAAACATCAGACCTACAGGGGCTCTTGATGCCTCCACTCCACGAGCTCTGGAGTCACTGGTGAGGGGCAAAGCAGCTGCAGCTCTCAGTCCTTCTGCCCCAGGGAGCCGCAGCATCTTCCAGGAGATGAAGCCAGAGGCTGGTGCTTTCCCACAGAAAGGGGAAAATGGGAGCAGGGCAGGCAGCTTGGAGGACATGCTGATCACAGCCCATCACTAATGCAAATAACAACATTTCTCAGTCATCTCCCTGACAGTGGATCTTTTTCTGCCTGGTTGGAGGCTGGGGTGGAGGATCGGGATTGTTATTCACATACCCAACCTGGGTTCTTTTCTCAAACGGATGCCAGATGGCCAACGATTTTGATTCAGGTGAACAGCTCATTTAGCAGGATCAGGATGACAATTCAGCAATTTCAAGAGCAAACATCAACTCAGAAGCAAAAAAACATAGGGGCCAAGCCATAAAATATTGAAATAGGGATGGGGATGCCTTACCTCAGAAAAAGGCTCATGAATTTTAAGAATCTTCAGACCTACTTAGAGGAAACCTTTACTCACCATGCAACTGCATGTATATATGAATTAAAAAAGAACTCAAACAGGCTTTCTAGAATATCTTAAGACAATGAAATGTTTTTTTTACCGTACATCCGTCATGCAAAATGTCAAATACAGTTTGCAGAGAAAATCAAACAGAATTCAAAGAGGAAAAGAAGGTCTGAAGGTGAACCAGCAAGTACCCCTGAGAAGTGACAGAATGTCAGAGAGCAAGGCTCCTTGTGCCCCTGGCTGTTTATTTATTTTTGTAGCTGGTAACTGTATATTGCTGCAGAGACTTATTTTTATATATATATATATATATATATAATTTATTTAAAAGCCTAGATTTACAGAGAAATAAATGACCCTGAAGTTCTTTACTGGAAACTTCTCTCTGCCTCAAGTTGAATATTTCACTTATATTCACTACTGAGTGCTTGGAGCAGAGAGAGGTGTGTAAGGAACACTTGAGTTCAGAGAACTGTCTTCTTTTGGAAGTTACTCCTCCTGCACAGAAATATTTTCAGATTCACAGTCTTCATTTTTTTCTTGGGGTTCAAGGCACAAATCCCATTTGGCTTTGTTACTCAGCAAGCAATTTAGGCACTGGAAGTGTCCAAGATCAAGGTTGGACAGGGTTTGGAGACACCTATTCTAGTGGAAGGTGCCCCTGCCCATGGCAGGGGGGGGTGGAACGAGATGAGCTCTAAGATCCCTTCCAGTCCAGCTCATCCTATGCTCTTCTTTGGCAGTGGGAGCAGGATTTGGTGAGGACTTCTCTCCAGGTACCTCTATCCCACCCCAGCAGGACTCACTGGGGAGAAAGAAGCGTCCCAATGCTGCAGAGCTGCAAAGGTTTCCAGCACTGCGTATTTCATCACTGAATAGCCCCACTGGGGGGCAGAATCTCTCCCCACTGTAGATTGATATCAGTAAATATGTAGATTTTTCCCTCTGATGTTGTTGCTCTTAATTAAAACCTATATGGGAGCAGACCATACCCCAGTATGCTCATTTCCAGGAAGGGCAAGTATTAGCTAAGCTCCTAACTCTTGGATGAACTCTTTCTTTTGCAGCATTTTGTTATGAATTGGGGTCTCTGAAAAAGTTTATTAGCCTAGATTTACACCCAGTTGATTTCCTGGTAAGGGATCCCTCCTCACATCAACTTCCTTCTCAGGGGGCAAAGGCAAATAGACAGCAATGGAAAAGAAACACTACTGTTATTTACATTCTTAATAGCCTTGGCTTGATGCCCTGAACTTCCTATGAAATCTGCTATGAGCATGGCTATAAAAATGTGAGTGATTGACAAAAGAACAAAGAGTCTCACTTTCAGGGTGCTGGGATGGCTGTGAGCAGAGCTCATCACCTGGCTGACCCCATTAAACAAAATTTCTCCCTGGGTCACCCTGTGAGACATCACTGGGTTGGTGTGAGGAAGCCTGAACTGACCCAGGGCAGGAGCTGCAGCAAAATTGCACCAATCCCAGATTTACACCAGGAAATGGAGGAATTAGGAAGTCCTCCCCTGACCTGAAAATTGATATTTTTATGTACTGCGGGGCTGTCTGCTCACTGGCGGTGAAAAAAGGGAAAGAAAACCCCCGATCAGTGCATGCTCATGAATTAGTTTAGGATCCTGGGTTTATGTTCTCAAATAGTCAGGTATAGTCCTGGTTTGAATGCAGCTTTTTGAAAATTTCCAACAATTATTTCCAGCACAAATAATGCCCGTGAAGTGGGAGTAGCATTTATTTGGTACAGAGGGAATCAGTTCAATCAGTCATTTCCAAAGCATGAAGGTAGAATAGGTCTGAAAAGAAAAAATAATGATAACAATGTCACAAAAAAAGAATACTAATCCCATAATTAAACAGAATAAATTAATCTCAGGGACAAAGAAATATCAAAGGTCAATTTATTGTTATTTGTACCCAGGAAATTTCTTTTCTTATTCTGATAAAAAGAAAAAGACTGAAGTTTGCAAATACCTGTTATTTTTCAGACAAAAAGAAGAAAATCTGCGATTTTTTTCTCTTTATGCCAATCCATTGTTATTTTGATTTTGACATAAGTACAAAACATAATGCATCAAAAATTACTACAAATGCAGGCAATCTGAAAAGATCAATAAACAGTTCAGTGGATTGGAGACAGAACAGTCTTGCAACCTTCCAAATCAGCATCCTAATGTTCTATTTTAATTAAATACAGATTTTCAAGAGACAGTTAACAGAGCAAGTACAACCGAGCAGGTTGGGAATGTTGATTTCTTTTCCTTAATTGTGTTGTGAAGCCACCTCCACAGATAATAGAATAACAAATTAGCATGGAGGACAAAAGAACACAGTAATGACACAAATGAATAAGGAAAAATGAGATGGAGAATAAGGAAGTGATGGGGACTAAGCCATGCTGATTTCTCCTCTCCCTCATCCACTCTCACAGGCCTGGCCCAGAAGCCCCCAGTGACACCCAGCAGCCCCTGGCCCTGTGTCACCCCCTCATCCCTGAGCCCCCAGTGCCCGCTGATGTTCTCCTTCAGCTGTTGTTTATTATGAAGCAAAACACCCCCTCCTTGTCCACCCACCCTTTGCTGTTTCCTCCCAGCTAGGACATGGAACACACGTTCTCAGAGTTCCTGGGCTTAAATTTAATTTTGGAGGCAATCAACTTCAACAGAGCTGCTGATTGCAGCAGGACAGGGATTAGATCCTGTGTGAATAAAATAACATTTCTCCACCTTCCCAGTGCTAGTCTGCCCATGCTGTGCTCACTCTGGCCATTGCCTGGGGGGAAAAACCACAATAAATTAGGTAAAAAGTACATTTTAGGGAACATCTCAATGAACAGGCTTTTCCGAGGGTTTTTTTCTTCCCCACAAACTTTGAATTTTTTCTTAAAAGTTCCTACAGGAATCTGCATTCAAAACCTGCCACGGAGCTCTGATGGTTTTTTTTAATCATCAATCAAGTGGGAAGACAGCAACAGGATGCACTGTGTCATGTTTGTGCCATTGTATGTGAGGCTTTGGCAATGTGCTAAAACCACAGAAAAGTTTCCAATTCAATTTGGATGAGCTAATCTCACTGATTATCTGAAGCCTTCTTAGTTGGACATACTTCAGGCATAGCCTTTGCCACTGGATTTCCCTTTCAGCCTTGCTGAAAGCACCTTGAGGAATGGAAATTTCACAGCTTTCTTCCTTGGGCCGCTTGGAATGGGAAGTGCATAAAAATGAAAAGTGGTAGGAAAGGAACCAGGCTGTTTCAGCATTTATCACAGTTGATACAATTTTGAAGGCACAGTAGAATTTTTTAGAGATTTCTCATTTTATTGGAATGATTTTAACCCTGTCTGATAATGAGAGTAGGCAGTGGCTGCATGGAAGTTTCTGAAACAGCTAAGGAGACAACATCCAAAGTTCTTCAGAAAGTCATATTTTGATTAGACCTGAAAATTGGAGGCCTCTCATCACTTGTAGTACTCGAGATTAATTCTGATGTAACACCCATTTTTCTCCAGGCTGTGGTGGAGAGCAAAACAGAACATCTATTCTGCTTCTGTGATGTCCAAGTTACATTTTAAAGGCAGAGATGTGCAAAGAAAGGAAACACAGAGGGAAGCAGAAGAGGGCTAGAGAAGCCTGGCCAGTGTGGGAGCTCCTTTGTTCTGGCAGCCAGTGTCCCCTGAGGTCCTGTCAGAGGCTTTGCTGCCTGACCTAACCCAAGCACAGCTTTTTGCATGGTTTTCCTTTACATATCCTAAATCATATAATCCTGCCACGATATAAAAGTTAGGCCTATATGATCCTTCACAATCTCATCCAGAGCTTGTGCTGGATCCCCTGAGCCACCTGGGAGCTGGATATCCACACTGGCCCCTGTGCCAAGTCCCAGGGCTCAGAGCTGAGACTCAGTTCTCTGCTGACTGCGCACACCATGCCAGCCTGGAGCATGGGCACTGCAAACTGCGATGGCTTTGCTGGGGACACTGGAGTGCCACAGCTCTCCCATCTACTCACACTCCCTCCTCTCTCCCTGGCTGGTTTCTCAGCTCCTCACTGTGTGTTTTCTGCTCCCCTCACCCTGCTGCATTTGCTGGTGCCGCCAACCTGGTGTGCAGGTGCTGGGATCCCGCTGGGGCTGGCACAGCAGCTGGCACAGCCTCACCTGTGAATTTCGAGTCCATCTGCCCTTCTGCCTTCTCCAGCCACCTGGTCTTTGAGGGTTTTTTATTGTTTGTGGGGGTTTTTTTTCTTTTCTCTTTTTTTTTTTTTTTATTGACAGGAAACCCAAACCAGTGCTGTGCAAACCTGACTCTCCAGGGGCTGCCCAGCTGTGTGACAGGACACAGAGAGAGGAACAAACCCATCAAGCTGGACAAGCAATTTCCGTGCAACTGGCAGAACTGAAGACTGGCTCACAGGCTGTGAAGGCAAGGCACAGAGGGGACAGTAATTGCTGCTGGCCACGCAGATCACCCATTTCATTACTGCATTGGCAGATCCCCCAAAGAAACACTGCACACAAGCCATCAATTCATATTTAAGCAGTGAATAATAGCGACAAACATACAGAGGAAGGAATACATACAAACAGCTCTTACTCCTACAGCAGTGTCCTGTTGCTCTGCAGTTTTTTTAGGGACTATTCTCTCCCTTGCCATAAACTTGTGTGAAATGTAAAAGGAGAGTCCTTTTTGAAAGGGTTTCTCAGGAGTGCTGAGCATTTTGAAATGCTCTGCTAATAATAGATCAAGAATTTTGGTCTACTGATCCTAGATCAGCCACAAACAGTAATGCTGAGTGATGCTGTGCAAGAGGTTAGTGAGGACATGGTCGTTCCCATTCCCCAGGCTCTCAGAGTACCCTTCTTGAAGAACCACCTCCTGTCAGTGTGGGGAATCCAGTGAGAACTCTTTAAACACCAAAAAAGTGCCAGTGAGGAGCAAACATTCAGTGCTGGGGGTCTGGGAGCCCTTCATGTGCACGCCCATGTGCTCCTTACACGTGGAGATTGCCAGCATCTCTCCATTCCTGTGGTAATGGGAATGTTCTCATGTACAGGGCACAGCACTGCTGTGTTGGTCTGAGCACAGCACAGCAAATACTCTGGAGGATTCAGACACATCTTGCCAGACACCTCTCTGATGCTTCCATATTGATCACCAAGCAGCAACGAGAATTATGAATGCTCTTTTTTTTTTTTGATTCCATCACTGTGGATAAAAGGAATGCACAAATATAAAGTTGAAAGAAGGATTCATTTCACTGAGTCTGGCCAGATCTTGGATGCAAAGCCATCAGCCTCAGTTCATGGTTATGATTAAAGTGCCAAGCAGTGAACTGGAATAGTTCATTCAGGCTTGGAATCTCCTCCTAGCCTGAGATATGAGGACAGAGTTTGTTTGCCTGATTATCCTCCACCATCCCATCCTGAGGAGCTGCTTGTTGAACGCTCCCCCCAGCACACAAGAAACAAAAGGGGGCCCTGAGAGACCTTCTGTGAAAGCTCATTTGGGCAGAGCAGTTTGAAAATTAAACTTCCTCCAAGCAAAACCATCCATAATTTCCTCCCAAATGCCCCCTCCTGAGCTGAGGAATAAAAGTTGCAAAATCAACAGAGGCATCTATTTTCCCTAGGGCAATGCACAGGAGCTGACCTAGCAAAAGCTTGTCTTTGTTTTGCTGCTACAGATTTTTCCTTTTGCTTTGGTGTTGTTTTGTTTCTAGTGGTACCAATCCAGCTGTCCAAACTGTCTCTGTTCCCATAGAATAATAATAAACTTCCAAGTTCAACAGCTTTATGTAATGAACAACAAAAAGAATATCTGAGTAACACAGCTCGCCAGCGTTGTATCTTATCCATTCTTCCCTCATGAAGGAATTTAGAAAAGTTAAAACGTCATCTAAATATTTTTAAAAGGGAGGAATGATGCCAGAATTCGATGACACATATGCATATTAGCAGTGGGAATAAAAGTTTACAGATATTCATGTTCTTCTCTGGGAGGTGGACTTTTTGCTTAACTTTTCCTGGAACAAACATAGTCTATGCAACAAGCAGAGCCAACACTTATCTCTCTTCTCTATTATCTTATAGCTGCTTTAGCATTAAACTTTTACCTTTTGCTACCGTACAATTTTAGTGAAAGTCTTCAATTAGCTTCTGTCTACTTGTCAGAAAGCTATTTATCCCCCTGTAGGTGTGATTTCTACATTTAGGACGAATTGTGTGCTCATCTTCGTGCAGAACCCTTCACAAGCTGGGGACCACAAAAGGAACATTCCTGGAAGGTGAAGCAGCTGTCGTGACTGGCAGTGGATCACCCGTACCCACACACAGAGAGGGGCCAGCACAGCACAGGGTGGCCTGGGCTCTGTCTGTGAAGGGCTGCAGGAAACTTGTGTTGCACATGGCCTTGAGAAGCCTTCTCATAAACATTATTTGCAAATAAAAATGTTATTCCACCCTTTTCATGGGTAGGTTGGGCTGTGTCATACCACCAGTTTAGCTGTCAGCTCCCGTGAGCCAGGGCTGCCTAACTGGTATTTAGAGTATGTCAAGAGAACAGCGACGAGGGTAACAGGGTTTGATGTGAACTCCTGCAACACTTGGATTGAGGGGATGATAAAATAAGAAATGGAATACTATTTCCCAAAGCTGAAGGCAGCTGTATTTACTGTGCTTGTGCTGGTTCACCAGCTCTGCTGGTGGTAAGGACAGAAAGTGGAGGAGAAGGGCAAATGGAGAGGCAGGCAGTGCCAGCCAAGGTGGGAAGTAGGGATAAGGACCTCAGGAAAGAAAGAATGTAATGGGATTCTTAGATAAAGCTTTAGGGATTTTGGGGGGAACTGTTGAAACATTTCCTTAATTGTGAACACATGAGAAATCTCAACCGGCCTTAAAAAGCAAAAGCCAGCATTTATTAGACTGCAACCTGGGACCATTAACTTATGAAACAAATGGGTTCAGTAACCCATGTCCCCCTCCCACCATGCACCCACAGAGCAGGCCAGGTCTCTCAGCTGGCTCTCAGTCCAGCAACTCAGCCAGTTTCTGGGTGCACATTTTCTGCTCTTTAGTTCTTTCTCAAGAAGCTGCCCCACCCTTGCAGGCTCTGTACCCTCCAAGGGGCACAAACACCACCTCCCTAAGCTGGGTAATGCCCTCTAACCTGGGTGTTTCCCCCTAAACCTGGAGGAGAGCAGACACAGTGGGGCTGTGAGGGTAATAAATACACCAGATTTTCTTCTTGTCAGGTGTGAGATAAGAAGACAGAGAAGTTTAGCAGCAGTGAAGGTCAGTTAAATTGAGAATTAGACCCTTTCCCTCTAATTTTTTCCCTGCTAATTAGACTCAGCAAATCCCCCTACCTTCCTCTGAACTTTTCTGCCCTCCTTTCTCTAAGTCCTTGGGCCATTGTTTGTGCTGCTGCTGACACGGACCCGTGACCCTGGACGTGGAGCTGCTGCTCTCCCCTCGCTCAAGTCAACATGCAGGGCAGGCTACACACAGCAAAGCTGTCAAGCCTTCATTTAACGTGATGGAAAGCCTTGCCAAGGAGAAACACTCCCTTATTCATCACCCTGCTGCTGACACCCTGCACAGAGACCCAAAATGGCTGCTTGGCTAAAGATAAGGTCTTGCTGGTGTTTAACCTCCCCTCCTGGGCTGCAGAGCAGGGAAGCTGTGATTAACAGCCACCATCTTTCTGTGTGCTGGAGACTGAGCTCTGCCCTGGAAAGATGTCCGTGGAGCTGAGATACCACAAGTTATCACTGGCTTTGGTGTCTTTTGTAGCTGCACTGAAAAAAAAAAAAAGGGTGTTGTGTTTTCCAAGGGGTTTATATTTTCTGCCTGCACTATGGGCCTGCCCAGCCTGCTGGACCTGAGATTACTTTGCCCACTGGGTCACCGGAGAGATCTCGGGGGTGACAGGGCAGGGCAGCAAGATGAGAAGCTGGCACAGGCTGCCTGGCAGAGCAGACTCCTTCTCCAGTGGGCAGGAAGGATCTGTGGGATGGGGTGGATGTGAGCCCAGACACAGAGGGTTGAGTGAAGTGCTTGTTAACTTTAACCCAACACAGGTGATGAAAGGGAGGGAGGGTGTTGGGGGGGTTTATAAAGCTCCAGGACAGAAAAGAGTAGGGTTGTAACTGTTCCAGCTCTGCTGTATGTTTTATTGGTGGGTTCTGACCCACGGCTGATCCCCACTTTGAAAGGGATAAGGCCAACCATGCATAAAAGTGCAAGGTAGGACACAATGGGGTTTATAACTGAGTGTGGCTGATGGTGTTGGTCATCCTGAGGTGATACAAGCTTAAACAAGCTCTCTATTCATCAGTTCTCTGCAAATAAGTATACTGGATTTGTTTTGAGGCTGTTCAGTGGGCTGTGTGCGGAGGACTGGGCAGCTGGGCTGCGCCTGAGGCATGCTGAGGTGTAGAATTAGGAACTCAGATGCCTGTTGGGTTAGCTTGAAGTTTTAAGGCTATCTGAAGAATTGGAGGGAGCTTAAAGCCATTTCTGAGCTGCTGTGTGGCTGCAGTGGTGCTGGGTTTGCACCTGGTGTTGGTACCTGGCAGTGCTGGAGGCAGCTGGGTTTGCAGTGACCTGCTCTGGATGGTCTCTTCCCTTTTTCTGCAAGAAGTGGTGTGCTCAGAGGTACCTAATCCTGGGGATGGGGTGGTTGTGTGGCAGAGGAGGTGGTTGGAGATGTTTTGAAGGAATGGCTTTAGCCCTATAGCTGACTTTGATAGACCCAAAGGATCAGGTTACCCCAGGGTGTCTCAGGCTGTTCTCTATTATTTGTTTCTACTGCTTTGTTTCAGTCATCCGCACTGGTTGTCTAATTCCATATCACTTGAGCTCCAACAGTAGAACAGCATGAGCCATCTTAGTTTGTTTCCAGCACTACTGAAAAAAAGAAAGCTTAATTTTATCTTGTGTTAAACCAGCCTTGAATTCCCCTTGCCCAAAATCTCACCTGCAGCTCCCTTGTCAGCTGCCAGGAAAGCTGCAGGTGATTTGTTTTGAGGAGAGGGCTTGGGATGTGAACAAGCATTGGCAGGAGGAGTGAGGGATATTTTTGCATTAATATTGCTGCTTTGAATCGTTCAGTGTCAGCTCAGAGCCTTCAGCCACACCCATTCAAGACCTCTGATTCATCCTCCTGCCGCATGAATGAAGTGACCTGGAGGGGCTGGCGCTGGGGAGTGGATGCACGTTTGGCTGCGCTTTTTCACAGAGTGAGAAGTTACTGGTCTTGCATTAGCCTGACACTGTCATGCTTTTGTCTCTTAAGTGCTGTTTACATCTCCTGGGTTTAGAGAAGCTGGTAATTTAGGATGAGTTGGCAATAATTGTAGAGCATTGTAATGAGTCTCTATAACTACAGTGTAACTAGTCAGCTAATAGCCACAGAAACCCCTTTCTGGGGAATGCTGGAAATACCTTGGAGAGATGAAATAGATAGTCTTTGTTCTTTATTGAAGTTTTATGTTAAGAGCTTTACTCTTTGGCTCAAAGCCTGGTTTTTGTCATTCTGGGGAAAAATTTTCAAAACTGAAGTGATGTTTTTAAGGCAGTTGGTGCATATTGAAAAGAACATTTTCATTTTAAGTTGCATCATTGGAAGACAAATCCATTGTTCTCTTCTGCTGATCAGAGGAGGGTGGTTGAGGAGGGCACAGCTCCTCCAGGGATATCCTGAGCTGGTAGAGATTCCAGGCCTGCTGTAATCTTCCTGTGTCATGTGGATGCAATTTAAGAGACTTTATTGCAGTTTATTAAAATAAGAAATCACATCAGAAAAGTGCACTTCTGCCACAAAAACGTTGACAACACTGTTATGGCTCTGCTTGATACAAAACTCTCCTCCATGTAACTCTTCAAGCTGGCACAAATCAGACCCAGCTGAAAAGTTATTTCATTAGCAGAGTCAGCTCAGAAATGAGAGCTGGAGAAGAGCTTCCAACTTTGAACAGCTCTTGCTTCCCAGAGCTCTGGCTGGGATCTTTCCACTGAGGTTTCTGTGATGCTGAGTTGTTTTTCCAGGTGATGCCCAGAGTGGAATTCTTGACAGATGGCAATGAGCTGACAGCTTAAAAAGGCTCTTTCCTACACGTCACTTTTTTCTTCAATGCTTTCTGACTAACAGAGGTGGAATTGGTGTTACTGATGTAGGCAATGGGTTCTCCAGGCAAATTTGTAACTTTGAGTTTGTGCAGAGGAACTGCCTGAGGACTGTTCTGGGCTACCCACTGTGCCTGAGCTGTGGAGATTTAGTTAATGACTCTGGAGGGACTGATGTGCTTAACTTGGGAACTGGAAAGTCGGAGTGGTTGCTGGGGATTTGGGACATGCAAATATGACAAATATCTTGTCTCGGGTTGATGCTCTATTAACTCTTTTCCTGAGCTTTGCTGATTTTGGACCTTGATTCTCTGCTTTGAAAAATGGGGCGTTTCACCTCATGCAGGGTACTTGGAAAATAATCCAACATTCTCTGGAATCCTCCCCAGGTTCAGTTTAATGGCATTGTTCACTTTAAGAGTCCCTCTGGCTATTTGAACTCGGCCCTGACTGCTGTCACCAGCAATGGCAAGAGGGTTTATCTACAGTTATAATCTGTTCCTTGTCACTGGAGCATTAGCAGACACAAGGTTTCTCAATTCCTGCCTTGCATAAATGCTTTCTCAGAACTCCTGGAAGCATTTTTCCACTTCCCAGTGTTACTTAGGCAAAGTGTTATTGCATGCCCTTCTGTGGAGGTTGGAGACTGATCTCTGCCAGGTTTCTTGTGGGCTGTGGGGGTAGGTAGGTGAAATAAAAGCCCTAGAGCTTCCCAAAGGAAGCTTGTGCTGCAGGATAGATAGTAAATAAAAGGAAATGTGCTCAAAAATCTTCTCAAATGAGAGCAGTCTACAACGACTTTGCAATTTTGGCCTCTAATAAGATTTCTTTTGTTTTTCCAGCTTCTTCCCTCTTGCTGTGAAGTCCTGCCCCAGCAAATAGAGGGTTTCCCAGCCCCTTAGTGACAGAAAAGGAGCTTGAGCTCACCAGTGCCATGTCTTGAGTTGCCATAATTTATACTCTGACACTACATGGGATATTTTCCTTGTGTACCTTATAGTGAAATATTACTGAGACTGCATCAAGACTTCTGTGCTACACTTGGAGTGTTTCTATTTGTGTGCAGTAGAACACAAACAACAAAATAAGAATCAAAGCAGATGGCAGTGCAGAGATATCTGTGGTTTATTCAGATGAGCCCAGGAAAATGAATATCCTGATGATTGGATGATATGTGTCATTAAGCATATAGGTTAGTCACCACTCAGTATTTTGTCTGCTCAATAGAGTATGTAAACCTTTAAACAGAGACCACTATTTCTGCAGTTATTTGTGTGGAATGTATCCTGTTACAAATGTTTTAATAGCATCCATTAATATTAACTGAAATTGATGGGAGATTCTATTGATGGCTAGGATGTAAAAGAAGATGCACTTACTAGAGTAGCTTCAAAGCAATCCTTGATTCATTTTTATCATTCATTTTTTATCATTTTAAATCCTTGATTTTCATTTTTTCCTTCTTCAGAAAAATCTTTAGTTGTATATCATGTGTTATGCCCAGACTATGATGAGGTAGAGCAATCACCTTTCACAGCTTCAAAATAAATGTCTAAGCTGGTTTCTCTGCCACCTGTACATTTTTGAGTGGTGAGACTTTGAAATGTGAGCTTCCTATCTAAAAAAAGGAATAAAAAGAAAATTCTGCAGCTAGTAATGAGTAAAAAATAGTGTTCTAAGGTCAAAGATTTCTAGTAAAAATGGAATGTGAATGAGTTTAATTGGGTACACATGGTGTTTGTAAAATCTAACACTGAGTAGGTGACTTACTCCAAGTAACTCTGGAGTTCTTGGAAGTGATCTTGCATCAGAGATATGAATGAAAGTCCTGTGATAAGAATGGGTTTTTCAGACAAAACACCTGAAGCTTTATCCCGTGCATGGTTTTCTCTTACCACATCAGTGTTTAGCTGGGAATCCATTCTGGGAGCTCAGGTGTGACAAATGCTTCTGCAGCACCCTGGCAACCAGAAAAAGGAATCTTTTTAAGGGGAAAAGAATATCTTGTTGGAAAGGACCCATAAGGATCATTCAATTGCAAGTCCTGGTCCTGCACAGCACAACCCCAAGAATCCCACATGCCTGAGAGTGTTGCCCAAATGCATCTTTAACTCTGGCAGCCTTGGGGCTGTGGAGTTGGTGTTACATTTTCTATTCATTCCTAATTTAAGGAATTCCTTCAGCTACATTGGCACAACTGGAGGGTTGACATGCTGGAAATGCGTTGTCAGAAGTGAGCACTGGATAGTAAGGAAGCAAGACTGAGTTAAACAAGTGTTTGTAATAGTCTGAAGTTGAAATTTTTAATAGTGTAATATACAAATTCAGCCTCCCAAAAAAAAAAAAAAAAAAAAAAAGGCACAAGTTGCCTGTGAATTCTTGCTACTTAACAGGCCAAATTCACTCTGCTGCAGGTGACCACAATGCAACAAGGGTTGCATGGGTGTAACTGGGGAAGAGACAAAGACTTCCTCCTTGCCTCTGTGCAAATTGCAAAATCCACCCTTAGAACAACTTTGAGTCTGTGTCTCTGCATGGCTCTTTCCCTCATCTGGAACATCAAAGTGCCTTGTTCATGCTTTGTGCTAAAGTTCCTATAACTCTGCCAAGCTTTACATTATAAAAAGAGGAAGAAACAAAAAGGAATTATTTCTCATTCAGTGGGACTAATAACTGAAGAATAAAACACTGAGCAATTTCATCAGCTAATTCCTACGGGAAATACAAAGCTGGAAACTTGAGCTTTTTGGAACTGGGTTTTTTAAAATGTGGTTTCTCTACTGAGCAGTAGCGCTCTAAAGCAAAGACCACTTTGCCTGATGCTTTCAGCCTAGACTTTCTCAGTTTGCCATAATGCATAGCTTGTAATGGTACTAGATCAAGTCAGACCTCAGCTACATTTATGTTATTGCTGTTTCCAGATAATGCAGCTGAACCCATAGATGGCACAGAGTTTGGTCAAGAGGAAGTAATTATATGAGGCTACATAGCAATTAGAAACATTTTAATTTCTACTGTATCCTCCCTCCCTATTCTAGAGTGTTGCTTTGCTGCAGAAGTTGGCTTGAGTTAATGTTCTGTCAGGGAGAAAGCCCCTCACCCTTGGGCATTGGTGGATTGTCCTGGTTTGATCCTCTCCTAAATGCCTAGTGATGCTTCTTGCTCTCTGAATGCATGAGGAACATGAAAAAAAACCTTTCAAGCTGGTTAGTTTAAAAGCACCACTTGTGCAAGGGTCTTTTAGGGTTCATAGTAAAAGTCCTGAGTTTGACTTGAGTAAGAGCTTTTAATTTTAATTTAATAACTGAAATGTTAATTTGTCTTTCATGCTGGGATTAAAACCCAAGCATAACTATACCAATATTTTCAACAAAAATACTGGAGAGTAGAGGGATGGATGTGCTTAAAATATTTTTATAGTGGATCCATGCTTCAGTTTGCTTGAAACAGTGATTGGACTTCCCTGGGTCTAAGGCAATCTCATCGTAGGAGGATCCCAAATCCATTTTCACCAGGGAAATGGGGTAACCTCCTCTCTCTGAGAGGTGGGGAATGTCTCAGGGTGCCACTGAGCTGAAGGGAGCAGTAGCTTTGTGGCAGCCTTTAGCTCTCCTTTTTCCCTCATGCAGAACTCCAGAAGCTAATTACCACTGCAATTTAATTGAAGAAATCGGATGCCTCTAGATGTGTATCTTCAGGAGGTGTAAGCTATCACTGCTGACTTTAAGATTTAATCTTGTATTGACATTTAAAGTTGAAACCAGCATTGAAGCTCCCAGTGAATTCATGGGTGCAGGTTTATATTTAGATTGCACTAGCAGAGGAGCCCTTAGGCTGTCCTCAATTCTAAACTCGATTCTCCACAGTCAAAAAAACTGCAGGCTTGTCCCTTGGCATAGCTGGGGGCCTCTTCTCAAAGCAGCAGGACTCCAAGGACACAAAGCATTCAGTGCCTTTTCATCCTGCTGATTGTCTCCCTTCTGGATGCTCCAGCCTCAGTATAAGGAGATGAGCTAATCTGGGAGTATCAGGCTCTTTAGGAGGAGTGTTGTCATCCCTTAAGCACCATGTGGTTTTGTGTGCTTTAACCTTAGGCTCTGTCCATGCCAGCAATATTGACATCGTATTTGTCTCCTTCTGTCAGGAAGTGCTGCTCAAACAAGAAAAGAGTTTGCAGGGCAGCTGTTCAGCCAGGGAGCCTTTGTTTAATCAGAGCCTCTGGGGAGTGTTAACACACAGGATCTTGTCCAGACACGGACATGGCAGCGGCTGGGTGGGGATCTGGAAGGTGAACTGAGCTTTGCTGTGTTGGGTGGATGTGCCACCAAGTGCCTGTGCCAGGAGCAGCCACTGGAGGACTTGTTCTGCTGCCATCCAGTTCATCAGCCTGCAGCAGCTCTCCCGTGTTTATTTATGCGGGCTAAAAGTGTGAAAACAAGACAGTATGTCAAAGGCAAATTACTTAGTGCGGGCTCCTTCTTCAGCAGGAAAAGATGGCGCTACTGTACTCATTCATCTCCCTCTCGTTCACTGTGAAGTAACACAATTAGCAGTGAGAAAAGGCTGCCAATCCGGTGAGTAATCCTGGAGATCTCTGAGCAGTTAAGCGTGTTAATTAAATTGGCATTGCAGCAGGAGTTTGAGTTAGCAGACTACCAGCAGTCTTTCAGAGGAATGTTTCCTTCCTTACACAGCACTCAGACTTCCCAAGTCTGGATTGATTTGGCCAGATTCTTTGCTGCCTTTCAATGGCTTCTCATTTCAGGGGAGCTTTTCCTGATCTACATAACTCTCTAATCAGAAAAAGATATGCATTAATTCAGTGTTTTATTCATGTTTATAGGCATTTATGATATTTACTCTAGAATCTCCCGCTTTTGCAATCTGTTCTTTCTAATGTATTTCCTCCTGCTTAGGTAACTGTGGGGCTCAGTAGGCACAACTGAAACTTGACAGACCTTTTGACACTGATCTTATGAGACCCACCATCTAGATTTCTTATCTCTGCATTAATAACCACAGAGATGGGGCCACATGGTGCTGAAAAGTCTGTGCTGCCATCACAACAACTCTGTTGTTTACCTCCAGCTAAATAAAGATAGATATCTTTTGGGATCTTGCTTTAAACATATTGGTACTTGTTTTGTGACTGCAAGAACTTACATCACTTACTTCTTGCTTTGTGCAAGCCAGAACATTTCCTCTTGATGTAAAGCTGTGTCCAGGCTTATAGATGATAAATGTGTGTAACCAGGCTTTGGCAGTATGAACCAGACACAGCTCTGGGACATCAAAAGTGCAGTGCAATAACAAATTCCAGTGCAAGAGGAGTAGGAGGAAAGCCCTGAACTTTAAAACTATTTGCTTTCTTGGGCTTTAGAGTACAACATTTTCTAGGAATGTTGATTCCAGTGGATATTTGTGTAATTAACTGCTAGTCCCTTGTGTGGCTGTTCACAAGAGGTGAGCGGTGAAGAAGTGTGACTGATTCAATGACTTCCCTTGAAAAGTTCAGTCCTTGGGTTTGCCAGCTCTTCAGCAGCCTGCCCCCTTCTCTATCTGGGTGTTGCTGCTTTTGGAAGCAGATTGAGCATGCCTCTGCTTCATTATTGTTAGTGAGTGTCTGGTAGTTGGGAGCGGAAAAGAGGAGGCAGGGCTAAATCATGGCATCCTAGGACATTATGGCAATATGCTTTGGAGGGAGACACAACCTCTTCAGGTGCAATTAAGACAATACCTGGTCTACAGATGTCTTGTCTGAGATGTCAGATGAATGCTCAGTATTAAATAGGGGAATGAAAATGGGCACACAGTGCCTGCAGCTCCCATGTGAGGGTCTGTCCCACCCCTTTAGCACCTGAGGGCCCCCCTTCCCCTGTCCCATTTTAACTGCTTTGCTTTAAAGGCTGCTGGAACTAGTTCATGGGGGGGAAATCATTGTGCCTCTTCCTCTAAAATGGATCTGTAGGAGGCTGGATGTGCTGAACTAGTACATTTCTAAGGACAAAAACTCCTAATGTTTTTGAAGATTTTTTTCCCCTGTTACCATGTTGCCAAGCAACATTTTTACAGTATCAGCAGCTGGGGAAACTAAATGTCTGAAAATGAATTAAAGGAGAAGAAAGGAGGCACCTGTGTTGTCTTTTGGCTATACCCTTTCACTGCTAAGAAGGTGTACCCCTCACTTCACCAGTAGACTCCCGAACTATTAAAAGACAGCTTGGATTTATTCATCTTCATCTGTCATTAAATGTATTAGCACTTGAAAGAGATACTAGATGGGAGATCAAAGTCTTGAGCTAATAGATTCTTAAATAATAGGGCTGGGACAGATCTGAGAGGTCTTCCAGTCATTTTTGCCACGGGAGGTCAGTTGCTGTTATCCCATCACTTCCAATGGGATGGAGGGATGACACCAGAGTCAAAGCTTCTACTTATAAATGTAGAATGTGTTCCAGCCTGTACTCAAAACCCCCTTTCAGACCCACAGCAGGTAACAGCAGTTTGTTCCTGTGGTGGAATTCAAGGAGGCTAAAAAAGATGCAACACCTGACTGCCTGCCATTCTTCTGGCAGCAGGACCTGCTCTGGCTTAATTGTGACAGCCTGAGGCATGTGGAAGAGTCCCAGTGCTGCTTTGGCATTTCTAGGGAAGCCTTTGTCTTGTATCATTTGTATGGATGGGACACTGGGGACCCCACTGTACTGAATGCTGTTCAAACACACAGCAGTAGGGACTTCTTGCTCTGCAGTGTTGAGTCAAACTTATTCCCAGACTTTTTAAAAAGTGCATATATTACCATAATTCTGAGCTTGACAAAGTTCAGTCCCATTGGGGTAGCAGTCTGCCATTACAGAAAAAGATGGTTTCTTCTCCAAGGAATATATGCTCAAAGGTGTTTGGCAGTCACTTCTGACTCTTCTCAGCTTCTGCTTAACTTTAACACTAAAATATTTTCTAATCAAGGTCTAAAATCACATTGAGACTCAATCTCAAGTGACCTTCTAACCACTCAAAAATTAATGAGCATTGAAGAAAAGCTGAGCTTTGGATCTTCGTATTTTGTTTTACAGTCTGAGTGATCTACGTTTGCTCTGTGCAGGGCAAAGGGAATTCTCTCCCTCCTTGAGCAGACAAATTGAAAGCAATAAACTTTGAGAAGACACTTGGATCACCATAGGTGTTGAGTCTTTTTAGCTTTCTGATTAATAGGATGGGCAAATAACCTTTAACGGATAGAAAGCAAGAAAAACCTTCTCAAAGAAACTTCTTTAAGGATAGAAAAACCCGTTTTTAAAAGTCATTACTGTAAAGACTTTTGTGTTATAGCTGAAGGTGTCTAAATTCCAGAGCCATAGAAAAAATTCACTTAAGGTACTGCACTGGGTGTCTGGTGAAATTTAGTTGAACAGTATTTTAGAACCATTAAATATTTCCAGGGCTTAGTCACTTCCCAGTCACTAAAACACAGATAACTTTTCAGCTGATGATAAAATAAATAATGCTGCTCTTAGAGACAATAGCTACTATGTGCAATAAAGAGTAGATACAACTGCTTTCTAGAAGAGTTTCTTGAAGGTATTTCAAAAATGCTGAAGACATTTTTTTAGCTCTCTAATGTCAGAAGCTGAGGCTGCTGTAGATGCAGCTGATAGGGTCCACTGCTGTTTGACTAGATAGGAATGTTAAGCTTTTTGTAAAGCACTGAACTGTATGCATTAGCAAGTGGTGTTAGATCTGTGCAACCAAGCTCTGGAACAGATTTTTCTTTTGGTAGCTTCTGGCAGGCTTGCAAGGAGAGCCTATTTCCCTTCTGAGCTATTACTTTCTCCTCTGGCAGTGTTGCCTCTTCCAGCTCCGTATTTCTTCCACTCTTTCTTTAAGTTTCAACTACATCAGAAAATGAAAAAGTTCATCACAATGGCTAAGGATAACCTAACAGAGCACTTGGCTCTTTGGGGAAGGAGAAAAGAGAAACTATTTGTTTCCCATTTTGTTTTTGCAAGGACTTTAGAACCAGAAGTCTGACCTTCTCCACAACACTGACCAGAGCCTTTGTTCCTTTCTTCTCATCTTTCTTTGAACTGTTAAAATATCTCTATTGCTGTGTTTAAAAAGGACCGGGGAGTGTGGTGGTGGAGAAACAATACCCTCCATAGAGCTAATTCTGTCCCCTTTTTAACTGCAAACACTCCCTGATGAGTCGCCAGTGACAGCTGCTAGAACAGCCTGAGCCTTTGCCCTACGGATGTTAGAGCCCCTCAGTTTGTGTGACTGTAACTTGGGGAAAAGATCATGGAACTCTGGTAGCAGTGTGGGATCACGACAGGAGTGACAACCTCCTGTCTCAGAAGATGGCATGCACTGGTGGCACATTTCTCCATGGAGAATGGAGACATTTTCTCCATTCACCCACTAGGTCTGCATCTCTCAAATGCTCTTTCCCTGTTTCTCATCTGGGTAAGTGCTGGTTGCCTTGGGAGTCTGTGACAGCTGAGCAGGAAGGGAAGAGGGGGTGTCCCACCAAATAATAACCAAAGTTTGTGTCTAATATCACAAGACCTGAACCCAGTCCTGGCCAGAGTTTTGTATGAAAACCTGTTGTATCCTTACATGCTGCAGAGCTGTAAAGCTGGCATTGCTGTTTGAGTCCAGCTGTGTGCCTGTTATTAATCATGAGTATAATATAGTCACACCTTGATACTTTCTGTGGGGGAGCATTGCCATTTGCCTCTTATTACAAACGATTATTATCAATTAAATATTTGCTGAATTTTTCAAATTAATCTTCAGCAAATATATCCAGTATGGTAACTGCAGACTTTATCCAAAGCCCATTACCATCAGTGGTAGGATTCCTGCTGGATTTGTCAGGTGCTGAATAATACTGTGAAAAAGAATTAATGAAAAAGGTTTCCCTCTTAGAGACCTGACCTTCTGCAATAATTACTTCATGAAATAGAATTCAGTGTAGGGTATAAGTTTTTGTTAGACCTGCACTAAAAACTTCACTCATTACCCACTGTATTTGCATTGTGTGATGCACAGTGACTACATCTCTAAACTTGGAAAGCAAAAAAAAGTCTGAAATATGGCTGTAGGCACTGCAGAAACAGCTTCAAAATATCTCATGACATAACAGTGATGTTACATCTTTTGGACCCATGCAGCCTGGTGAAAACTGGGCCAAGGTCTCTTGCATTCTTTGGTGAATCACCAGCTTTGGGATGTGATGTTTCCAATCTATATTTGTCCTAGGCTAGAGTGAGGAAAATGCTTTCTACTAATTCAGCTGGGCTGAAGTTGGAAGTCAAAATGTCAGTGTGAGAACATGGTAAACAGAATAAGACATGAGTGCAAGGCAGACACCAGAGTGAGGCCATGGCTGTGAGCACAGGAGGAGAACTTGGCAAGAAGGGTGGTTTCCCCAGCTTTTGGCTAAGCTTAATGTAGAAGCCTTTTTGTTTGCTTGTTTTTTTGGTATAGAAAGATCTAGGCTATTAAAGGCAAATTTAGTATAGTGACTGAGCAAAATCATCCCAAGAGCTCTTAGGGTGAAGGCTCATTGTGTGCCAAACTGTTCCTGCTTGGAGCTCTTTCCTGTTCTGTGGGTGCTGGTGTCACACTACATCAATAAGCGCTTCTGGCACTTCTGTAGCTGCTTGGGAAACAAGCATATGGTGAGAGGCAAAGGTATGCTGTGGATTAGAAACTGGGATCGATACTAGGGTCAGTGGGGGATTTTAGTGGTGAGATTTTTAAACTATTAACAACAGTCTGGAAACGGGCCAAGGGATGAAATGACAATATCTGCAGAGTGTATAAAGAAACACTGCAGACTAAATCAGCTTTCCATCAGGGTAGCCAGAGCTACCCAGACTAGCTGAGCACATTGAACCAGCCAGCTCCAGGCTGGAATGTGTTCATAGCTGCCTTGGTGATGAGATGCTGCAGGACCAGGCAGCAAATAGGAATAACTGAAAGGGAAGCAGGACTTTGTAAGAGGAAAAAAGGGTGAGGAGGGAGACAGAGAGAGGCAAGAGATTGAAGGAAATTGTCCTGGCTTAAGCTAAATCCACTTAGGGCTTTGTTTTGGTTGTCATAACACCATGAAATACATCTTGGGGATCTCTATGTAAGAAGACAATTCATTGTACATCCACTTGCAGGCCACTGTGGCTTTTTTTTCCCTCTACCCGCTGTTCCATATGGCTGTGATTAATAATGGTCACAAATTATTATACTGATTATCACAGGAGTGGGGTAAGGACCTTTAATGAAAACGAATCAGCTTTTAATTGAGACTTGCTAAAATGGGGCAATACAGTGTATATCGATATGATCTGTAGCAAATGATTCCACAGGCATTTGCTGAGAATTAATTTTGTAACAGATGCAAAGGCCAAAACTGTGGATGTAAACTGGAGACAAGTTGGCTCAGAGCATCTGGTACAGTTTTGCTTCCTGCTCTAGGCTGAAGCTCACCTTTGCCTAACCTGCTCCTGTCTCCCCACCAGCAGCTGTCCAAGGCATATTTGTACAGGTGCAGCCTCTTGCCAGTGCATGGCATGGAGTTTTCATGTCTGCCAGGAAATCCTGGAGCTGGCTGCTTGGGGTGCTAGGATCTGAGTTAATTTCATGCTTGTGCTCAAGGATGAAATAGCCAAATTTCTGCTAAAGCTTTAAAACCAGGGTGTGACAGGCCAGTCTCCTGCAGATCCTGTTTTTCCCCCAGTGCCTATATCTGGAACATGGTCAATATGTTGTGGTGCCCTGTGTCTCACTACAGATGGCTGGTTTTGCTTGCTGCTGGAAACAGCACCATGCTCCTGCTGGGACCAGCACAGATGGGTACAGAGCCACTGGAGAGCTCCCTGCCCACCCAGCCCCACTCATGCCTGCTGCTGAAGCATCCCCAGCTCCTACCAGCTCAGCAAGCAGGACTCTAATGAATTTCAGAAGTGGAAAACATACTTAACACAGGCTCGTTCCCACTCCCTTATTTGCAGTGGGATGCAGTCTGTGTACTGTCAATAGCAAAAACTATCAAATACTTAAGATTTGTATAAATAGTGAAAACTTCCTTCACTGCCTGATCAACTTGTGGAAAGTCTGACTTGTCTAGACAAGGCTTTCATTTTACAAGCAATAATATAGTGAGATTTATACTATTTTTCAGGCACATTAGGAAGCCCCTTGCAGATCAGAGCTATCAGATTTCCACAGTACCTTTGGTGTAATTTTCACAATGCTTCTTGGAAGCGTGTCGCTATTAACCTCTTTTCACACATGAACTGAGGCAAATGGACTGAAGACTAGAGAACTCTTCCTGTCCAGAGGTTTAACATCCCGTTCCCTCATCCCTGAAGAGCTGTTCCAGTATGAAATTAGTCCTCTATGTAGGAATTATATTGAGATGCAGGTATCTTCATATAAAGCATTGCCTTCTTTTTTGGAGTGAAAGGGAACAGATAATTTTACACCTAGAAAGGTTTCCATTTGGGGTTGAGTTTTGGTTAAATTTGGATTTGACAGTGGTGGGAATAAGCACCTTATCCAGTACCAATTTTTAGCCGTACTCTTGTGCCCTTACTCCATCCCTTGAGATCCTGAGCACGTTTGAGTCCTTGTGCACAGCTGAGTGTAGAGAGCCCTAACCTGGTGGCATTGCTTACATTGTTGAGTAGTCTTTGCGATCCAGTTTTGGTTTCTTAAACTTGCTGTTAAGTCCAGCAGGACATCTCAAGAGGAGTTGGATCTATGGGCTGCTGTCAAGGAGATCCATGCCATGCAATGAGGCTGAGATTTTGTTACAGTTGCAGTATCAGATAAGAGTTCATCTGCTGCAGAATTGTTTCTGAATTCCAGGTTTCCTTTAAGGAAAAGCAGCAACATATTTCCTTGACTGGGAACGTTAAAGGGCTGTTAAAGTAAATATGAAAATGTGAATAGAGTGCAGAGATAAATAAATGATGCTATGTTAATGTCAGAAGAAATAGCACCAAGAGATAAGACCTTTTATTTAATACAAAGCAATGTTGGTGAGTGCATCTAAACATTAAATCTGTTGCTTGATTGATGACAAATGTGCTGTTCACTGCATATCTTGCAGACTTGCTGCTGTGAGTATCAGGAGTTTTGTCCTTCTCTTCTGCTGTCAGAATAGAACTTCCCCCAAATAACCGAGAATAAATGTATACTATTGAAGTGCTTTGTTCTTGCAGAGAGTTGTTGCCTAAGAAAAGAATTTCTCTTTAGACCAGTGATTATAGCCCTATAAGATGTACAAGGGTTTGGCTCAACAAGCACTTCATTTGTTCTGGTGCAGATAAAAATAAATTGAGTTGAGAAAAATGGCTGTAGGTATGACCCAATTATACTAATCAATTAGAAACCTGGGGAGGGAAGGGCAGTCAGTGCTTCTGGAGCATCATGGGTACAGGTCTTGCATGTTTGAAAGCCAGTCTGTTTTTTCCACCATATCACTTGGTTTATTAAAAGGTATCACTGCACCCCAACAGTTTTACCTCCCTCATCCTTAGGCTGTAATAACAACATACACTTCCAACATTTATATTACTGAAGAGTATTCAGCATGCAGAGAGCAGAAAACAAGATATCACTGAATAAATTGAATCAACTATCAGAAACAAGGCTGGGCTACTGATGGATTTTTAAGTATGTTCCATTTATTAAATCTTCCTATTTTTTAAACTTGTGTGAGAGACTACTACAGATTTTCCCATCTGCTGTAACTGTCACAGAACACAGAGCTGCTGGGAACAGTTCAGTGAATTTTGGTGTTTTGCTTCTCGTAATGACATCTACCTGACACACTTGCTCTCGGCCCATTTCTGTTTAGGGGAGTTTATTGCCATCAGCTGTTTCAAAGGCAGGACAAAATGGTATCTGTCTCTCTGAATAAAAGAATTTTCTGCTCCATGCTGCAGAAGTGACACTTATATTAGCTGCATTTAATACATGGTGATGGGATTAAAATGTGTCTTTATTCATAAAGTTTCCTGCTTAGGCAGTGAAATGCTGTCTGCGTAAGTGACAACATCACTAAGTGCAGAAGGCAAGGGGTTGGGTTTGCTTGGTATGCATTTGGTTTAACAGCAGAAATGCACTGATTGAAACCCTTTTCATAAGGAAGAAGATGCATTGGTTTTGTTTAGGTATTCCAGTTGTAGTGGCAATCTCTATAGCAGCACATGTGTCTGTGCAAGTGCATATACTGGGTTTGTTTTTTGGATATCTAACAATATTTTCTGTATATAAAGGCAAAAAAGAGTGCCTTCTTTCATACTCAAAGATCTTTTCCATATTCCTGAATTCATATTAAATAAAGCAATTTTCTGGCATGTAGTAAGTCATGGGGCTTACTATGTCAAGGTGCAGGGTTTTTTTGAGGAAATCTGCTTGGGAGAGTATTTAGATATCAAATGCAATGACAATTTATTATAATCAAGGCTGTCTGGGACCTCAGTGCTGAGGTCTGACTTGTGCATAAGTTAGAGGAGGAGCAAAATCATGTGCTTTTGTTCTTTGTGATATTTCCCATATGTTGTAAGTAATATAATGCAAAAGGGAGGTCATGCTGCCTGACTGGCTGGTGATTTATGCAGAGAGATTAAACATGGTGATCATGTCAGGAGTGCAATGCCATCACAACAATGACTTTTGCAACGTGCACTAATTTCCTTCCCAGTATTTCTTTTCTACACCTGTAGTAGTCAGTGCACCTGTAAACATTTATCTGTTGTACCTGTACCACAGAACTGTGAAAACAGGCTTTGCATTGAGATGTCACACTTCTGTTTTGACCACTGCAAGTATTATTCAAACAATATTACCTCTTAAAACAAACAAAAAACAATCCCTGAAGATTTTGAATAAGAGTTGAAAAAAATAAGCCACGAAAGTCACAGGCATTACTTGGACCAGATTGGATAAGAATTTCAATAGGAGCTAAGTGCTTATGGTGCTTTTCAAATGTGTGAAGGCTTAGTCAGCAACATGGTAAAAAGTAAGCTCTGTGATTTTTTTTTTTTTTTTTTTTTTTTTTTTTTTTTTTTTATCACTCCATCTGAAAAATACCTTTATTAAACAGCATGGAAAAGAATTTTTTTGCAAACATAAGTGACTCTGTTTTGATTTTTTAAGTATTTTTCAATGATATAGCTGTGCCAGGTGAGCTTGGATCTGCTGCTTTAGCACCTTTTCTTGAGTAGTTGATTGCCCCTGTCCCCATCCAAGTTATGACAATCCAGACTCAGTTTGTCACTTCTTTCACACGAAGCAAATTGGCCCCCTCTGCCTGTCTCAGCCTGGTTAGACAAGGCACAAATCATTTCAGGCCTCTGCAGGCTTGAGGAAGCAGATTAAAATCAGATGTTTGAAATGGTTACCACCCTGATCCATGTGCCCTGTTACCCTCCAGGCACTGCTCCCCAGCGATGTGCGAGCACCTCGGGAATCAGCTCCAGAACCGGGGCACTTCTCAGCCTGGGGCATTGAAATAAAAACAGAAGAGCCAGTTTTAACCTCACCCATCACAGTGTGACAATGTTGACTCTGACTGCAGGGTTGCAAGCCAGTATTTTACAAGACTTCCAAATTCCATCCCAAACCAAAATTTTCAGGATTGTTTAAAAAAACCCAAATGAACTACAAAATTTTTTATTCCCATTCATGACACATCACTCTCTGCTCTTTTTATAAGCAGTGCATCAACATCTGTTATTCTGTGAGTTCCCTTTCCCTGCTCTTCCAGACAGACTCTGAGTACTGATGCTGTGTTTATTCAGGACAGCAAAATATGTTCTCTAGTGAATAACAAATTGACTTTTTTCCTTGTTCTTTTGGAGCACTATGAATTTTTTTTGAGAGGGGAAGAGTTTTCTCTTCAATGTTCCTGCTGCAGCAATTTGCTGTCACTTCATGGGACTGAAGGGTAGTGAAAATGTCTTTCTAACAGACAGTACAATAATTAACACCACCAAAAGAAAATTAACTAGCACAGCAAGGCAGCACAAAGTGAGCTGATGGGGGGGAAGTTTTTTGAAGTTACCTAAAGAGCTGCAGTGCATCCATCCTTCTGTCAGAAGTGACACAAGAGCAGCCTTTAACAAATGTTATAAGTCAGCTGTTACCCTTCAAAAAAAAACCCCAAGTCCTTATCAAAGCACTGAAATTTTATGCAGCTCCCCAGATGCTTTCTTTGCAGGATTTGTGATGGGAGAATGAGCTATGAATAGAGATGTCTACAGTGTCCACCTCCCCTAACAGGAGGAACTACCTCTTAGTTCTGTCCTGAAAAGCAAAAATTCCCTAATCCCAGCCAGATTTTGAGGCTCCAGCCTCTGTGTAAGCCTGGTGTGGTCAGTCTGCTGCCAGCAGGTCAGGGACTGCCAGTCAGATCTGTCATCCCTTCTGGTTATTAGCATGCCTCCACAGCCTGGGCCAGCTGCTTCCCAGGCAGTGACAAGAAACTTGTTTTTAATTAATGTTCTCAGTTACTAAACCTTCTGGAACTTCCTACAGATGGATCAGCCAGAAGCAGCTTAAATGTTCTTTAAAGCACCTATTCTTGTTTAATAACTGGAATTCCATGGGAGGAAGGGAACACTATGGGATTGCTTTTATTGGTTAATAAGGCTTCTCCTTTTAGCTCCAAACTCTCCCAAATCTGCCCCAGAGATGCACTAACCTGCCTGCAAACTTGCTCTGCAGCAAAAGTGCTGCCTGTGCCAGATGTTCAGAGCTCCTGAGTCAGAATTCCAGAGACAGTGAGATTGCTTTAAACACACGTTAATAACACTCAATCTTTGGACTTCTGAGCTCTAAAGTTCAACAGAGCCATGTCTTTTTGACACCCCTCCCCAGTTTTAGGACTTAGAAACGCAGTTTTGTTTTGATGAGCAGGTGCTGAGACTGCATTTGAGGTTCTGTATGAAGTTTTAAGATGGAGCATTGTAGGAGCAGCTCAGCTATCATGAAGGTGATGATGGGATTTAGATTTGGCATGTGCAGAAGGCCAAACTGTGATAGGGCAAGAGAGATCATGTCCAGGGTTTGGTAAATTAAAGCCTGTAATAAGCACAATGTGGGGAAATGGGCTTAAGAGTCAGACATTTGCAACACTTGTGCCTGACATTAAGGATTACACAGACAGAAATAGGACAAGCATTAGCTCTCCAACTCTCTCCAACTGAATATCTGAGTCTTTAGGCTTCTCTTTGCTCCGATAGAAAAGCTGGGCAGTTGCTGAAATGATCCCAGACCACTAATCCTGCCAAGATGCTTTCTGATCTATAGATGAACATTTATTTCATCCATTTAAAACAACAACAAAAAGCCCAAAATACAAATTAGTGATTGCAGTCCTGCTTCTCCTGGGAGAATTTCAATTAAAAAAAGTTATGAAAAGCTGCAGGGACACAGGTGAGGAAAGCATCACCTGTAAGATAAAGCAGCACAGCCTCTCCTGCTTCCCATAACATTCTGCCACGAAAGGGTGGCTTCACAAACACACCCTACAATCCCTGGAAAAGAGTTTGTCTACTTCCCAGTCAAGTTATGCTGTTGGAGGTTGCCAATGTTCCCTCAAGGAGGATGGTGATGGCCCTCAGGGAGCCTTGCATCCTTTGGAACAGGTCCTGGAAAGTGCTACAGTGAAGGATAGCTCTTGCTTGTGTTCCCCAGCATCATATTTTTCCCAGCAGGAGGAATGTGCAGTCATTTATAGAAAGCCACGCTTCTCTCTTTGCTGCTGCCTTTCAAAGGGCGGAGTGAGAGTATCCAAAAAGAGGGGAAAGATATTCTGAGCAGGCTCCCTCCCCGTCACACCTGCCTGAACGCTGCTGGTGCTGCTGTTACCACAATTGTGGATTGTTTTCGGTGTGTGGTCTGTTCTGTTCTCAGTGCCTCGGTGATGCATATAAATTTAGCTCCTGTGTCATGTCTGAAGTCACAAGAATAAAACCTCACCATCAATTATGGTTTCATTCTGGGGAGGTTTAGCCTTTTTGCCTTTAGCAGTGTTAGCACCTGTTTCCCCAGGCTAGAAGCAGAGATGCACCAGGGTTTGATGGATGCAGCCAGGGAGAACTTATTCCAGGTTAGCAAAAATGGGGAGTGAGTGTTACATAGGTGAGTTGTTTTGACATGTCTTGTTTATACTGATTTGGATAGGCACAGATGGAAAAGGCTCTGGCTGGGCCTGCCACGTTCATCCAGTCCAAAGGAGGAGGAAGAAAGGAGCTAGGTCATTCCTGTTAGGAGATGCCATAGGAAAGGATCTTGGAGGCTGTGGAAGTGCAGTTTTCTTGTCCAAGCAGGACATTAAAAGAAGGGAAGGGACCAAGGTGTGCTGGTTGTGATTTGAAGCTGGCAGAGGATATGGGAAAAACTTGCTCGCCATTCCTCATGTGAGTGTGGTAGAGCAGAATAGAGATTTTATTCCCCACTTCCTGCCCCCATTGCAGACTAAGCTGCCCCAGGAAAATGGGACTATTTAGAGAACATCTTCCCCATGGCAAGGGAGCAATGAGGACAGACAAGCAGTGGCTCAGGCATTGTCTTGTTCTGAAGCCAGGCCCAAACCTGCAGTGGGTTTCCTGCTCCTGGCATAAAGCACATTTTCTCAACAGTTCATACACATTTTTAGCCCCTCCTTGTGTATCTGCACAGGCCAGTATTTAATGGCATGATCACCCACTGCATCCGTTTAGACAAAGATTTCCCTTCCATGGGGAAGGAGTGGAGAGGATACCCTGCACTGAATGGAGTAAATCTGTAGATTTGTGAATGTGGCACATGAATGAGAAATTCTCAAAATGAAGTGTTTCTGCAGTCATGCTGGGAGCAAGAGGCAAGATGCTTAGACCATAAGGGGTACACAGATTAATTTCCTGGTTTGTAAATCACTCTTGTACTGCAGAGAAGCAGCTCTGAAAATTTGTTTTTTCATTTGAACAAATTTTCTTTGTGCAATGAAAAGATGCCCAAAGGACCAGGGCTAGAGGTGGGGAGTAACAGACCCACACGGGGGAGCAGGGAAGGTGCAAAGAGGCTGTTGGTGCCTGGAACAGGCAGCTGCTGTATCAGCTCAGGCACAGTGATGTCTGTGGGGCAGGAGGTCTGCCTGTCTGTGCCATACCCAGCCACTCTCCCCACGTGTCTCCCAGCCCAGTGAAACCAGCTCTCAAAGACAGTGATGTGGGCTGGGGATGGAGTGTGTGAGCAGATGTGGAGTTGGGCAGCTGAGTGTCACTCTGAGTCAGTCCCTATCCTGTTTCCCAGCCTCCTCAAGTGCTTCTCCTGTGCCCTGTGTTCTGAGTACCTTGTCTTGCACTCTGTCTCTAATATTTTGCTTCATCTGTGGGTAGCAAGAGAAGTTCTCTGCAGATTCATTTTCTGTATTTGAAGACTATTTCCAATTAATCCTAACAGTTGATTAAGCAGCCTCAGATCCTTGAAGTTTCCTGCTCAGCTGTGTTTGCCAGGCTGTGTGATAGGCAGACAGCTGTCAGATGAGCCCTGTGTGTGTGTAAGAGCTCAGCTGTGGGAGCTGCTGTGTAAGCATCACACCCAAGTGCCACCAAAGCAGTTTTGGGACACAAGTGAAGCTGCTGCATAGCAGAGATATTTGGGCAGGTATTGAGGCTATTCAACACTGTCACTTCTCTGAGCTTTCTGCTTGGCACTGGTGACAGAGTTGGAGTTCTCATGCTCATGGCAAAAAAAATGCAAGGTAGGAAGGGGATATTGAATGTTTCACTCAAATGATGTGAATTGCCTGGAAGAGCTGGCAATAAAGTACTTGAAATGGAGAAGGAAACAGAGCTGACAAAGAGAGTCTAGCCAAAGTTGGGTATAATGCTGCCCTTCATTTGTGTTTAGAGATGTCTCTTGCTAGAGAATAAGCTCAGAGCCCTAATTGGAGATCATGGTAATGGACAATATGGTAACATCCAAGTGGAAGTATCAGAATGGGAATAAATGACCCAGAAGAGATGACTGAGATCTTAATGTCCTTCTCTGATTTAGACTGATTCTAACTGCAAACATAAGGCAGTTGATTGTATTTGGTCTTATCTATGATCGATTCTGATTACCAAATTATGACAAATATGAATGAGGTTGTAACTAGCCCAGCAATAAGCTCTCTGTTGCTAGGTAACAGGACAACATTATTTCAAACGACCCCATCCAGGCAAAGTAACTGAGCAATTGTTGCTTTCTGTTCTTGCTCCTTGTTCTTTAGAGTTGCTGTTGAGAGCCTTTTAAATGTCTTCTCCTTAGTATTTGGTTTTCTGGGAGGAAGAGTAAAGGTTTTGTTGAATTTTAAGCAGGCACCTTTTGCGTTCTGTGCCACTTGACAAAGGTTTTTGGAGCAGTGGCTGTGGGAGCAGCTGTCTCAGTGCTGTGAAGTGATGCACTCCTGGATGCTCTGAAATTGCTGCAGAGCTGCCCTGAACCAGTGAGCTCTGGTGTCATCTAACTCTCTGCTCACACCCTGTAGCTCTGCTCTGCCCTCACTGCTGCACTGGTGCTACTGGGATGAAAATGGTGTGTCTTTGTCTGACCCAGTTTGGGTGACTTCATGTGGATCCCAAGGACTGCTGCTTATCCTGGACAGCACCAGCCCAGTGCTGGGGAAGCTGGCCAAGATCAGGTGCAACTCAAAACCAGCTGCCAATTCTGTAACGCTGTAGCAGAAATAAGCTTGGCATGAGGCTCCTGCTCGGTACTGAGCCACATCTTGTACGTGGTGGGCAAAATAAAAGTGATGGAGGCCAGAGCGAGTAGATTGCCAGGGCAAATGGTAAAATGAGTTTAGCACAGGGTTTCCCTACCTGGCAGTGGGCAACCAAACGAAAAGAAAAAGCTCCAGGCTTGCTTGGTGTCCTGGAGCTGACAAAGCCAACAGATAAACCCCACATAGCCTGTTCCCTTCTGAGTTCTGGTGAAGGTAGACTTTAATCAACCTGAAATAACCTGAACAGTGCACTGAAGCATCTTTACTTTGGAGATATGTCAGGAACACTTTCAATCTTTTATCTTCTCTGGAACAGCAGGAGAAATGCCACTGAAATAAGCCCTGTAATTTCTTCTCTGTAATTATACCTGTCACCACTTCCGATGGAGCTGATATAAATAGCCAGTTCTGCCTTCTGTTTGCATTGTGTTTTTTAATACAAAACAAAAAGGAGAGATGCAAACTGTCTATCCCTATTCCTGATGGTAAGACCGGCCTAAGATGTATAAAAAAATGAAGCATTCAAACACTGCTA
Source organism: Corvus cornix cornix (assembly GCF_000738735.6). Taxonomy (NCBI): domain Eukaryota; kingdom Metazoa; phylum Chordata; class Aves; order Passeriformes; family Corvidae; genus Corvus; species Corvus cornix. The sequence goes on along the minus strand of NC_046343.1, from coordinate 6,190,173 downwards.
ATTTGCTCTGCATTTCTAAGCTTGGCACTATGAAACACATTCCTTACTGTTGTAAGTAATCTTGTTTGCTAAGAGTAGTTGTCTGTAGGATTTCTGCCACATGATAAGGTCAGCTGATGAAACCAAAAGGCAAAGCATCTATTCTAATGTATGGTTTTGCACACCTTGTGCCTACTGTTAAATGCACATTTGTCTGGAAACACAAGGCAGGCCTGTGCCCATGTGAGATGCAAATCTCCATGCATCAGTCAGCCTTCCTCTGAAATCCTCCTGTAAGCCAAGGGGAATTCACAGCCCTTCCCTAGAGTTGTAGGAGTTGATGCATTCTAGCAGAGAAAAGAAATTCAGTATATTTTAACTTGTTGCAGTTTAAATATGTTGGGCCAAATTTGCCAGCAGTGTAAACTAATCCAGCTTAGGTGATGTCAGTGGAGTAGCACCACTTGGTCTGGGGAAGATATTAAAAGTTGATCCAGTGACCAACCACTTATGACTTAGCCTGGCATGGGAGAGCCCAGTGGACCTCCAACATGATGAAATTAAGAACTACTCCACAGTGGGATCCATAAACTCCCTCCACCCTTATGAGTTTCAGTGGCAAACACAGCAGGTAGTTCTCTGACTTTGTCTTTAATAAGCAGACATAAAATAGACAAACAGAGACTTTAAAATACCTCATGTAATTTCAATATTCGCTCTCTTCCCAAGAGAGAACAAATATGGTGAAAAAATTAATTATGGAGGGTGTTAATGTACTGCAATATTGAGTTATCACAACCAGAAATTTCTAGAAAGAAGAAACAAATGAGAAGGGGGAAAAGGTTTGTTTATTCTAATGACAGAAGTCTAATAATTCCCAAAATCAAGGGGGTTTTTTGAATTTCCCAGTTGGTAAAGAGAACTTTACATACCACAGCTTCCTACCTAAGGAGGGGACAAAGTCAGCACAGCAATCAAATCTGTGCAGAATGTGGCCCATGACACAGACCACAGGTTTTACTGAGGTTCAAGTTGTATCAATAAACACAGGGTTTTTTTCTCTTCAGAGATCACCAAATTAACTTTAAAATCTGTGATAATCATTAAACTGTCAAACAGCAGAGACATTACACAATGCAACATGAGGCAGTTCAAAATCCCCCATCTCTTTACAACACCCACTTCTGTGCCCGAGTGAGTGGTGCTGTCTCACCCAGATGTTTTCTGCTCTTGGAAGCAAAGATGTCATCCTTCCATTTGTTACTGAGCTGCAGATTGCCAAAAGGCAAGGCATGTAGGGCAAGGGCTGTGGTTAAGTAAATGTTCCATGATGTGTACTGGAGCATTCAGAGCCCCATCGGTGACTCCAGAGGGTGCCCACAAGTAGGAGCTCTCCCATCCCTGGATCAGTCACTTACACAGACAGGTGCCAGGTCTGATGCAATGGGCACCACAAACCTCTCAGCACTGCTCCCCAGTTTGGATATTCCCAGAAAAAACAGCACTAGGGTTCAAAGCTTGATTTGTCTGCACAGCTCTGTAGCCATAGACTCGTTGCAAGAATCAAGGCAGCATTAGTTACAATATGTACAGCAAGAGGCAAAGCAAGCAGGGCCCTTCTGCCAAGAGTCAATTAAGCCTCTTAGTGAGCCATAGAAGTAAAACTCCTCCAAACAAAATTGCATTTACAATGCAGTGAATCAGGAATGCTGCTGGACCTGGTGTCAGGGGAAAAAGGCAAGAGAGGATGGTTTTTGTGTGCTTTGTGCTGAAGCAGTTGAGTGTTGTCACTCTGGAGTAATTGAACAGCCCCAGTGACCCTTCTGCAGTTTTGTCTGGCAAAACCATGCATCCCAGGAGAAAATCGTTCTGCTGGTGATGTAATCTAAGGTGATAAACATGTGCTAATAAGCTTGAACTTGATTTAAATTTGGAGAGGCTGCTCCAGAAATCCTGCTGGATTTATGGGAGTGTGCGTGTGCAGATGAACCCTGTGGCCAGGAAGGGCAATTCCTTGATGCTTGAAGTGTTAAAATGCCTATTATTTCACAGAAAACCTATTACATCCACTCAGATGTTGCACAGCCAGCCATGTGTCAAAGCTGTTGTGGCTCAGAGATTCCTTGGAACTTTTTTCATTCTTGCAAGACCCTTTAGGAATGTCTCCAACTGCCCCTGGCTTGTCTACATCTCAACACTTCTTTTTCTGAAGTTCTCCCTCAAGATTTTTCCTTCTGCCTGAGAACAGGGGGAACTCATTTGGGAGGGGGGATAATTTCTTTCTTTTACAGTTTATTTCCCCCAGTACGTGCCCTGGGAGCTCAGGGAATCCATCTCTCTTACTTCAATGCTCAAAGCTGGAGGAGTTTCTTCCAGGGCTCTGGCTTTCTCCAATACAGGATTAACAGTGACACATCCCAGCTCTGAATTCTTATTAAAATAAAGGCATCTGCACAAGCAAGATTTGCTCCTTCTGACACCTTGTTTTGGCAAATGTCCTCACCATCTTTTCCTACTTGCTCCCAGAACTGGGTATGTCCTTTCAGCCTCTCCTTGCTCCTAGGATATGATTTAAATTGCATGTTTTTGAGCCCTTAGCCTGCTTGATGAGCCCATATCACCCAATCAGAGATGCAGGGATCTGAAAGCTGCCTCTTCATCTCAGCAGTGAGCGATACCCTCCTTCACCCACCCTTGGTATTTCCCTCCCACTCCTCAGGATGGAATTCCTTTAGCACTTGGAGATGAGCTCAGCAGGGCCCAGCCACCAAGGAGGCAGGAAATCCGAGACATTTAAATGCCACCGGCTGTGAGGGAGGTATCGCCTGTTGATGCATCACCCCCTTCTCTGTGGGACCCTCCTTCTTTCCTTAGAGAGCAGGTGCCCCTTCCAACACTGCTTCCCATGCAGCCCCGCTTGGTACTGCCTCCAAAGCTTTCTGCTTCTTTCTTCTGGAGAGCAAAATAACCCAGTTCATGGATTCTTTTTTCTTCTTTAATCCCACAAACACTACAAATGCATTTTCCCGAGTTTCCGAGGCATTGACCTTGCATAGGTTACTAAGCTTTGGAAAAAAAAAAAGCCTGAAGAAGCCCTGGTGGGTTTGTAGAGCAGAAGAGTCATTGTAAGTGATGAACAATTAATGTGTGTGAATGTTAGCTCTTTTCTGCAAGAGTTAATTGATACAAATGCACAGAGAGTGAACATTCCTGCTGCTTTGCTGCGTCTGAGAGCTCTTGGCCATGAGGCACAAGGCGTAAAGCTCCCTGGCACTGCAGCCTTTACTGAGCTGATTGAGAAATGTAATATAATCCACTTACAGGAAAAACTCATGAAATTTGCAGGTTCGGGGAATGTTTTGCAAAAAGCTAACAGCCACTTAAATATGCATGAAAAAGGAGCACAGTGTGACCCTCATGAATAGCAGCAAATCAAATCTAAGCTGTGTTTCTCCAAGAACAGAGCTGAGAACTTTTTCATTTATTTACCAGTTATGATGTTTAGTGGTTCTGAAAAGAAGTCTGGGCAAGTCTCTTTTGTACAATATTGACTTGAAAAGCAGGGCCATGTTTATTTTATTTATTACACGGTAGGATTATGGCAAAGGTCTAAGTAGCTCTATAAAATTTTCCAGTTGCTATAAATTTTCTGAACACCCTCTATAAGCACTGTGAGTAATTATGTCCACAGAGCAGCTCGTTCCACCCTTGTGAGGAAGGTGATATGTTACCTTGAAATTCCAATTGCAGATGGATAACTAACATAGACTAGGTATCTGTTCTTATATGGGAAAAATCTTCTGTGTCACTTGTCTGCCGTACACCATCGTGTGTATGGGTTGTGCAAACAGACTTAAAGCCCAGTAGTCTGCCCAATTTTCAAGCTATGAGTAGTAATCAGTGTCTTTAACCCCTGCTTTGCAGCTACTATTAAAAAAAGGATACTGTGGTCACAATGAAGCGAGCAGCGTTCAATATTTACACCAAAAACTTAGTGAGAGAAGGCATCTTAGAGAAACTTGTGGACAACAGAAAAATGGGATTATAGGGTTGCCAAGTGGCATCATTAGAGGGAACAGGGGAAGCTTGAGGACTGGACCAAGAGAAACTGGAAACTCAACAAAACAAGGGAATTCTTCCCCAGGAGCAAGGGGTCAGCATGGATTGCAGCTGAGGAGGGCATCAAGAAAAACTGATTTGCCAGTGGTTGTTGCAGCACCAGAGCATTTTACTCAGAAGCTGTGAGTTCTTGTAGTTTCTAAGGCCTCAGCCAGACCCAGTGACAGTCAGTCTAGTGTTGGTGATGGTCCTGCTTTAGAAGGCTGGGTCACCTCCAGAGCTGCCTTTCCCTGCAGAGCTGCAGCATTTCCCTGATTCTCTGAACAGTCAGGGGCAGTCTGTGGGATGTTACACAGGAGATCAGACCCAAGGCCTGTAGTAGTTCTCTCTAACCATAAGATTGACAAATCTATTAATTCAGAGAATTACAGCTATCAGTGATGGACACAGGAACTCCCAACAGGATCACAGGGATTCTTGATGGAGCTACTGTTAAAGCAATACCCTTACCTGTAAGGCATGAGAAAATTGATGTGAAATGATTCTGTATAAGGTGAAGAAATTTTCCCCAAACAAGGTGAGTTTCAGCTATTTCTGTTGGGATTAGGCTGTCTTTCAGTTCATCATTAATAACTACTTGGCACAATTAAGATTTTAGGCTTTATGCTATGGTCAAGTGGCCAGACCCTTGCATTTCTAAGATGGAGAAAACTCTGGGTTCTTGCCTCTGAGAATCTTGTCTAGCCAAGGACTCAGCCGTGTCTATTGAGAGCTCTGAAGCCAAGGCAGAAAAAGCCTGTGCAATAATTAAGATATCAAGATTGCTAATGACAAATCTCCTGGGGGCTTGGCAGAAAAAGCTTGCATATAAAAAAAAGTAGTACTTTGTTAGCAGCATTTATGAATAACAAACTAGTGAGGTACCTTTTGCCCCTTGGATGCCACAGAGACAGTCTCCATTATTCATCCCTTGTGTAATAACTGAATTTTGAAGAGCTGTGCTCTTACAGTTTCCCTAGACCCTCATGAACAGGTCCAAATAGTGGGCGTAGAAGCTCTGCAAAGGACAAAACATCTCCTGAAAAGAGTTTGCTCTTCATTACAAAAGACAGTTTTTAATAGGAATATTGCAGAAAATAAAAGGAATGGAGTACCTAAATAGGAAAGGATCTAAAGGTGTCAATGGAGCAAGAGCCATTTATTTTGTGTTTTGAATCCTTTTTTGGCTCAATATCAGTTTCATTCAACCTGGCAGAGAAACATAACAAAACTGAGCATCTACTGAGCATCTTCTGGGCTGGAAAGTTGTAAAATTAATTGACTTGTATAAGCCTTTCTCTATACTCTGAGATTCCAGTCTTCCTGAATCTATCTTCCTTTATATATCCTCTGGTTATTTCACTTTTTTTCATAAATGTCCTATGTATGCATGTGGTTGATTTTGAGTTATTTACCCCATCCCCTGATCCAGCTTTCCATCAAAACTCTGCAGCAGTGACCTAGGAGTTAACTAGCAGAGGCAATATTCTGGGTGACACGTCAACTCTGTAGTTATTAACTGAATTTTAAGGTTTTGTTAAGATTACAGTTCCTCATGGTGTGTGGTTGTTAGCTGAGTAAGGCTGTGTTTGTTCCTGTTGTAGAAAGAGGCAATGAAGGAGATAAATAAGTTTCTATAAAGATGCTGCAGATGTTAGGGGAGGGAAAAAAAGGGAAATTGCAGAGAAAGGATGATCCATTGTTCTGGCATATTTTTAGCACTTCTAACCTTCCTCACAGTTTGCTTCTTGCTTTTCTTGCCAGCAGAAATGCATTCTGTTAATTTCTTCATTTCTTTAGTTTATCCTGATGACCTTCTTTAACTGAAACGCAATATATTAATAAAGGTTGACAGTAAGAAAACAAATTGCTTTGTCTTCATGGAGCGTTGGAAAGGATTTGTACAGCACTTGTCTTCCATTAATGCAGCATTTGAGGAGTCCAGATGCCTTGCCATAAGTCTTCTCTCGGAATCTATTAAAGACCTTAAAAAACAGAAAATAACATGATGAGAGGGAGTTTCTTTTTGTCCGGAACACTGGGTGTTTCATTTCCGAGAGATTGTGTGTCAATGTTCTTTGAACCCATCTTTCAAAACACATCCATATTTGATCATCCGGAGCAGGAGATGTGACTAATGGCACAATCAGTGTTATAAATGGTGGGCACTCTGAGAAGCACATCCACTTTGCACAAAATCCCTTCTGTTTTATTTACAGTTTTCCTTTCTGTAATCAGGGAGTGATTCTGTTGTGGCCTTTTGAGATCCTTCCTGGCACCTCTCCTTTCATGGATCAAGCTTTCTGTACGCTTCTGGACTAAGTTTCTCTTTCATTATCCTCTTTAAACCCATATTTTACAGTTTCTGTTTCTGTGTTCACCTCAGTAGCAAGAAATGTCTCTGTTAAGAATCTGGCTTGCCAGCTCTTCACGGTCCTAAAATTTCACCAGACTCCCCCACAGTGCTCTGGCAAAGTGGTGAGAAGTAAAAGAAACTCAGTGGATTATCTGAGGTACCAGTTTTTTTCTCTATGATTGAAAAATTAGGAAAACATCTAGGACCAAATCCAAAAACCCTACTGTGAGTCCCCTGATGTTCACAGGGAGAAGGCTCTCCTAGCTGGAGTGAATCCACTGGAGGTGCCACACACACCGGTATCTCTTGTTATATTAAAAACTTTATAGTCCAAGCAGGTCACAGAACTGCTTAAAAATAGCTGTGATGAAACTGGATATTTGTGGTTGTGCCAGGAAGGGTTTCATAGGCACAGTTAAAGCCAGATATGAAGTGGCCATTTGCTCCTCATTTCTCTGGTGTGTTCTTCAGCTCTGCTCTTGCAGGCTCCAGCTATTCTTGGTGCAATGCAGGACAGCTCCCAAGAAGGCTTTGAAGGAGGACATTTAGTGTACCTTTTGTAGTTTTCTTCTGAGGGACAAAACCAAAAATCTTATTTTTTTGAAACTAGCTCCAGTTGCTTCCACAGGTTTTCACAGATATGATCTCCTCTGTTTCTTCCAGTCCTGCAGGAGAGCCGCTCTCTCTGCTGCTTGCATCCTCCAAGCCTTTGTGGGACAGTGGTCTCCTCCCCCAACAGCATTGCAGCAGCTTGTTCACACTGAGAATCCTCATCCCCTGTTCTTTGCCTGCGATGGCAGGGCTGGATCAGTCTCAGGGGCAGCTTCCAGCCCAAAGAATCGATTACACTGCTACTTTGCTTATTTGCTGCTTGGTGTAAATAAGGTAAATTTTCAGCCCTGAGTTCTCAAGCTCCACAAGAACAATAGCAGCTAACGGCAGCAGTGCTGCAGCTTCCAGATTTGCAGAATGTAACAGGCCAGCATGATTTGGGGACCCCCACTGGATGAACATGGCCAATCTTTTCCCTGCTTGGTTGGTCTTTGATGAACTTTTGAATTTGTGTGTCTTGAGAACATTATATTTTTAGAGCAGCCGGTGAGGAACCCTTGGCTGATCACATATATCACCAGCATCTCCAGATAACACTGAGGCACAGTTTCCCAAAAGAGGAAAAAAATCCAGAGATATTTAGCCTTTCACCTCCAGAAGTGTTATTGCAGTGACAGAACAGCTCCGTTGAACTGGGAAGTGCTGTTACCTCTGGGCTGGGAGGTCAGGAGCTGGTCCTGCATCACGGCTGAGGCACAGATCGAGGGTGACACTGCAGTGCAGCAGCTGGGGAGGCTGCTCCTCTAATAAAGGTGACGTTCCTTAGATGAGATGTTAAATATAGATCCCTTCAGCTCATCCCTCCTGACTGGGCAGGCAGAAGTTAAAAATCTCACTGTTGCCACAAGATAATCACAATGTCTTGGCCCATATTTCCTCTCGTAGCAGGAGCTGGTTGTGATGCACAGGACAGAGCTGCACCATCCTGGCTGTGTGCTGGCTGCTGAAATTGCTTCTGCAGCCTTTGCACTACAGATGTTCTGTCCTTGGATTCTTTGGTCTTGAATACAGCAGGGGATCCCTAGGCATAGGGAGTGCTGGAAAAAGCCAAATTCCATGATGCTTTCTCCTGGAAAGGACAAAATTAACTCTACCACTCACTGACTTTTGCAATATTTTTGACTATTTATACTGCTTGGAAAGAGCAGTCTTTAGAGTCTGTCTCAGACTGCCATCGATATTTCAGGCAACTCTCAGTGTACTGTGGACATTAGTTCCTAGAGTGTAAAATGAAGATAATATTTTTCTGTCACTTAGGGATATTGAGGGAATAAACTCTACTAATGCTTATGACATACAAGGAGACAGTAAAGTTAAGGCTCTAAAAGCCTGTTTGTACTATGATAGAAGCTCAGCATAGCAGAAGACAATACTTTTGCTTTCTTAGCACATTGACAGACCAAATAACACCTTCTGAAAAACCCCACGCACACTGAGCATACCAGGCAGGTATTATTTGCCCTACTGACATTAAAAATAAAAACAACAAGCAAATAAAACCAAAGCAAGCAGCAACTCCTTGGGATGCAGATTGCTTTTGGAGTAGGTGGTGTTAGCTTTATTCAAACTCATTGTGAGTATGCTTCAAAAAGAACTTTAAAAAAAAAAAAAAAAATCTCTTTTTCTTTCAGTTTTAACAATCTGGTTAATTCAACACAGACAAGTGAATTGCTTCAGTTAGTCCAAGTGTCTTTTTACTGTTAAGTAATTTTACTGATTGTTTTGTCATAATCATAATATTATTCTTCCATTTTGAAATAAGAAGTGCCTCAGGGAGTTAAGGGTGTTTTCATTTAAAACTTAAACTTTTTTTCTTTTTATTTGGAACGTTATATTTTTGTGGAGGTTCTATTGTATCTTTTCAAGAAAGTCAGTTTAAAGAGCTGTTTGGATTTTGCAGAAACAAAGATCACATCCTGCCACAGAGAGCTGCTGAATGGGAGCAGGAGACATCCTGGTGCTCCATCACATTTCAGCAGAAGGGTTCAAGCAGAGGATTCAGTGGTGAGTGCATAAAAAAGAAAAACCCACGTAGGTGGATGATTAGGTGCACAGGAACAAAAAATGCCGTGTGTTGCTCTTCAGAGTAATCATTTTATCACTCTGGATGCAGCACTCGCTGTACTCTTCCCTCCCATTTTCATTTAGGATGAGACACTGTGTGAAGCGTGTGTAGGTTCACGTGCAGGTTTCCAGATAGTTGCACCCTGAAGAGAGAATGCTGGATTGAGATTTTTCATTCTGTACTATCACTCCCTTCCAGTACTTGTTTTTCTTGACTAAACAAAGAGTGTTTGTGCCACTCTGAGCTGCAGATCCCGTCCAAAATTCAGGCACTTGGAGGGAAGCGTGTGGTGAAGCGCATGAAGGGTGTGTGCAGGTTTTTGGAAACAACATGCAGGGAACTGCCAGGCTTTGAGTATTTTCAAAATGCAGGCCCACTTGTGGGTGCTAAGCACTGGAATGTCTGGCCAGGAATTCCACTGAAAATCTGGCCCAGATTTTGCTGCCTAGGAGGAGAGAGTGAGCACTGCATCTCTCTCAGCAGGGGGGGTAGAGACCACGCCACGGAGGTGAAGCAGAAGGTCAAGGACCATGAGGTGTGATGGCCTCAAGTCCTGCAGGCACCAGCAGCCAGCCCATCTGAGATGTGCTCCCAAAGCCCAGGGGCTGAGGATTTTGGAGCAGAGACAGATGAGTGGAGGGGGCCATGTGTGCCCACACCTGGCCATGTAGACTCACAGTCAAGACAGGATTTTCCTTGGATGTTTTTTCTCTCCTTGAGCAAGGAGAGCCTGCACAGCACAGTCCCTGTTGTGGGAATGAAAGTGCTGGCTGATGAAAAGAAGATTGGTCTTTACATGAGGTTATGCAAGGGTTAGGTGTGAGATTTGGGGCATTTTTCTTGTTCCTTTTGGTGGAAGTATTGGCAAGAGCTGCTAATCCCCCCAAAGCACTGTCATGGAATAACCTGCCCTCTGCAAACTGGCAGTGACAGCACTGGACACCTACATGATTTGAGTGAAATTGAGTCATTGCATGGATGGGATTGTGCATTTTCACCATGGAAGTTTTAGGTTTTGATGCTGCCCTCTAATGAATGAGAAGGGGAGTTTTTTCTTTCTCAATAATATCTGTCAGAAAAGCCCCGTGGGGAGCTTTACTGTGTGACACTACACCTGAATGCTGGAATGATGAGTTAGAGTGCTGAGGGATCAGGAATGGCAAGTAAGCAGGACAGCTTCCAAAGTGTTTTCATTGCCCTTATGCTACACCCAGAACATGCTGAGTGACACTAATGCACCAGGTCACATTCCATGTGGGTCCCCTTAGCCCAGGAAGGAACAGAACAGGCACAGAAGTGACAGAGGAGTTTGTTTCCCATCGAGACCAACCAACCAGCCATCACCCCATTATTGCTGTATTGGATTTTTCTCATTTAAATGTGTGATGGCAGCAGTTTACACCAGAAAGCAAAGGGGATTATTTTTTTCTATAGAATTGTCAAGCAGGGCATAAAGTCTCCTACTATTGTACTGACAAATGTATTTGTTACCCTCAAAATCACCAGTAAAATTATGAAGTATATTTTCTTCTGTAAACAAGAATAGCTTAGTGAAAAGGAAAAGGCCTTTGGATCATTGTAGTATTTCGGTGAAATCTCATGGGATAATACTATTGCAGGGGTTAAATTTGTTATTCAGGGTAGGCGCTGTTTTGTGTCTGTGCATGTACATTATGGTTATGTACATGTGATGACCATGTACCCCTGACCAAACTGGATTATTGGTGGCTGTGAGTGAAAAAACAAGTACCTAATGGAAATATCCTGTTTTGTCACAGTGAAATCTAGGATGAAGGTTGCATCCATTACCTATGATGCCACAAAAAACCCCATGCTGGGACAGCTCCTATGTGCTTCATTTTCTCTAATTGTTTTGCTGATTTCCAGACTGTGAGGAAAGGCTGGGCTGGAGGTGAGCCTAGGGGGTTGAACTGGAACAGGACTGGGAAACCCACAGCTCCTCAGCCAGATTCAGGCTGCAATTTCAGGTCATACAGCCAGCAGCAATGTGGGGGTTGGATTCTTTCTACAGGGTTTATTCCTCAATAGTTTTGGACTACATGTTGACAGAGGGGCCACCAGAGGTGAAATGAAGGCTTTTCCAGCCCCCTACAAGAAAACACTGCTCCCATCCAAGCCTGAGATGGGGAAGAAATCTTACCAAAGTCCTTACATGAACGATCAGCCTGGAGGGGGACAGTAGGAAAAGAGCAGCTGCTCATCCAGCCTGGTGGTGCAGCTCCAGAGTGCTCAGCCTCTCTGAGGTGAATGGATTTCAGTTCTGCAATGCAGCCATGTGTCCCCTCTGCAGAAACCTGCCTGCCTGACTACACAGGCAAAGAGGATTTTACTCCAAACCTCAGAGGAAGGATAAAAGCTCATGAAAAAAATAGTTGAAAGAAAAAGAACAAACTTTTGTGGACTGAACACTTTGTGCCTGGATGATCCATACAGATATGTCTATTCAGCAGATTTGTAGAAGAGTAGCACTTTGCATCACTTCAGATTTTCCCTAAGCACAAACATGATTCCAAGGACTTGAATTTGTTGCTATCTGATTTTAACATTAAACCAAAACATCACGGATGGGAGTTGTACCCTTGAACTTTATAGGCAGCAGTGATAAACCTTGCTTTCAGAAGGTGGTTCTTGTATTCACAGGGGTTAATTACCTTCTGGAGATGTCTTTTTGGGGTTTTTTGTGATGGAGAATGTAAAACTGTCTCTTTGTGCTCAAAGGCAGGAGGATTGATGCCAAGCCTGGTAAATCAGACAAGGGGCAGCAGAGCTATGTACCTACCTAGGATGCTGCAAGTGCACTTGCCAGATATTGCTCAGTGCAAGGAGAAGGCACTCTTGGAGTGAGTAATTCTTTGAGGTCCTGCATAACTCCCAGAGCTACTTATCTATCTCAGTGACCCATAGATTAATCTGGGATAAGCAGGTGCTTAACACCTGAAGCAGGGCAATTCCCATCCCTTCACCTGGCAGTTGCCCAGTCTCTGCAGCATGCAGCTCTCAGGGAGGATTTTCTGCCTTGCAAATGAAAGTTTGTGAGGGTAGGAAAAAAAGGAGATTAATTACAATTCTACCCCAATGTGTCCTAACTCATGGTTGCTAAAGTCTGCCAGTCCCTGTCCCACCATCTGCACTCTGTAGTTGATATTGGTGCTTTTTTAACAATTTGCTGGCAGCTGTGAGGAACTAAAAACTTCATGAATAAAGCCAATTTATGGTTTTATTTTTGTTATTGCACAGGGAACAATAAGGCAATGCCAAAGGCTTGGGCAGTGTTTGTGTCAGCTGCACTTACCTCCTCAATTAGGCCAGGGCATTTTTATCTCAAGCACTTGGATAGCCAGTCCATTAAAACTCAGGGTGGACAAGGACACATCATTTGCCTTAGTGCTGCAGTGAAGGCTCTGGCTTTGGTGATGAATGTTTCATGATCTGATCTCTGGAGAATGGGATACTGACCACATAGCAAGTGGCTGAAAAGAAAATTGTCCAGCTTTTCCTCATTTGCCCTGAGCCATGTGTTGCAGAGCCCTGACAAGTGCAGCTGTGAGTTACAGGACTTCTCTGTTTAAAAAAAGTGGCTTCTCTGACAAGGCTGTTCTTTCTACCAGCAGTGGGTATGGTGCAGTCAAATTCCTCTCAAGAATCATAGTGCAAGTGCTTGTGAAGAAGTGCTAATAGGAACTCCTGCTTGTACAGATTGCTGAGCATTTGAAGAGGTGGTACAAGAGCTTGTGCTTCAGACTATCCCTAAATGCCAGCAAAGATGGGGATCCTTCAAGCTCCCAGGGTGCTCTCAGTGTAGGGGTAGAGAGAGCTGGCTGTAAGTTCATCCCAGTTTCTTCACACAGGAACACTGATGTGAACACTGATGTAAAGGTGGAGTTTCTTGCCAGGAAGGGTGGAAACAAAACCAGTGTAGGCCCCACAGTCCAGATGAGGTATTTTCTGTCAGCAAAATCAGGAAGAAATTCTATCCACATTGCTCAGAGCAGTTGCAAGGGAAACCCAAGCTGGCTCTGAACACCCAGAAGTGGCATTACAGTGTTAGTCGTGGCACTGCCAAGGCTCTCAGTCTATTTTTAAGCAGAGGCAATGAGCCCATAGAGAGAAACCTCTGACAGGCCAGGAGCAAGTCTTTTAGCACCTAGCAGGGGCTCTCCTCCCTGGTACTTTATTGTGCCACATAAGCAGAACTCAAATTCTAGCTTTTCTCCCATCTCTGTGTGGTTTTGCCTCAGAGTGACTTTGCCTTCTTCCTCTCCAACTGCATGAGTAGCGTGAAGTGCTCAAAAACCTCCTGAGAGATGACTGTGAGAGGAATTGCTGTGGAGCTCAGGGTGCAGTATGGGGTGAATGTGTCATCAACTCCATCTTACGGAGGGAAATTTGGGGGTTCAGTGGGAGCAGTTATTTATTAAGGTCAGGCTGAGGCCCAGTGTCCTCATTTCTTGGGCTGTCCTACCTTCTGCTAAGCATCTGGTGGCGAGGCAAGCTGTGGGGGACCCAGCAGATGGTATTGAGGAATGGTGTGTAAGGGAGTGTGGGAAGGAAGTGCAGTGGAGAATGTGCCCAGATACCACTGTGATACTCTCCCAAGCACTCGTATCCAACACGTAGCAAAACGACTCCACGCGTTTCTCCTCTGCCTTAGATCCTCTGCTCTTCAGGACACCCTCAGTTCCCTTCTCCAGTCTATTCTTTTGCAGCTTACAGTGGAATGATTTAATTGATTTTAATTAGCCCTAATGCAGGGCACGTCTGTTGCTTGCCTGAGACATCATAATCAAAGAAAGGTCCACACTGAGGAATATCAGAGCTGCTCCTGTCCTCACGGAAACAGGAGAAATAGCAACCAAACCTCAGGGGAGAATTCAGCATCTACCACACCACTGAGCACAGCTGTACCAGGTCTCTCTTGTCACTGCCTGCATGATTAGTGACATATCATTTGTTTGCTGCAAAAGGCGCATAAGTTGAGGGAACAAAGCTGGTAATTAGAGCAACACAGCTCAGATGTGACACGTTCTGCCTGAGCTTCCAAACCAAACACTTGGCTCTGCTTCTTTGGATGGCATTTCTCTTACACCCACCCCAAGAACAGCAACCAAGCTGATTTCAGGCCAAGGGAGGAGGTTATAAGGGGCTACCAAAGGGACATCCTTCTGCTTCACACTGCCACTCAGTGCTTTATATCTACACCCAGACAATAACCTTGCAGGTATTTTGTGAAATGAAAATGTGCAGCTATTTCAACTGTATAAACTTAGCACCTAGTGTGTACCAAGATTTAAAAGCTCCTCATGAAGGCATTCCTAACCCAAGAATAGAGTGTATGCACAGCGTTTTGAAATGACTGTAAGCCCTGCAGCATGCTCTGAGAAATATCAGCCTGGGCTCGCTGGAGCCAGTGGAGAAATGAACTGTAAAGCTCAAGAGAACTAGTGCAAAATTTCTGGCATCAGCCTTCTCTACTTCAAACCAGATGTACTTTATTCTGATTTTCTCAGACAGCACCAAAGTGCCCTGCTCTCAGAGTAAGAGCCTCTGCTCCATCTATGCAGATATTTATCAGTAATAGTCAAGATCTGAACTTTTCCCAGATGTCATATGGCCACCAGAACTGTGGTCTCTAAGCAGCAGCTACTGCTTTTCACTGGCTTTAAGCATTAATTGCGTCTTCCTTGCTGGTCTATCTGGCATCTCTGTGCATTAGACAACTATTTGGAAAAGATATTTTAGCTTCTGTGGCATATCCGTGAAAAAATGTTCTGTCTGTTGCCGCTTTTAAGCGAGTCTCCTGCGCATGGATCAGAGAATGTTTAAATTTAGGTGAAAACAAAAATATCAGCTGTATTTAAAGACATGGATGAGAAAATCAGAAAGTACCAGGCAGTACGTGTTCCTTAAGCAATCAGCTGCCTCTGATCCTCCTGAAACTCTTAAAGAACGTGGTGGATGTGGCTCTTTAATGTATAATTGCAATTTAATGTCACTGAAAGTTTCACCAGGAGACCTGAAAGACAATGTGAGAGCCAGCATGGACTCACAGAAGTTCCCTCATAGCCCCCTGAAGTGTTGCCATAGCAAGGTCTGCATTGATCTCTGCTGATTCATGGGAGCTGCGTGGTGCTGGCTGTGCTGGGGCAGGGCAGGCTGAAATAGGGACATTTCTGCATGACTCTGAGAAGCCATTTGTGTTGCAGAAATACAACGATGTGCAGATGGAAGTACAAACAAAGCAACCAAAAACTCTCATACCTGGCTCTGTTGCAAGCTGGGAGTATCTGCAGCATTTTCTGGGGGAAAGACAGGAAAATAAAGTCAGATTCAGAGAATGAATAATGACTAGGGGTAGGGAATACAGATTCTTGGCAAAACTAAGGGTAATTTAAACGGAGTTTGGACTAAAATCTTAGTTAGCAAAGTTAGCTCTAATTGTAGCTGTGTCTGCATTTGTTTTGTAGCTGACAGCACAGAGGTGTGCTGGAATCTAAATCCCCAGGATTTGTGTTCTACTGCTTTGTAGCCGTGTGGTGAATGCAAGGTCTCACCTTAGCCAGAGACTGGACATTTGCAGAAATGTAGCTGAAAGATTACTTGGGTCTATTTTAGTACATCTAGACATGCTTTGCTTTAGGCTGATATCTCTACTTCTGTTTCTCTGTCTGGTATCCAGAAGAAAAATAAATGAAATCAGAAAAAATGTCTAAAAAATCTTCTGATAACAGCATAACTAAATGAGATTCCCAGAAACATGCCTTGACCTTCAGCCATTCTCAGTGATTGGAAACATTGGTTTCCAACACTTCTTGTTCTCACTGAGTGAAAGAGAACATTCAGTCTAAAAGTTCTCTGTCTTTGCTGAACTTTTCAGCTGAGTCATCAGTACAGAGCCGTTCTCAGCCAAAGTGCTGCCTTTTGCCACCTCAGAAATGACAAGCAGCTGAAGGAGAGCGCTTCATTTGCTGACTGTGAGCCAGTTCTTTCAGAGGCAAGGGCAGTAGCCTGGGAAATGGAAGAAGAATCCATTTTATTTCCTTGTGCATCTTTAAGCACAGGAGTTGGCACTGCTGTAGTTATCATTTTCTCCAATGGCCACAATGTGCTTTATCAAAACCTGTTGCACTCTCTGTGGTGCTTCATCATTTCATATTTTACTGTTCTGCTCTGGGGTTTGGCTGATCTGGAGTAAAAGAGCAACCTCCAGAGTTACAGCCCTGCTTGCTCCCTCCTAAATCCAATCATAAAGGATTTTCTGAACTCTGAATGACTGGTGATTGACCGATTGTACAGCTTTTCACCAGCTTTAGTCTTGTGAAAAGCTGGTGCAAAGAGCTGGGGACCTTTTCTATGCCCTGAATGAAGGATCACATCAGATCCACAGGCAGAGATGTAGCTCCATAAACTGAGAAAAGACGTCAATCGTGTGGCATTGATCTGCAGCTCTGATGCAAAGGAACTGAGCAAAATATGATTTTATCCTCCAAGAAGACACACAGCCCTTCTGACTGTGCTGGAGTTGGCCCCAGGAGATCAGTGAGGTTAGCCAGAAAATGTCTAGGTAGCTAATTGGTTCTAATTTTTTCCAAGTAGCAAAGAATCTAGAAAGTAACTGCAATGATTACTTTTCAATGTATTCTTTTTTTTTTTTTAATGAATTAGCTGGATTATTAGTTATACCATCCATCTCAGGCTGGCATCTTGATCTCAGCCATTTCAATTTTCCTTACAGACTGGAGATACCAAGGATTTACACAAAGATTTTTTTTTTTTAAATGCCTGAGGAGCTGGCAGTGTTTGCTGCTGGTTGTAAGACTCCTTTCTGAGCCTAGTGGGCCTCCATCAAACATGATTCATTTGACTAGTGACAAATAGGATCTGAACTCAGCAAAATTTAATCAAAATGGTATAATGTCTGCAATTTCAGTTCAGGCTCTTGCATGGATTTAGGGTGAGCTTTTGCTTTCATAAGCTCTCAAGTGTCACTTTCCTTCTTTTTTTTCTTTCTGAAATTCCTTCTGGGCCTGCATTATTGCTGCAATTTGTTTCACCTTTCACATAGAGTTTTTTAATCTATAAGAGCCCACTGTGAGTGACTGTAGCTGAGATGCTTTGTAAAGCAACTGTTGAAAAAGAATAGGTATTTAATTACCTTTCCCTTTCCATCTAATTTCTTCTGTAAATAATGAAAATAATCCCCAAATCATAATAACTTTGAGATGATGTTTTCTTTCTAATTTCAAATCTAGAAAAAAAAAATAGTTGGTTTTTTTCAGGCAGTGATTTCTTTGACATTTCCTTTCCTGTGACTCCCATCTCCCTTCCTGCTTTTTTTACCTTGTTCCAAAGATGGAGGAGGAAGCTGTCAGTGTGGCTCACACCTGAGGTTTTGTGTGGCTGCCTTTCAACAAACCCTTAACGTTCACTTCTGAAAATTCTCCGTTTCCCATCCCTGAAGAGAATGGGGGCAGACACCTCAAGTTCTAGAGCTGGTTGTTGAGAGGAAGAAGCTGGACCAGGGATCCTGTGAGCCAATGACAGAGCTGTGCTGGGGATTGTGTTACCCAGAGCTGATCCCATGGGCTCCCCTTCCTGCTTGGAAGCCTGTGGATGTCTTGTCCTCCTGGTTTGGTTTGGTTTGAGCTTGGGCTGGAGATCTTCTCAGAGGGCTCTTTGTTTCCTAGCAAAGAGAAACAAACTGTTTTCTTGGGGTTAAAAAAGAAAAGGAAAACAGAAAAGCACACACCTCTGCCAGGGCTCTGAGCTCCCATGTCCACACTGTGCCGCTCAGGAACAGACATGCCAGTAGCAAATTCTTTGCTGATGTTGTGCTTTTCCCACTCCATTTCTCTTCTTCAGTCCTCTAATTTTCTACCCTTTTGTTGAGAACATTGGACAGGCTTCTATAGCCCATTTTAAAAATGAGATTTTAGGTTATATAGCCCTCCGATGAGACAATCCATTATGTGTTTGAAAGCAAAGTGGCAGCTTGTGTCCATCAGCCTCGTGTAAAGCTACTCAGCACCGTTAAACGGCTGCTGTGTGAAGAACTGGTGACCATTAGTTGTGCTTTAAGTAATCATGTTTCTATAATGCACACATTATTTTGTAGAAAGTCTTAGCCTAGTTTAGATGAATGATAGTGTGAATGTATGCTCATGAACAGTGCAATAATAGATTAGAGGATAAGCTGGGATTTCAGATCAGAGCCCCTGTGACAGCCCAAATCTAGAGCTGCACATTATATTTCCTCTCCAGGAATTTACACCATGGCTGCTATGTGATCATGCAAATAGCTGTAGGCTAAGTTCAGATGGAGAGTATTCAGCATTTAATCTTCCTCTAGAAGCTCTGGGATATGGTAAAGCTCAGATATGGTAAAATTTCACTTCTCAGCTTACAAGGCAAAGTAGGGTTTTACTAACAGATCAGAGAAGTGCAATAACCACAAAGGAGGAAGGTCCCTTTGGATTAGAGACCAAATTTGACTTGATCTTGGGTTTGCTGTTGTTGTGGTCACTGTGGATGGCACCAATTTCATGAGCTCCTTCTGATAATACCTGAGAAATATTTTCCAGCAGCACCCAGCACTAACTGTCACTAAACCAAAGACAGGCCAATTTTGAGATGAGATTCCTTGTGTGGTGCTCAGTGCAGCCATCCCAGTATGTGCTATGCAAAACCGGTGCAGAAGTTGTCATTCACAGATGTTGGCTAGAAAAAGCTGATGCCTTTTTGCCATGTATGGCAGGTAAACACTGCCTGCTTGGTGTCAGGCCCTGCTATGAGTGTTTGCTGCTTTTGTTCATGTAACTATTTGGTCCAAAATTCTTCTCTGAGCACGAAGGAGGTGCAGTGGGGAAGAGCCTGTGAATCCCTCTGTACATGCTGACCTGCTTCTGGAATCAGATGGTTGTTGCAATTCCCACCCATTTCTCCTAAAATTTTACTGCCAGCAGGTTGTGATGATGCAGTTTTGTGTGGGGGAAAGCCCTTTTATAAACGTGAGGCAAATCAGAACCAGCCACTGCTGGAAGATCAAAGATCTGGGTGAGGATGTGCCCATCTGATTGCCTGCCCCCACTGTAGTGGGAGGAGGACTGTTCTCAGCCAGACTGGCAAAGGGCTCCTCAGAGGTGGACAGAAGGTCCAGCCTAGCTGTCATATATACCACCATATAAAGCCAATCCAAGGTAAACACCAGGAAAAGCAATAAACCCAAAAACACTCCCAGAAAAGCAGGACCGTGGAAGGGGCTAATCCATTAAAAGTAAAGGGTTTTGGTTTACTTGTTGAAAAAGTCTGAGAAATGTGTCAAAGGCCTGTCCAAATAAATCCCTGATAAAGAAAGCATTGACCGGTTCAAGAAGAAAGTCTGATAAATGAATACATTTCAAATGCATGGATTCAAAAGCTATTGCCCAGTAGCAGAGCACCTTCTCTCCTCCCCATGTTTTCAGGGTTATCTGTTATAGAAATAGATACGTGTGCGGTGAAAATCAGTATTTGACAGGTTTCTGCTGTATAGCAGGCAGCTTTACATTCTGGAAGCATTAAAAGACAAATCTTAAACTCTGTGGGTATCTGACTTCATTTTAACTTCTTGAAGTCCAAAGAAGTTGTACGTCAGCCTTTCTCTTCTCTCCAGGTCTGAAATTAGTTTTGGGGAAATGTCAGGCTAGGTTGGTGTGAGAAATCCTTGGTAAATCCACGTTACATATCAACCCATTTTCTAATTAAGCCTGTGACTGTAAGAACAACTTCCTTTGGAGTTTGTTTTGGAACCTGGAATGTTACTGAGATTACAGTAACACGTCTGTTGGTGGCAAAACATGTCTTCATCCTTTGTTTCTGTATAGGCAATATATAGAAGCAAATTCCCTTGATAGGCTTCTTGGATGCCCATGCTCCAAGGCCTGTGATTTTATAAAGCAGTTGTATCCCTCTTCTGGCATAAGAGGTTCTCATCTACTGCTCTGAGACATTTACTTGCATCTTATGTCAAGTTTAAGGCCTTGTCTCCACATTCAGCTTCTCTTACTTATCATGAGATTATTTTGATTCACACTTTGTGTTATCTTTACTTAAATCTCATACTTTCCATGCAATGTCCTTGATCTGTCTATTTTTACTCCCATGTCAGGAAAATTTCTACTCTTTGGCTTCCCC
Organism: Corvus cornix cornix; assembly: GCF_000738735.6. Classification (NCBI taxonomy): domain Eukaryota; kingdom Metazoa; phylum Chordata; class Aves; order Passeriformes; family Corvidae; genus Corvus; species Corvus cornix. The sequence continues at coordinate 6,169,873 of NC_046343.1, read as the reverse complement.
TGTGTGACAGGTCTCAGCCTCACTATGACAGTTCCGACCTTGGCTCTACCAACAGGGCACAGTTGGCTTTTTGCTGCTTCTTTTCAGCACAACCAGCCCCATTTTCCCTCTTAACTCTCTTGTAGACAAATATTATTGTGGAAGAGGTTTGTCTGTCTGCTCATTCTGCTCTCTCCCTCTCTGGCTATAGATGAGGCCAAAGGGAATTGAAGGGACCTGAGAGCCTGAGTAGCAACAGGAGGGTGGGATTGTTAATGATTTCTATCCAGGACCTGACAAGAGAATCTGCAGTCAGCAGCCTTCCCACTGCAGTGGGCTTTGTTGGAAATTTTTAGTGAGTCATAGCATAGGAGAAAGGATCTGCAGTTCCTAATCAACCTCTAAACACCACCAGTGGTAAACAACAAACCAGCAAAATCCTGCAACACAGTGCAAAGGATTCATGCTTGTAATAACAAGTTTTCTATGGTTTAAATGACAGCATTCTGAATAAACAGTTCTGGAGTTGCTGTATTCAGGTATTAACACCTGAAAAGTAATAATTGATTATTCAAAAATAGTTGTGAAATAGCAGCTGTATAACAATTTTTCATAAATTACATTGGTTTTTATTTGCTCATAAGTCCTCATTTAATATGCTTTTTAAATCAAGTACTATTTAATCAACAATAGGTGCCTTATGAAGTCCAAGGGAGTCCTCCTGAAGCATTATTGCGGAGCACTAGTACATGCAGTGTTGCTGTCTCTAACGTAGGAATTCAAGCCTTCCTACTTTCCAGTAGCAAGCCATACAAAATTATGCTCTTAAAAAATAAAGAACATTTAGTTGATGGCTTAAGAAAATAATCAAATTCCTTTCCTTCTGACAAACAAGCAGTAAACTGATAGCATCTTTGAGGTGTCATTGATTTACATCACCTGGGTCATAGAAAAAGCTGCTTTCTCCTTGAAGAACCCCTGTAAAATCACTTAGACTCGATCAATGCAGTTGTTTGGCTGGTTGGTGCCCTGATGTGCAGCCTACAAAGCAGACCTGGCTGCCAGACAGAGAGCAGGAGCTGCAATGCCCAGCGCCAGGCTGGGTGCTGTGGGCAGCGCACGCTGCTGCCTGGTGCTGGGTGTACCAGAAATGGTGCAGAGTGCCCAGGCTCCTCCTCAGTGCTAAAACACAAAAGATGAGGCTGCTTTACTCCTCAAAAGACTTGTCAGTACCACACAAGTTCTTGCAAAATTTCCAGCTTCAGCAAAGTGCACTCTCATTCAGGAAATCGTAGAGGATTAAAGTGGGATAATTTGAAGATCAACATGAGATTTCAAAGCAAACATCTGGTTTGAAAGCTTTTCTCTTCCTTTCTTTTTCCTTTCTGTTTCAGCTAGGTCTTTCAGACCTCAGTTTGAAGATAATGCCAGATGTAGTCCTTTCTTGTGACAATGACTCCATTCTTAAGTCACAAATAATTTTTTTCATGTAACAGTAGGTAACTTATAGAAAAAATACATAAAAAGGCTTTGGGTATTTTTAGGTTTTTCCTTCATAACTTATGAGAAAAAAATATATTAAATGGTATTATAAACTGCATTTCCAAGTATTCATATGTCTCCTGGAAGAGTTGTGAGTTTTTTAAATCTCTTTAGCATTATACTCTTAAAATTGGCATAGTCATAGAAGCCCACCTTCCATTACTCCATATTTTCCATTTGCAAAATTGGAATTTTCTCATTTTTTGGGGTCTTTTGCTTGTAAGGCATGTGGATTGAGAGTGCACCACTTGTTTTGGTCCTCTGGATTTACACTGCTGCCATAAATGGGCTTGGACTCAGCAGAAATATTGATAGTCCTGAAACATTTCTTGTGTTCATTATTGCTGCAGATGGGGCTGCATGAGAGGGGATGAAAAGAGTCTGTATAATACTGTGAGTGGAATCAAAAATAAATTAGGAAAAAAAGACAATTTTAATTTCAAGTCCTGGAAGTGTTCACTGGGCCAAAGCAGGTGCAAAGTTGTTCTCAACCCACAAGATTTTAGATGGTACCACATCCCCTCCCCTCTGAAGGAATGAAGCATCCCATAAGGGGCAAGAGATGCATTGCAGAACATGTCAGGAACCTTCCTCCCAGAAACCTCTGGATCATCCACTTCCAGCATTGCTCATCCATAGCATGAAGAGGGGAAAAAACCAAGATGCTGAGATGGGAATTGATGTTTCAGGGTGATGTTTGTACCAGCTGCAAGATTTTCTAGCAATCTAATGGGTAACATGTTGCCATAAATGATTGCTAGCTAATGCAGCATTATACCAAATGGACCCATTATGCTGCAAGGAGTGCAAAATAAATTCTGGATGATGGGACATATTCTTAGGCAAAGAGGGAATTTCAGGGAAGAAAAAGCCTTTGTTGGCTGTCTTTGTTTGTTTAACAGGACATTATAAAAAATTATGATCCCAGGCTAAGTTATGTCATCACACACCCTAAAAATATACAATTAACAAATTTATTAGTCAAAGTCAACATTATATCCAAGAGTTATAGCTTGGCTTCTGAGCCTCACAGTGGATTTCCCAAAGGCAAACATAGCAGTAAGAGGGACAGAATCAGATGCCAGGCCAAGAAGTTTTTATTCCACGTGGACCAAGTTTGTGAGTTTTGACCCACTGCCCCGATTAATGTGATGGCTGATGGCAGACAAGGAACCCTGGCAGAGGAATCTGCCTCCTACAGAAACACCTGATGAGGCTGCCTTTGTGTAAAGAACACCTGCAGGAAAGGGCAGGGCCAAGTGCAGCTCAGCAGGAAGGGCCAGGCTGTGAGATGTCTCTGTTCCTGTGTCTCACTGGGCACTGGACAGGGCAGGAAACAACCACTAAATCCAGCACAGAGCTGAGGCAGCAACAACCTGGAACTCCAGCACAGTCTCTGCTCACAGTTCCCTTAAAAAATCCATAGATTTCAAAATCAACCTTTTTAATCTTTAATAGCAACAGACTCATGAGAGATTATAATTGTTGATTCCAGTGGCAGACAGAGAGCCTGGAGCCCTGAGCCAAGTTTTTAAAACATGACCGACCAAAAGCATTAGGAAAGCAGTGTGTCAAAGTCTTTTTCAGTCATTTGTGCCCTGGCTTGCTGAAAACAAGCTTCTGTGTGCCAGTATTCCCATGTCCCTTGCAGTTGGGCTGAGGTGGAAGAGCCTGACATTTATTTCTTGTCTTCACTGCCAGAGTTGGCTCCTGAAGCTCATGTGGCTGAATATTGATATCTTTAGGCCTGGTGTAAGCACAGACATACAGCAAATCAGTTTGCATCACCAGTAATCTCTTGGTAAATACTGGGTGCCTTTCCAAAGATCAATTCTAGTGCCAGGTGCTGTGGTGTAGTGCAGGAGCTGCTGGGTGAAAATGTGTTCCTTGCTGATGCCTGGGATGTGGTTTGCTCTGCAGGCCACAGCACCCAAGGCTCTGAGGTGCTGTGGAAGGCACTTCAGGCAGAAAAACTGCCCCCAGGACCTCCCACCTGACTCAGAAGGAGAAAGGCCATGTCCTGGAGGCAGCCTGAGATGGAGTCATGGCTTAGGGGTGTTTCCTTTAGAAATAATAAACCAGATCCTCCAGTTCTTTAGGTTCTGCTGCTTGTCCCCAGTATCAGCCCTTTGTCCCGTGACACCTGAGCCTCTTCTGAGCCCATCAAAGGCGAGGAGACACAATGCAGGAACGAGCAGACGCTGCCATTTCTAAGTGAGGTTCTCTGTGCTCACTGTGTCTCTGAGCAGGGGGCATTAATCTCTCACACTCATCAGGTGGCACACGAGCTGAAGGACGCCCTGGGAGAGCACAGCCAGTCAGGGGCACACTGCTCCTGAGTGGGCAGAGTGCTGTGGCTTAGGGCTGGCAACTCTTTTCTTTTTTTTTTTTTTTTTTAAAGCAATTCTGCTTTCCATTTCATGTGCGAACTATACCTGCCAGGAAGGAAACAAAGTAGCCTGTTGAGAGGAGCAGAAAATGAAGGGCTATTTTAAAATGTGATTACGATAAATTTTTCTTAAGCCTTGAGTCACAGGTAACTACAGAGGTGGAGTTTCCCCTAAGCCTGAAAATAGGCTAAGACTGTTAATAGTAAAATAATTTTTTATGTTTTTCTTCACACTTCATTCTGCACAAAGTGGATATCTTGAGGTTATTTTATTGGGGAAGTGCCCCCTGACTCAAACTAGCACTTGGTGGTAACAGTTGTCCCTTCTGTGGCCTATGTTTGTCCCAGCAGGGCAGGAGTGTGCTTGAGGCTGCTCCATATCCAAGCTGCTCTGCATTCCTCACCACCTTTGAATGCTGCAGGGCCAGAAGGAGGAGAATTTTTTGTTACCCTCCTGTTCATCTTGGATGCAGAAAAGAGCCAGGGCTGCTGCCTGCAGCCAGAGCTCTGCCTTTAGAAATCCTCGAGGAGTTGAGTCTGCCTGTAATTTTCTTTATGCAGGGAAAGACATATTTGCATTTCCTGAGACTGTGCATCATACTTCAGCTATGGCAGTCTGGACCACAGCTTTGATTTGCTCTTTGTTTTTTCTGGGCAGTGGAAAGGAATTGATTCCCTGATTTAGCCACCTGAGTGGTCTGCCGAAGGTGGTACAGAAGCCTCTCTTCCTGCCTGGATACAAACTGGGGAGATGGAGGAGGAACCACAAGCTAAGGCAGTGCTTGAGCTCAGGAATTTCCTATTCAGGAGCCAAACCTCAGGTTTGCTGCTCTGCTCCTGTGTTCAGTGTTCACCCACACTCAGCAGCTTCTCTCTGGGGGTCACCAAGGCAAGAACCAGCAGTTCAAAGGTCCAGCACAAATCCCACTCCACACTGACCTGCACAGCTTCAGCAAGTGTGTAGGAAGCCTGAAGAGGCCAAAGGCTCCTGTCAGACCTGAGCTGCAGCTTGAAGGTTTCACAATTCCTACAGATTCTGTCACATCTCAACGAGAATCTAACATCCTAAAGATCCAGTCACAGCAGGGCTGGCTAGAACAATAAGCCCTAAAGGATATCCAGTAACAGGCATAGCTTGGGACATTGGATTTTTGATCATTTCTCTTGATGTTTGCCAGCTGCAGCAGTGCACATCTTGCTGCTCACTCATGGGTGGGAGTGGTCTTGCCTGCCTGGCTTCTCCCTCTGCCTGGGAGTACACTGGAAAGCTGCTGGAGAAGGAGGACAGAGCTGTATTTCAAGCAATACATTTCTGTAATGGGGGAAATCAGGTTCAACTCACTGTTTGAAGCTTCTGTGTCACCAAGAAACTCAGGTCCTTTATTTATTATTTGTATTACAGTAGCACCTAGAGGCCCCAAGTTGCTAGGGTTTGTGAAGCACTTTGTAGGAGATGGCTACTACTCCTATCTCACTGTAAAATGATGACGAGTGGGAAAGGAAAGAAGAAAAGTGACCTGACTGAGGTGCTATGGAGCAGCATAAGAAAAAGTAAAGTTCCAGCTCTCTTAGCAGATGTTTGTGCTGTCAAGCACTGAGGTTGGAGCACTTCAAGAAGGTGCAGTGCCTTCAGCTCAGCTAAAAAAAATGACTGGCTGCTCACTTCTAGCCCTTCTTCAGCAGTGGTGTGTGTGAATCCATCTTATTCCACATTGCAACAAATTAAGTCTATGACCATGATCTGGCTGAGGGCTGGTGGCACCTTCAGATGTGTTTGCTTGACTGGCTGTGATCAGTTGTCCTCTCATGCCTGAGCCCAACTCAGTGGCTGCACTGCAAATTTTATTTGGAATTTTAGTTTGGAAATGAGCTTGTTGATTTCTGCCTAAACTATGGAATAGCCATCTCTTCACTCCAGTTTTAGCATGCTGGAACTCTCTCATGATAGTTTCTCTCTTTGGTCAGAAAAGATGAATTTATTGAACAAAATGTAGAAGAACCACTTCAGATGCAGCACCCCTGTGTGAAGAGTGTAGGCATGCATATCCCTGCAGCATGCACCAAAACAACTTGCAACTTCTCCCATCAGGTGCAAAGCTGGCATGGACCCTGTTGGGAGGTAGAATGGGACTTAAATGTATATTTTGATGCATTTGCTACCATTCCTCTGAAATTCTGCTGGCATTTATAGCAATAATAACTCTGCTTGTGAAGAAAGAGGTTCTGTTATAAAACAACAATCTCCGCCTTTCGAAAGAAACTCTTAAAAACTATGCATTTTCTTCTTCTTACCTAAAGTTTCAGTACCTTCATAAGAAACATGAGCTGTAATTTCACTGTTTTCCTTCTTCAAAATATGTTTTAAAAGGAAATCAGACCTTAGCACATTTTGTAGTTTTTCAAAAGAGTAATACAGAACTGGCAGTACTACAATTTGAATCTTGTCTAAAAGCCTGACAAGAACAGGAGTAATAGGTGCAAAGTCTCTATTTATTTAGCTCCAGCCACCACCACTTCTGAATTTATCTTTTGCAGCATCCTTATGCAATGCTGACAAAAACTCTTAATGTTTTGTGACTTGGCAACGTGAGCACCAGGTCCTGCCCACGGTCACGCCATGGTCCTGCACAAAGCTGGAGGCACAGTGCTAGTCTTGGCAAAGCCCAGCAGAAGGATCAGACCTGCAGAGACCTGCAGAACAGATTGGCTGGTCAAACATTTTTTCCCAATCTTTTCACTTTGTGTCAGCCTCCCTCAGGACAAGTTCATTAAAGGCATCTTTAGCGTGATTAGCTCTCTGTTCTCTACCCATTTCATCCTTGTCTGCTCTCCTGATCCTGACTAATGCAGAGCCTACAATGATGATGACAGGCCCTGATAACTCTGCCATCTCCTTAAGTGTGATGTGATGCTCCTGCTGCTGTTAAAGACAGAGCAGGAGCACCCGACAAGACCCTCTAACAAAGCTCTTTGAAAGCCCCTCCCAGGCTGACAAGCATTTGAGTGAAGTCCTGTGCCTTTTTTCTCCCTCTTAGAAGTATTTTCCCTGGGGAGTTGCCCAGTGAGAATCCTTTTCACTGTTATGAGAATGGGTAGCAGGAGAGAAAGGATGTTTTTATTCCGGAGTGATTTGTAGACCTTTCAAATGAAGCTGATGCTGGGCGTCCCGGAGCTATTGGCTGTGCTATGGCTCTGCTCAGATAACTGAGCTGGAATCTCCTCCCAAGCTGCAGAGCTCTCTTCTGGCACTCTTGCATGTTTCTCCAAACCAGCTGGAGTCCATGCAAGCACATGTGGTGTAAGTGCTCAAAGGTTCAGGTCCTATTTCACAAGGAAGCTGACCCTTCTCTTTCATATTTTCTCTTAAATTGGGGAGTTCTGAGTCCTTTAACCCTTTAACCACCTCATTGCAGCCTAGACTAGGGAAATTTGAAAGGATCAACCCCAACATTAGCCCATTTCTAATTACCCTTGTTGCCATAGCAACTCGGAGGGGTTTATTAGCATCAGCATGGCAAACCGATGGAACTGAACAACTTCTTTTGCAGCTGGGGAATGTAAAAAGTGAATCCCCACATGGAATCATGCTTGCAGGGCTGACATTCAAATCACAGGCATTGTGTGCTTAGGAAAATGACTGTCACTCCTCACACAGAGTGTTTCACTTTAGCAGGAAGCAGGGGGTGCAAAGAAAGGTTGTTTTTTCCACTTTCCTTTTTTTATCTGAGGCTTTAAGATGAACATTAAAATATAAAGGAGCTAAAGAAATTCATATACCTTATTTAAACTAGAAAAAAAGAGTAGAGGAATAACCAACCTTGAAGCAGTCAGTAGTGGATGTGGACTCTGCCTCCTTTATTTTCATATACCAAAGAGCCAGGATATTCCCAGAGACTTTCTTGTGAGGAGCATGGAAATGTGCAGAAAGTGGCTTCCATCCTTTATTGATATTTCGTTTTTACTACAAGGAGTTGAAATGTGTGTATTTTTGATCCTGAATGTTGTCATGGTTACAGGACTACTTGGATGCTGCTTCTTGCACCCTACGAAGGCTGCTGTGCTCTGTGTGTGGTGGGGATGGTGGGGAGCAGCCTGACCACCCAGCTCACCACGGAGTGGGAATTCCTTGGGATGGATTTCAGTCACGGGAGGAGAGATGGGAATTGTGTGATCACACTCCTACTGCTCTTATAAATGCCTACAAGGTAATGCTCACTCCCTAAGTGTATCTAGCCTTTCACATTTCTGCCTAAACCACTCTTTTGCTTTGTGGTTTGATTAAAAACCTTGTTCCTGTGGATTTTGGGATGGGGATTTTTTTTTTCCAGCACAGACTTCATTTTAAACTCTAATCCACAACATTGTACAAAGAAAAGCCTCATGAAGGAGAAAACACTGGTGCTGATCTCCATAATGTCAGCTCTGTTTGTGCATCTCATGGAGAACCTCAAATCTGCCTGCAAGATCATGTGGCAGACGTGCTGTAGAAGCTGTTGACTTTTCACTCAAAAATGGCAAATGAAATATTTTTGTCTGAATCCCTCCCCGCCCATCTTTTTTTAAGATCTTCAGCCAGAGGGTTTTTGGATTTCCAAACTGATAGAAAGGAAACATTAGGAATAAAATTATTTTCTGTGAAATGCAGACAGGCAGAAAACACCAATTTTCTGAGAGGATTTTTCATCAAAAGGTTACAATTTGCTGTCAAAGGTATCTTTGTTCTTTTACCAACTACATAAAATGCCATGTCTTAGGTCTTGCAGCACTTTACCCCCACTCACAGTGCAAATGGAGACTCATAAGATACTACACTTTGTTTATTGTACCCTGAAGTGATTTTAAAGGACCCTTGCGAGCAAAAGACAGCACTGTAGGCTGGAGACAAGCAGATTTGTGCCTTTTCACACTAAGCTGGTACATGGCCTTGTGCAAAAGCCTGTCTGAAGTGCTTTCTCTCCTTTTACTGTGGTCTGCCAAGTTGTTTGGATGCAGATGTCCGTACCAAACCCAGGACTCCGTGTGCTCTGCAGACATGCTCCTGTACATGATAACCTGAGGCGGGGAATCATAAACAAACAGGGGGGAAATATTGTACAAACCAGTAATTTCTGGAAGCTGAAGTCTGAAACAGTGAGGTTAGCCAGTGAATACTCACTGATACCGTATCTCGACTCACCTCCTGAAGCAGGAAAACCGGGGGTGGAAGCAGGGTGCCCTGTTTTGATGGACAGGCTTAGGTATGAATGTAAAATCAGGAGATGGCAGCAGTGCCATAGCTGAGCCTCCCACTCCTAACTCACCTTGCCTAAGGTTACAGGCTTGTCTGAATGCCTCATAATTAACTGGTGCCCAGGTATGAAAGCGGCCAGATTCCCTCATCACCTACACTGCTTTGAAACTGAATGACAATGGTCTAGAAATGGAGGACAGATATTTGTCGTAGTTAAAGAAAAAATCTGACTCTAATCAGGGTTAAAATAGCAGATGTCCTGAGTTCCTCTCCAGAAGGGGCACTGGACATGTGAAAATGTTTTGCAGGGAAACGGCTTTGCCTTGCTGGGCCACTTTCCAGGAACTCTGTAGCCGCAGGTGAGAGGGTGAGCACTGCTCACTGCCAGGGAACCTTTGCACTCCAGCTCTTCCCGTTGCAGCTGCAGCCCCAGGCTCAGAAGAGCCAAAAGGAAGGACACGAGTGGTTTTCTCCACCTGCACATGCTGGGGTGGCCCTGTGGTGGCAACAGGTTGGCATTTGGCCTTGGATGTCAGGGCTTCGTTCCCATCCCTGTGGCTGCCAAGGCTTTGAGCACAGCTGGATCTTGCACCAGCTGCTCCTCTCCTGGAGCTGCCTTCGTGGGCCTCCCCGCGGGAAAGGTGTTCTGCTGCCAAAGGCAGTTATCAGCACAGAGGAGGACGAGGGGATGTGAGGGATCCGGTTACTTTCGCAGGTAATTGAAAGCACGTCAGAAATAGAAGCAGTATTTAAATGGAGAGTCTGTGTGATTCTTCTCCACCTGGTGAGCCCGGGAGTTACGGGAGGCTGTCGAACGGTGGAGAATTAACAATTCTGATGAGAGGCGCTGCCAATCTGAATTGCTGATTTGGAGACCAGGGTAGGAGGAGTGTCCATTAGCTCGTCTCAGGGATTTCCTTTGCCTACTCCTGGATCGTCATTAAAAGAACAAAGCAGGTGAAGAAATATGTGCAGATTGCAGATATAGGTAAAAGACCACCCAAAAGACCTATTTCTTTTTTTTTTTTTCCTTGAACTAATCTCATGGTGAAGTGCTATCTGAGCAGCTTGCATTGCTCTGTGCGTGGGGCTGCTGGTGAGACAGTGCTGGGGGCTACAGTGACTGTGAGCCGCTTTATGGGAAGGCTGTGTCTTGCATGAGGAGCAGGAAACACCTGCTCTGTCATCACGGGGTGCATCCCCATCTCCATGCTGCTGACAAATCAGCTGCCATAGGGGGGAAAACAGAAGTTGTGCATTGTACTGAAGAGCATCAGCCTCAGAGAACTCTTGGGACTCCCACTGCCAACAGGAATATTTTACAGTTACCTGCAGGGCCTTGTAGGAGGTAAGGAGGTCATGAACTCCAGCTGGTCAAGCCAGCAAGACGTGTCCCTTGCCTTCCTTCAGGGCTAGCCAAGCCAGCAGTGAGCCAGCAGTGAGGGGAGCTCCTGCCTGCCTTCCCATCTCTCCCAAGCCAGAAGCCAATTTTTGTGTCCCCTTCCTCCCCGACAGCATCACCTGGCTGCCAGTGCAAGCATGGCTGTGAAGCTCCTGGGGAAACGATGTGTACATGAACATCACAGTGGAAGCTCAAAACTTCTCCTGAATTAGAAAAATTATTGATTTCCCTCCATTGTTGTAAACATACACCTGACTGTGTACGGTATCTTTGGACTGTTTCTAATGACTGGTGCATGGGAAAGGGTCCCTCCAAGTGAGTCCATCTCTGCAGTTCTCAAAGCCCTGTTGCCTGAAATTATCAAAACTGCCTGGGGGATTTTTATGTGCAATTCCCATTAATTAAAATTAACAAATACCTGTGGGCATCTAAATAAAAATTAACGAATACCAGTGGGTATCTAAATCCCCATGTCATTTTTGAGAACCAAACCAGCATTCTCTGCCAGACAGAGAGGTCTGTTCAGTACCGCTCTCTTGAGTTCACATTTTCCCTTGGGGTTGCTTGCACATTCCTTACAAGAGACTGAAGATTTCTCTGGAACAGCCCCCGCTCTTTTATAGTGCTGCAGTCACACAAAATAAATATGAAGTGAGCTGATTATATTCCAGGAGCTACAAGATATCACGTGTCAGATCCACAGTGAACTGACCTTTCCACTCCCAGGTGGACAGCTCTGACCTTTTGCGATGCTGATGAGAATCGTGGAAGAAATCATGATTAGGGGGAAATCGTGCTTAACATAGGCAGAGCACAAAGCACTCATCATCTAAAGACCTGCCTCTAGGTGGTGGGACACAAGAAGGAAAACCAAGATGTGTGTCCGTGTTGTATGCTCATTATAGCACTAATGGGAACAGGACAGCAGAGCAGAGGGGACAGCAGAGGTGTGTGATGGGGAACTGTGCTTTGCTGTAGAGGCTTTCTTGCAGTGACAGTTATAGCAACAGCAGACCAGGATCCTACTGGCTCAAAGCCTCTTTATAATGCCATTTTACAGAAGTCATTATTTGACAGAGGAAGGCGTGAAGTCCTGGTAGCTGCAGTAACAGCCAGTTGAGTTTGGTAGGTTTTGCCTTGCTACAAGGTACCAAGGAGCTACTAATGAATAGGGATATTTTTGGGGGTGACTGTGAGGTGCATGCACTCCCTTTTGCAGGTCTAGGAGGGGAGGAGGGGAGCAAGAAGGGTTTTTCCTGCACAGCAAACACAACTTCAGAAAGTGAGGAGGTTGGTGGGAGGGGAGGGAGGGTGGGGGAAAGCAAGCAAGCACATATTATACTCCAACTGTTTCCACGGTGACATTTCATAATCAAAACTCTGGGGGGAAAATGCTTCATTGCAAAAGCTGGAGGAGGCAGGATGGCTTTGTGGATGCAGCCAGTGAGGGATGGCTCTCCCAGCACCTGTGGCTCATCATCTGAAGGGCTTGGAAGCAAAGGCCGGCTGAACTCCTGAGGCTGCAGCACAAACCCTGGGCCAGGAATTCAAATGCATAGCACTCATCATCATCCCCGTCCTTTTATTTCAAGGATGAACATTTATAAATAAAGATGATATCATCACACTAGATAGGAAGTCTAAATAGCTTCTCTTTCTTGGCAGGAAGGAGGAAAAGAGAGATGTATGTAGGAAAGAACCCATGAGATGCACATAGCAAAGCAGAATCAAATAGTTGAAAGCAGCCTGTAATTAATGAATTAGGTCACCAAGTCTTTGCATTCCACGTTGTCTCTCTTTTTACCCTCAGCCTTGGAGTTAAAGTGAGCTCTAAGCAGATTGAAACCTGCCTTTGCATCACGAGAGCTGTTTGCACAGTGTTCAGAAGAAGCCAGAGCCTTGCTATCAGCGAGCCTCACAAATCCATTCATTTCACAAAGCAGCACCATGTTCACCTGAATCACTTCCAAATGTCTGTGGTTCCCTGTGTCGTTTTAGGCAGTGTACCACTTGTCATCACGCTGCTACAGATGGCAACAGCTCTTGGGGGCTTTCCTACGAGACGTGGGCAGGGGACAAGTACACGAGGTTTTCATGCTTGGGGACTTTCCTGTAGTTCCTGTGGCAGAGATGCACAGTGTGTTTCAGTCCCAGCCCTCTTGTGGGTTCTGTGAGCTCTGGCAAATTGATTCCAGTGCCAATCTCTCAGATGGGATAAATGTTCTTTTTCTTCCATCACTGGCCATTAGTAGCTGATGAGGATGATCGAAGCTTTCTGTGGGCAAGGTGACAGGATGCTGTAGGTTGATTGTGCTGCTTCTGCAGAGCTTAACAGGAACTCAGGTTTCTCGAGTAACATGACTCAGTGCAGTTGCCCAATAGTCCTAGACTGCATCCAAAGCAAATGCACATAAATATATAAGATTTTTAAAGCAATTACTGTGTCTTTATATTCCTGAAAAGAAAATCTTATTTGCCCTTTTATGTTTTTTCTTTTTTTTGTGACTGAAGCTCCTCAGCTCTGTTCTTTTTGTTTCTCACTAATGATCTGCTCTCTTCTGATTCCCACGCTCTCTAATTGCAGGTGTTGCTACAATGGGTTGCAAACTTTGTGGTGTGCCAGGTGACAGGGTGTTTGTGTGCTGTTCTTTCTGTCTTGATCAGTTTTTGGGAGTACAAAGGGAGTCTGGCCTTTTGTTTGTAACACAGCACTGATCTGTGCTTGTGATGTACAGAGAGGCTCAGGGCTCGCAGACCTTGATGAGTACAAAAAGTCCTTAACACGGGACACCTCCAGAAACACTTGGCATAACAGGGCCTATATCCTTTATCTCTCTCTTCCAACCTGGAAAACAGGATGATTCTTTTAAAATGACAGATAATATAATAATTCATTTCAGATGTATCCTTAGCTCACTGCCATTTCTTTGGTGTCTAAAGGATGAAGAGGATAAATTATAGATAACCTACAGATTCCTCCAGTAAGCTTTAAAGCTCTTTGTCCAAACAGAGCAGCCTGACAGTGGTGGCTGAGCTGGAGTCCTTGCTGGTGAGTGTGTGTAGCAGGCAGTGCCCCTGCACCAGCCCATTGCATGGGGGAGACCAAGAGCTGCTGCTGAGTGCCTCCCCTTCCCCCTGCAGTAACCCACCTCTGGAGCTGGCAGCAATGTCCTCTCTCAGAGGTGACAGTCTGGCCGTGCCATGGAGGGCTTGGATGCTTTGACAGAGAAATGAGAAGCTGGGGCATCCCACTGCTGTGCACCTCTGCCACACGTTTGTAGAACATTACGTGGTGGAACTTAAAAACTGGTTTTGGAGCTACGGAAGAGGATCAAAGACACATCTGATGGAGGGTGTCTGGGCCAGGCAGTACTTTGACTACCTGGATCTTTTCATTCCCCATTCAGCTCCTTTCAGCTGAGTGGTGCCAGTCTGCATTATCGTCTCCACAGCTCAAATGATTTCCTGTGTCCCAACGTGAAGCCTTTCTGTTTCTCCTCCGTAGTTTCTCCAAGAATGGATGTGTGGCTGATGACCTGTTTGTTCAGAAACTCTGCAAATCCCAATTTATTCCCCTTCTAAGTTGAAACCAAAAACATTTCACTTTCACATCCTTCAAGAATTTAAACAACTTTTCATATAAAATTACATAATGGTATTTTGTATTTCAATGAGGTTTTCTTCTGACAGTATTTTGGGGGAGTTCAGATTATTTGTGCATGGTCCACATGTGCAAAGCTCTCTGTAGACTGTTTAGAGGTGTCTATCTCCAATCAGAGGAATTGTGAAATCCAACCCATTTAATACAGGCTGCAAATGTGCTGCAGACCATGATGTGTGTGAGGCTGAGACACTCAGTGGGATTTTGTGTGATTTGATCCAACACCGAAATTCTCATTTCCCTGTGAGATAGAGCAGGGGTAGAAATTAAAGAATGAAGAGAAGTGACATGAATATCTGTATTGATTGCAGAAATTCATGACAGAATGACACTGATAATTCTGGTGATTTTTTAAGTTTTCTCCTTTGTGCACAGACTTCCCCCTTCCCAGCTGGTAGCTGGCAGCCTGCTCCAGTAGGATGTGATGCAAGGACTGGAAATTGATGCTTCTTTTCTTGATTCAGACACTCCAGTTCAAAACTTCGAGTCCTTTGACTATTGGAAAGGCCAAGATCAGCCACCCTAAAGCTCAGCCCACATGTTTGTTTATCTTGTGTGTTAGCAAAGCAGCCTGAGAGCCGTGGAGCCAGATGGCAATGATGGAATCTTTGTAAGGCTGTTTGAATTGTGGCAATTGCTGCTGCTGCTGCTTTTTGGGTTGTTGGGTTGGTTTTTTTTTTAATTTCCTAAATCAGCATCCTTTTATCTTCCTCATTTCACGTTTGTTTTCTGCACATCTTGAGTTCGATGCCAGGGATTAAAAATGAGGGTTGATTCGTATATCAATATTAAACTGCATAATCACCTCTATCATTATTCGACATCATCTGGAGCATTCACAATGTTTTGGGAACTTTGAGTGAAAGAAAACTTTATCATGTATATGAACATTTGACTGAATTATTGATAATCAGAATCTCTGATTGAGGTTGCATCCCCTGTGTCTGCCTTTTCACAGTAAATAAACTTCTAGCATATATTTTCAACAATTTTTTTTAATACTTATAATTTATTTGGTTTTCCATTCAATGAGAAAATAACATGACAGCCAAACTGTGGCAATAATCTGGGGGGATTTTATATTCTCCAACAACCTACTGTAACTTTAATGTATTACCAGTAATTTCTGCTTCCTCTGGCGAGGATTAGAGAAACATAAGGTGCTTTAATAACAAACAGGGATCCACCCACATCTCTGATTTATGTTTATGACTCAGCAAAGAGCATAAACTGAGACTAGGGCACAGAGTGATTCTATAAGTAGTTATAAATCTACCATTCACCAGGAGGAAAAAAAAAAGTGTGCTAGCAGCCTTCCATGTATGAGGAAGAGAGTGGGTTTGGGGTTGCAGATGGTGAAGTTTTCTTTCCGGGGAGTCAGTAAAGGGGTCAGCTGGGATTCGTCACAGAGAGTTTGCAGTGTTTTCGTGAGGGCTCATGGAGATATTTATCCATGCAGGACTGGTTGCGTCACTGTCTATCAGAACAGCCCCTGGTTGAGCACTGCAAGTCCATTTGATGGACACAAACACACCCTCAACAGGTCAGCTGATGGTGGAACAACTAATTTGAGAAAACAAAGTTGCAGATCTGAATTTGTAGCCTATTCAACCTGGTCTGAGTGCACAGGTTAGTCCCTTCCCTGACTCTAAGAAAGCCCCTGGCCATGTCGAGCCAAAGACCCCCCCATCCAACAGTGCTGGGTGGCACTGGAGTCCCCAGCCCTCCCCAGACTGATCATAGCCCAGGGCTGCTCCCAGCCAAGGCACAGCTCCCTTTGCCAGCTGCTGCTCATGAATTTCCAGCTGAAGGGTGCACAGTGTTTGCAGTGCCACTCTGATTGACGGGTTTATCTTCCAGTCCATTTACTTACTTAATTATCCCAGAGTGAGCAAGAATTTCTTATAAATATGGTAATAGGCTGATCATTATGACAACAGAAGCACATTCTTGTACAGTTTGTGGGAAAAGCCGACTTTCCCCAGTTTCTGTCCGCATCAGGCTTTCCCCATCAGGAGTCAGTAAATTAATGAACAATATCTGGTGACCTTAAGACATCATCCCCTAGATGTGTGGCATCAGTCAGGACCTGCTTGGAGCTGTCATCACCTCAAGAGCTGTTCCTGTTCCACATCTTCCCATTTTAGTACGCACTGGAAAACTCGTATTTCCCTTAACTTCTCTGAGTTGCTTCTGCGGTGTCAAAATTGTTCATTTGACAGCTCCAGCTGCTGTGTAAAAGAGAGAGGGTCCGTGGACACCTCAGCTTAACTCACTGAAGATGAGGGAAGATTTTTCTCCCTGATACCAAACATTGCTGAGGCTGTTTTTGTCAAGGAGATTCTACCAAAAATTATCAGGTGAATCGAGTTTGTAAATGATGGTTTTCAGTGTAAATAATACCTTCCAGATTTAAGGATCGAAGCAAATGCCTGATGTTCAACTTCTAGAGTCTCTCCTCTCAGAGCCTGTGCTACAATCATTCCTTGAGCAGTACATGATCCAAAATAGCAAAATCGAGGTGACCAAGGCAGGCAGAGAAATGTGGTGTCACTCCATCAGCATTCATTTATGCCAAGGCTCTGTGAAAACCATATGAGACTCTGCATTGTTTGGAGTTTATTTAAATTAATCGCTATAATTACATTTTTGCTCTTTATAAAAAGCCTCCTATAGTGGTTGTCCAGATAGAAAATAAAAGGAATTTTGGAAATAGTTGTTTTAATAGTCTCTTTAAAGGCATTCAGGAGCATCATGTAAAACACAGTGGGCACAGGGGGAAATAATTCCGCTGGGAGGTCGGACGGATGCCGAGTTCTGTTGATTTCCTCATTTTTCAAGGCTGGAGGCTTCTGCATGTGAATGACTCCTTTGTTTTTTTCAAGGCTTCTGGTACAGAAATATATCTGCTGCAACAAGCGCTGATTTGCCATCCTGGAAACAAAAACTCTGATAGCGAGGGCAGACCACGCTGCTCGGGTGGACAACTGCGAGCCATGCAAAGCAGAGCAACGAGGAAGGCAGCAGACATCCTTCTCAGAGCCAAAATTCTCTGGCTCCAAGCAAAACTTCGGAGCAGAAATGGGTGAGGACAAAGGTTCTTGCCCAGTACAGCAAGGTCAGCTGCAGACAGAACACAAGGGCAGCAGTAGCTCTGGCATAGCCATTTTCTTATTCTCGTGTCTGGCAAAGATCTAAAGTGAACCAGCTACACTCTTTCAAGATGTCTTTTTAACATTTCTTAAGTTTGATGTGCTTTTTTCATTTGTTTTTTTTTTTTTTTCTCAGATGTGTATTTACCTAATTCTTCACACTTTGTATGAATTAATCCCACAAAATCATGTTGGATGTTCCCTGTTGACCACCAGATACCCAACTGTCCCACCTATGTCTTAAGAAACGTTGGAGTCAAAATACAGGTCTTCAAAAAACTCCATCCCTCATATTTTCAGTTGCTCCTCACTAAGATGGAGCTGTGCAATGTACTTGTATTCTGTATTGTATGATTTTCATTGTTTCCTGAAATCTGAAAGGAGAAAAAAGCTCCTTCAGTTTTTTCAGGAATCAAGATAATTCAGTTGTGTTCTTCCAGAAGACTGGTGGATTGATCTGTCTTTCTGTTGTGACTATTCTTGTGAAGTTGAAGAGTTTCATCTATTTCCCAAGACTCAGTTTGTTTTTTAGCCAGAAGCTCAGAAGTTATATTGCTTTCAGGTTGACTTAAAGAACTTTCAGAGCACCTAGAGTTAATTCTGAACATACTTATGCTAACAAACGCCGAATAAAATGTTGTTATCTCTAGGGAAAACGGAAATGAATACCTTCTTAAAATAATGATCTTATTACTACTTATCTTGTTACACTGTGGTGAGGTTCCCCTTGTTAAGCCACCTGCAATTTGAGAGGTTTATAGACAAAAGCTGCATTATTAATTAATGCGACTGTGCAAGCTTTCTGCAAGCTATTATAATATTTTATTGTTATGGCTACTATTATTGTTATCAGGTAGGCTGTTTGGGAGTTTGGAAAACGTGCTGGCATCTTTCTGTTGCACTGGTTATCCTTCAGTGCCTTTCTTCAGATTAGAAATGCAGCTGTTTCTATTAAATTTTGGATGGAAAGCAAGATCCCATAAAACGAATCAGCAGGTTATTTTAGCCTCAAATCAGTATTGCTTAATTATACAGGGAGTGAAATGGGAGTCTGGTGAAGGTGTTCCTATCAACAGCAGATGGGAAATTTTTTGTACTGGGATGTGACTTTGGGCTGAAGGTCACCCAGGAAGTGACAGGGTCAAGACATCCTTTGGCTGCCCTTATCTGATTCCCGAGTGCCTGAATGATTTCTCTTAATGAACCTGGCACCAAGAGTCATTGCCTGGTCACCTGGGAAAGGGTGGTTTGGGGAAAAAAAGAAAAAAGAATCCATCCTAGAAGGATGTTTCATTGCTTGCCATGAGGAACATGCAAATCTTCTGGGCTCTGTTTTGTGCAGTGTAACTCTACAGACTGTCCTGTAAGAAGCCACTGAGTTCCAGGCATCAGTGCAACTCCTCTCTGATGCAAAGAGTACAGTTCCGAGACCCTACACCAACTCTGGCATTGATGTGGGTGTTTAAGCATTTTGTCATCCTAGAAGTCACAGTGAAATCCATAAAACTGTCTAGGAAGATATTAAAGATCCCAAACTCTTTATTTGCGGAGATTCAGCAAAGGCCTGAGGGTATAAAGAGTAGTGTTATCCCTGCACCATAAAGTTGTGTCACACCTGTGTCCTGCGGCCGACTGGGAACATTTCTGTGCTGCTGCAGATCTTGCAGGCTTGGCCAAGTCCCATTTCAGTTATCCCACTCTGCAGTGTGCTCATCTATCCAACAGTTCATTATGCAGGAGCAGTTCTGGGCCTTTAAACATTGGTCACCACTCTTTGGTGTTCTTCCAGTTTAACCACACAGTTGGAGATGGGGAGAGGGGACCAGGGCAAGGGACCCTACACCAAACCAGGGCACAGGGCGTCTGAGTCTTTTCTAATTCTGCCCCAAACATCCCCTTTTTCTTTGTGTTTCGTCTCTGCTATGGACCCCTTGTGCATATCAAGGCTGGAAACAGCAAGGGCGGAATCTCTGGGCCTGGACATGGGATTTCAGTTTCTGGAGTGGATGGCCTCAAGTTTGGTTTGGGACCTTAGGGAGAAATGGGTGAATTTTCTCTCCTTTCTGAGGTGGCTGTGGCTATGTCTCTGTGTTCACCACAGTTCTTCTACAAAAATTTCCAAATCCCGAGGTGTGCCTAGGAGCTGGGTTGTGTTGGTTCCACCTTTATTTTGCTCGTCCTTTTGTTTTTGAGCAAAGCTGCTTGTGGTCAATAAGCTCCAACCTCGCTAGAACTGCCATGAAACAGCTTCTGAAATGATCCAGGCTAAGATAACCCCCTAATTTCAGAAGAATTCCCTGTCTGATGGTACTGGTGAGTACAGATTCTTCCACATCGAGTGCAGTGGTGAAAAGCCTCATACATTAACAGTGGGCAGGAAAAATCAATGAGAAAGGTGATGAGGGGTTTCCTTTTTTTAATCCTTCAGGATCTCTTGTTTGTTGCTCTGAAATCCTTCCTTCCAAGGCACATTTGCAGGACCCTCTTTGTTATCCTAATGAGCCAGGCTCCGGGGAGCGATCGGCTCAACTCCTGGACCCAGGGGTGAGAGCCCAGGTTGGGAAGCGATGGATCACAGGCAGATGAGTTTCAGCCCTTTCTCTAGAGGAGTTTGCCACCTACTGATTCACAGGTTCCTTTGAGCTCCTGCCAAAGAGAAGTTGAGGGGGAAAGCTGGGAATTTAGGGGTAGGTGGGAATTGCCCTTAGAGCCCCGAGCCAGAACCTCGGGCGAAGAGCCGGGGTCGGGGGGGATGCGGTGCCCAGCTGTTGAGCTCCAGCTGGGAGCAGGGGAAGGAGCTGGGTGGAAGCGCCTGGCGTGTGCGTGTGTGTTGTGTGTGGCGGGGGAGGGATGTGGATGAGGAGCGGGCTCTCTTTCTTTCTCTCGGGGCTCAGTTAATCCTGCTGCCAGGCGCTGCTCAGCGGCAGTCTCAGCGCTGGATTCGGAGCGAGGGAGACGCGCACCCCGGAGGCGCAGCGGAGGCAGCTAAAGAGAGCAGAGCGGGGGAAAAATCAAATCTATGCTTGGAACTGGGCTTCTTTTTCGCCAATGCAAAAGGGAATATGCAGCACATTTTTGCCTTCTTCTGCACCGGTTTCCTAGGGGCGGTGTTAGGGGCCAATTTCCCCAACAATATCCAAATAGGTGAGTGCGGGGCTGGGGATGATGGTCCCTGGCGAGGGGGTAGGGGTGGAGAGGGGGGTGGTGGGGGAAAACGGACCCGTCTGTGTGCTTTCAAAGGCAAAATGTGTGTGTATGTGTGTGAGGGCGAGAGCGAGGGGATGAATTGCGAGGGCTGGATGTGTGCGTTGATACCAGCTTTGCCGGAGCAGAGATGGATCAATTTGGCTTTGGGGGAGGGGAAGATTGGGAATAAATGCCTGCACGCACACACACCTCAACACAGAGGGAGAAAAGTGCCTCTGAAATGGAGGAAGTATGAATAAAATATCTGTTTCTTGCCCTGAGAAATGCCTGGGTTGCCATTGTGTGTTGCTGCATTTGCAAAATCGGTGGTTGCCTGATACGTTTTTGTGAGGATGCTCTCATCTGTAGGTAACTGGGACGGGAGGTAACAAACAGACGCTGTCTGTTGTTATTGCTAAAGAATAAGGGCAAAGCTATTGGAAGAAGATCTCGCATTGAAGTCTCTTTCCATTTCATGCCACTTGCTTCCCCTCCACACCAGCAGTGCCTGTTTGATTCCTTCCTCCCTTCCTGTAACTTCTCCGTGCTCCTCTCCCTCCTTGCCTGGGTTTATTATTACTCTCCCATTGATCTTAACTGCTGATCATTTGCAACCTAGCCCCAGATTCCCTTCCCGTGCACGCCGGTTTTCTTTCCCGCCTCCCCTCTCTTTACAATGCCAACCAATTGCTAGTCCACCAAGTTCAGGCAACTCCTGCCTGAGTCCAGCTGCACAATCAGTGCTTTTATTGCTCTTGATGCTGCATCGTTGTCTCCCTCCCTTCCTGTCTCCCCTTTACCCCAAATTTGTGCAAAATCCCAGATTTTTTGCCTTTCAACAAACACAACTTGGCTACGAGCATCTGATTCCTCCGATATCCATGATTAGGCTGTGGGGTGGGAGGAACGGGGGAGGTGGGGGGATATTGGTGCACAAATAGCCCTTTTCACACAAGGAGATGCCCCCTCTACTAAAGATGTGCAAAGTGACGTTGATGGCAGGTCCTTGCCTATTTGTTTCTTCCTCAAGTCATCTTGGGCATCGATACTTTCTGCAGCTTTATTTTAATTCTCCCTTGTTGCTAAGTGCTTTGTTTCCCTCCTCCTGAAATGCCAGTAGCAGCGCTCTCTTTAAATGCGTATAGATTACAAGACAGGCCGAATTTAATAGCATCTTTCTGGAGGCTGTGAAGGGATCTGCTGCAAGCCAAGGTTCCTGCTGGGGGAGCAACAGGAAACTTTTCCTAGGGCTGGGTTATTGCTGCACTTTTTTCCAGATCCATGGGGGAAGAGATGCTCTGAGCTTTGGTCCAGCCCGGTCCCGGTTCCTATCCTGTTTGTATCATTCTGTGGTTCTGCGCTTGTCTGTGCTTCTGTTTTGATTGATTCCTTTGAGGGTCAAGCTTTAAGTTTCCTCCCCAGTTTGAATTTGGCCACTGTCACCTGTTAAATTCAGGTGTTTCCTGTGCAACAAGCCTCCAGCAGCAGCAGTCGTTTGGTCACAGTCCCGTGTCACTGTGGCTCTCACAGCCCTGTCCCCATTCACCCAGTGCTGTGCCCGGCTCAGCCAGGCTGCCCCACACCCCAGAGTCCCTCAGTGTGGGGGAACCCCTGCAACCCTCTTGTAGCAAACCTCTCCTCCTAGTCAGCAGGGCTTAAACTGAGCCTCATGACAAGCGAGGGGAGGAAGGAAGGCTCTCATTCTTCCTTTACTGAGGTAATATTGACAGCATTACCATTCCTCGTGCTTGAAGTTACGGGGAGGCTGAGCCACACCCCATGGATTATCCCTATCCTGCAGGCTGCTTGGCCTGGGGATGCATCAGGGCTCCTGTATGTGATCCAGGGTTACATAACACACATACTGGAAAGGTTTTCTGCTCCTATCCTGTCTGCAGTGGGCACAAAACCCTTGGGTCTTGTGTGCTGGAGGATTTCCGAGTTGAGAGGCACTCCCTGGGCTGTGGAGCTGTAGGCTCTGCTCGCAGGAATATTTTGGACTGATGATGTTTCTAATACAAATGTTCTTAAGACCTTTCTTCTTATTGCTCTGTTTTTCTTCCCAGGGGGGTTATTTCCTAATCAGCAGTCCCAGGAACATGCGGCTTTTAGGTTTGCGTTGTCTCAGCTCACGGAACCCCCTAAGCTCCTTCCCCAGATCGACATTGTGAACATCAGTGACAGCTTTGAAATGACATACACCTGTAAGTACCAGCGTCCACCGTGCTCTGCCTTACTTTGGGTGCTTTATTCCTGACTTGGGTTTGTTTCCTGTCTGAAATATGGGACCTCTTGCTCCAAATGTGCATCTCGCCTTTAGGGTCCAGGCAAGAAAACCCCAAACATACAGACAAAGGGTCTCTGAGTTGTTTTGGTTTGTGCTGAGGAGTAGGGGTGAGGTAGTGCTGCAGTTATTCAGCATGTCTTGTGTTTCCCCTTCCATTGCATCCCAAGTGATATAAACCCCCCAACATTTCATTTTTTTGTTTCTCTAACCTCTGCCCAACTCATTATGTTGAGGTTTCATCCCCATATTTCCCATAGCTGTGATATACAACAAAGACACCCCTTTCCACCCACAGAGAGCACAGAAATCTCTGTTTAGTGTGAACAACTTCTTCCTCAGCCCCAGTTTAACCATCTGTCCTTGTAATTTAAGAAAGACCTAGCAGAAACCAGCAGCTTGGTGCAAGTGGAGTCCAAATCCACAATAAGGTCATGCCTGATAATGACAGAGAGGTAAGAGAGTTCTAGTTTCAAGAAATTAATTCATTGGCTCTAAAAACAGGTATTAAAGAATGAATTTGCACCACAGAACTGATCTCAGGGTGTATCTGCACCCTGATGAAGCACAGCACACTGGCTCTACTGTCCTCATGATACGATATAATTGGGAAAAAAGCCTAGCCTGATAGGTAAAGCCAAGGTTAGCAGCAAAAAAACAAGACCAGGAGGAAACCAAAGGAAAACCAAACCCATAACACAGCCCTGTGGTTGCTGTGGCAGCCTTTGCTTCCCTTGGAGCACAGGGTGCAGTGCTGTGGGCGAGGGGCTCGCGCCGGCGGGATGTGATGCACAAAGAGTTCCTTGGTTTGACCTGGTGTCAGACACTGCTGCTGACACTCCCTGAGCCTGTGTGCATGTTTGGGGGCTGTCAGGAGAGGCTGGAGGAAGTGTTCCCTTTGTAGAGCCTGTTGGATTGTTGTTGGCTCGCGTCCGTAGTGTCCTCTTGAGTCACTGAAACATTCCCCCTGCGGTTTGGTTGTGTGGGATAGAGGTGAACACAAACTGTTCTCTCTGCTCAGAATTGCACAGAAGGGATCTCCTGGAAGAAAGAGCCAGGAATGTACCAGAGGAGAATTAATTAGGCTTTTTGAAGAAAAAGAAAGAAAGTTGTGATATTTTCTGTTGGAGGGTTTGTAAATACAAGATTTCAGGAATTTCCTGCCCAGTATGGTATAGGAGAGAGAAGTAACAATTTGGCCACACTTTCTTTGCAGTATCTAATGGCATATCTAAAGATTTTCTATTTTCCTTAATATCCCTCTATTTTCCAACAACAAGGTTTCCATCAAGGTAGAGCAACTATTTCAGCTCAATCCAATGGCACTTTCTTGGCAGGAAAACCAGACAAATAGAATAAAAAAGCCAGACCTTGTATCTATCAAGGGAAAACATCACCCACCTGGGGTAGAGTTGCTGACTGTGGCTGGGGATGAGCTATTTCAGAGCTGATAGCAGGAAGAAAGCAGACACTGCAAGAATATCACTCAAATAAATTCTCCATCTGCACATGGCTTTCCTTCCCATTCCATGCCTGCCACTAATGGTTTTGTTTACAGCTTCGATGGCAAGACCATGACACCAGTTATGCTTCAGAAATCTGTCATTAGTACTGTGGGGGCAGGGGTGGTCTCCCGAAAGCTGAATGGAAGCAAGGCAGCCTCCCAAAGGATGTTATATTTGAGCTCTATGTAGGGCACATTGTCCTAGATCAGACCAGCAGAGCACTCTGCACAGTCCAACTTCACTTGTCCTCGTTTTGCTTTTCTTATAATTAAAAACTTCCTAAGCTCCTCCAGACTATGGAAGGCAGCATTTGTTTTGTAAGCACAAAAGAAGGTGTTATTCCATGTACCCTAGGGGTGAAAAAAAACCCCAACCTAAAGAAAACAGGCCATTAGGAGACCTGATTTTAGTACTCTAGAGCTGAAGTGAAACTTTTGTCAGAAATTAGCTCATTCTTCATCTTCCAGCTAATTCCTTGCCTGGTTGCCAAGACTAGATATCAGCAGAAAGATCTGTTTATTTAGAGAGAATAAAAGCCCTGCCCACACAGTGGTCCTTATCTTCTGGGAAAAGACTGGCCGTGCTACCAGTTAAAAGTACCAGGTTTTGTTCCCATGGAGATAGAGAACACAGCATTTCCTTGGCATTATCTGTTTCTGTGACAGTTAAGTCCAAGGGTGTTTGGACCCTGTGAACCTGATGCTTCACCTATCTGGGTCTCCAAGAGGACATCTGAGCAAGACTCGTAGGTCCCAGCTCCACTGCAAATCCTGCTTCGTGCTGGGAGCCAGCCTCATGTGCTAAATGTAGTCCTTATGGCAAGTGCCTGAAGCAGCATCATTCAAAATACAGAACAGATATTAAGAATCAGTGGTGACAGCAGAAGCAACACCCTTGTTGGGCAGCTTGTGGGGTGGCGATGAAG
This sequence comes from Corvus cornix cornix, assembly GCF_000738735.6. Taxonomy (NCBI): domain Eukaryota; kingdom Metazoa; phylum Chordata; class Aves; order Passeriformes; family Corvidae; genus Corvus; species Corvus cornix. The sequence continues at coordinate 6,144,618 of NC_046343.1, read as the reverse complement.
TGGCGGGATGAAGTGCAGCACAACGACAGCAGCCTGGCTGAAGAAATCGTGTGCAAAATGTATTTCGGCATCGGCTGTGACCCTGGTCACCTCTGCCTGACACGGAGCTGCTCGCTGGGGGGGATGAGCGAGCTGTGGTGTGACAGTGGGTGAAGTGAGCTGTGGTGTGACAATGGGTGAAGTGAGCTCCATGCCCAGGTGACAGCGCTGTTAATGACGTGCCGTGACGGTCGTGAATTGGTAACGATGACACCCATCTGAGGGAGAGATCTGCAGAGTACCCAGAGGCTGCTGTAGTCTCTGGGCTGTCACTGTGACAGCCCTGCAATAACTTTCACATTTCTGGTGTTTTCAGATGTAGGCTTTTTATCATTAGGCAGTGGTTGTGAACACCTCTGTGCGGGTCCTGTGATCCCTGTGTGCTACATGTCAGGAGACGATGATTTTAAGCAAACCATAATCATTAAGAAAGCAAGAAGAGGTTGTAGATACAACGTGTGGTGACTTCCTGTTTCATGTGCGGGGTTGATGTTAATGTTGTTGCATCACTGAGACATGGGCACATTTCAATAACTGAAATATCTTCCTGAATTCATTCCGTCTCACAGAATAGCTGGTAATGAACACGCTCCGTGGTTGCAGCTGGGTGCCTGATGGGGCTTACCCATATGAAAGTACACACCTGCCACTCTGAGGGCTCTTAACTAAAGGTTAGGAGGCCTTATAATTTTGTGCTATTTCTTCAAAGGCCAAGGAAATTGTTTAGGGGAGGAGGGTGAATTGAGGGTCCTTCCTTCAGCAGAATTAGACAGCAGTGCCAGGTGACTGTAAAGGGTAAAATGATGGTGTGGTGTAGCTGAAATATTTACCTGGTGACATAGCAGAGCAAAACCATTCTGATCAGCTTTGAAGACATGTTCAGAGGTTCTGTCTCCAGCCATGTTTGGAAAAGAGCTTTATGGCCTCCACACAGTCTCTAGCAAACTCTGCCACTCTGTGTTTTGCCGTGTCTGACTGCACTCAGGGGAGACCCAGGACAGCAGAGTTGATGCTGCAGGTCAGAGTGGAGAGGGGTGGGAAGAGGGGTGCTCTGTGCCAGATGTGAGGGCACACGAGCTTTGCAGCTTAAGAGAGATCTGCAAATTCCTGTCCCTGGAAGGTCCACAGTGGATGGGAGCACTGTGTCCTGTTGACAGAAGAGGGATGAGAGGTTTCTTGCTTGAGACAACCTGTGCTGGGAATAGTTTTCTCCTATTCTTCATCTCAGCCTCCAGTTGTGCACAGTGTAATGCACATCCCTGTCCTGTGCAGAGCCCAGCTCCTCAGGGATTATGAGTTGTTTCAGCCACAGCTCCATAGCTTTATTTAATTTGTGGTGCAGAGACTCCTGCTTTCAGCCTTTGGCTGAGGTCTCCAGGTGAGCCTGGCAGCATCAGGCAGACATGGAAGCTGCTCTGGCTGTCCTGGGAAGAGGATGGCTCAGCAACAGCCTGGCCTGGGAGCTGTGCCCTGGGAGCGGGGCTCACACAAGGTGAGTCACCAGCTTGGTAAATCTGTCCCTGCAAAACTCAGGCCACTTTGCAGGGATGACCAGTGACTAAAATAACCCCTGTTCATCACTGAGCCCTGCAGCTTTGCTGAGGCAGCCACCAGATTTTGTGTGCTTGGGTGGTGGGCTGCTGACAAGGGGAATTCAGGAGCTGCACACCTGAAACACAAGGGTCTGCACAGGATAGCAACGGGATTTTGTGGCTGCAGGAAAACTTGTAAAGAGGCTGAAAAGAATGAATTGATCCCTCTCATTTGCTGCATGCACAGATACAGTTACTGTGGGGTCCTCATACCGACTATATGCTGTGGGTGCTGCTGGAATATCAACAGTTGAATCTGTTCTGCAAATTAGAAAATGAACATGTAGTTTGGATTCTGTTCATATTTTATGAAGGCCTCCAAGCACCAATTAGAGAGGGATTTGGAGTGATCACTCACTCCATGCTTATGTTCTTATCAATAGCAGCAAGCTTACATCCAGATCAGCTATGAAATGAAGCCTTTCTTTTTCTTCTTTTCCTTGGATACTTACATATATAGATAGAGTATTTATAGAAATTGCTTTTTATCTCTTAAATTACCTCTCAGAGATAGGAAGGAATAGGCAAGCAGTTGAATGTTCTCAAATGAGGATCTAAATTTGGTTTAATTAAACAATTACTGTGTGTTGAATTTAAAGGAAGCTTCTTTGTTGACAAACATATGATGGTCGCCATTTCTTGTAAAGGTGTTGCTGTAATTATTCCAGCAGTAATCAATTAGAATGCAATTTTTATAATTAAACTTCCACAGTCTAAATAAGCCCAGCTCTGTAATAGTTGTGGTTTTGCTAGACTTGTTTTTATTTTCACAGTGCTCAGAAATATCACGTGAGTGCTTTTGGATTTTCTTTTCCCTGCAGAGCTCAGGATGCTTGCTATGACTATTTAATGTGAGTTAAGCCAACAGAAACATGGATTTAATGATCAGATGCAGTCTGATTAATACAACACAGGTACTACAAGGAGATCCATCTCCTTAGATTATGTCACAGGAAAAGATGTGATGCAGACAGATGAATCACAGAGCATCAACTCATGTTAGATCAGCCTGAGGTTAAGGTTGCTCAGTTTTGGGCAGGGATGGGCTGTAGCTTTCTAGTAAGTGTGTGTTTGTTTAGTGAGATGTTAGCAGCTTGGAGTGTGCTGATGGGTGAAATCCTGCCAAATAGGAGGGAGCAGGTCCTGGAGGTGACCCCAGCACCCTGTGTCCCAACATGTCTGCAGGGCCCTCGGGGTGGGTGCTGGGTACTCAATGGCCACAGTCACCACTGAAGAAGGCAGGGGCTTGCCCCATATGATTTCTCCAGGAAGGAATAACATTTAAAACATGAGTGCTGAGCCATTTCCCCAACAATGGCTGCCAGGACAGGACAGGTTGTCTGTGTCCTCCACAGATCTGGGCATGGAGAGTTTTGGGTAAATGTGGGACAATACCATCATCAGGGACACTGATGGGGCTCCCCTGTCTCTTGACAGAGGCAGCCCTGCAAGAGGCTGGCACCACACATCAGGAACTGTGTCCCCCAGTCTGGTGTGTCCATCTCTTCAAAGGCCATGGGAGCACTTATTCTTTGCATGTCTATTTTTGTGTATTCAAATTTTTTTATCCTGGGTGGTGGGAGAGTTGCCTGGGGAGAAAAGCAGATATGACGCCATAAGGAAAAATCAGAGGGAGGAATAAGGGGAATTTCACACCTGCAAATCTATCTGCTCATCTGGAAAGGATCCCAGCACTGGTGACAAGCAGAAAAGAGAGTGAAGAAGTAAAATTTGGGCTATGCAGTAGGCAGAGGAGGGATTTGAGAAACAGTGAGCAGCACAGGCCAGACCTGTCCATTGTGTGACAGTCACAGCTTCCACTCACAGCTTATCTTTTCTTCTCTAAAAATAAAGCATTTCCATGTGATAGGGATTCTACTAGGCCAGAAACAGACAAGCTTTATTTTTTGGCATTATTAGCAAGGTGAGAGTGGAAATCTTCATGTGATTGCAAGGAAGGCAGCGCAGGGAAGTGTGCTGTTCATTTCCAAAACTGGTGGGAATTTGAGATATATACATTTACATTTTCCTTAATAGGGTTAGGGCCCCAAAGGCAGCAACTCTCTGCCACCAGAAATGAAAAAGGTCCCCGTTAGCTTCAGTAACACGTGGAGCTCAGAGCAAACACAAAACCAACATGCTCCTTAAAGAGGCAATAAGTCAGGGAGACTTTAATATTCTGAAGATCCAAATTCTCCGGGGTGCGGTATTAACACAAGTCAGAAGACAAAGATGCATTTATTTCAACTGCATTCCTTTAAAGAGAGAAGGTTTTATTCCTCTTACTTTAGTTGTGCAGAAATGAAACGGGGCACTGTTTTTCCCAGTGAAAAGTTCCATGTGAAGTCCTTTGGTAACACCTGAGGAAGTTGGGGGTTAGGCAAGGTGCAGCAGAGGGGCCAAACCAAGCCATTTGCAATCCACCATCATTCCAGCAAAAAAGATTTCAAAATAGTACTGAATTATTAGGGCAATAACAGTGTGGTATCCAGCAGAAACTTCTCCCTGCTCACCTGCTGAACTGATCGCTCATCAGCTTAAACAGTAACGAGTCTCCAGCTGATTTTGTCACGCCGCCCTTTCAGCAGCCAGACCCACTTATCCTCTCTGGGGCACTCTTAAAAAAAACAAAACACCAAAACAACACAAAAAACCAAAAACCTCTGGAAATGTTGATTCATTTTCTTAATGTAGATCAGTTATTTTCCCTGTTGTCTGCAAAGCAGACCCTGCCAATCTTCACCCAGGGTTGCAATTCAGCTGTGCTTATGCTTTGCCGGACTGAGGGACCCCTTGAGGAAGCAGCAGTGAGAGGCAATGAAGAGGTGAGTGACAGCTAAAAATGCCAAATCTTGGCTTCTTCAAGAGGGTCTTTTCATTCTTCTATTTTATTTGTTTTTGACAGAGTGGAGGAGTGCAAAAGAAAACAACTGATGTCTAAGATGGAGTTGTACTGATGGCAGGATTCTCGTGTGGATGTGGCATATGTGTCTGCATTTCTCTATATGCTATAGGAGTCTTGGCTTTGATTTTGTGAGATCCTGCCACTATGCTAATGGAGACAAAGTGGGAAGGAGATGAAAGGTTGAGGGCTGGAGGGTCAGAGGAAAGATACAGAAACCTCTGTAAGTAATCTGGATGCAGTGTGGTAGAATCTCACATGGAATCAAGGGCTATTTCTCACCTCCCTGCCCTCCCAAACACTTTGCTTTGATCTTTGCTAGCAGTGAGCTTCAACAAGCAAAAAGCATCAGTGATTACACAGATTTAGATGGGTTTTTCTCCTGCTGGCCTGCCAACATCCCCTGAACACCCCGAGCCTTGTTGGCTTTTCTTCCACACAGCACCCACATCCCGTTCATTGCCATCCGTGAGGAGAACAGCACGGCTATTCTGCCAGGTAAACAGCAGAAAAAATTACCAGCAGGCCTGAGAGCTTGTGAGGAAAGCACAGGTAAGCAAAGTCCAACAGAGAGCACACAGGGACAGAGGATGTAGAACCCGTGGAGTAGGAGACACAGCATGGGAAAGGAGCAAGGCAGCAGCTCTGGAGGGGCTGTGGATGTGCAAAAGGTGGAGTTTTCCCTTCTCTCTTTTCAGCCCTTAGCTAAGCAAGGGAAAGTTTTTCTTTCTGAGGGCTCTTCCTCCTTCTGCTCAAATTTGAGCTGGAGCTGCTGGTGTCTCCTGTTTGGTCAGCACCAAAAGCACCAACGTCAAGACTTTGTAATAATTTATATGCCTTTAAAGATTTATATGCCTCATCTTACTCCTGTCCTCCACCTTCATGTAGGTGATACACAAAGGTCGTGTGTTGGTCCTGAGATAGGAGTGTTTGGCCAGAGAAAAGGGAGACAACAAACGCTGAGATGTAGCCCCCAGAGCTGCAAAGGAGGCTCCTGTCAGAGCATGCATGGCAGGGGAGGCTTGGGGGTGACCACCCCGTTGGTGTCTAGCAGGGGCCCAGATCAGCAGGGAAACGGGGACAGGTCTGAGCCACCAGCACTGTGCCTGCAAGGGCTGAAGCAGCCAGCGGAGCTGCAGTGGAGAAAGAGGCCTGGCCTGCAGGGAGTTCAGGAGAAATGTCTTTGTGCAGAAGGTGATTAATGTCTTTAATGAACTACCAAATGAAGTAATAGAAAGCCAAAGCAAGATGGCCGCAGTGGGGGAAGGGGTGAGGAGATGATGCTGTTGCAGGCGAGGAGGAGGCAGGGAGAGGTGCAGCCCATGCAGCACTGCTGTTCCCAGCTCAGAAAAACAGGCAGGCATGGCAGCTGTCCCCAGTCCATCCCGAGCAAAGGCAGATCTGAGTGCCTTTCACAGATTTAATCAGCATTAATTCAGTCTTCCAGCCTGTCTTCATTCTGGGGTCTCGTCTGCTCAGCTCATTATGGCTGTGCCAAAACCCACTGCCTGCAGCTTCAAGGTGTGGGGATGGCAATCTGGGACCCCCTGTGCTCCTATCCTGTGGGGACAGCAAAGGAAGAGGCTGTGGGGAGAGTGGAGCCTCTCCTCTGTCAGGGAACAGACCTCCTCAGGTCCCAGGAGTCTGGGACCTGGATTAGCCTTGGCTGACAGGAGTTAAGAGTCATCATTTGTTTGGGAACCTGCAAGAAATGTGTGGATGGAGTCAGGCAGATTTCTAACATTGAGTCATCTATACCATAACATCCTTAGCAGCCTCGTGTGCCACACTCACAGAGACCTCAGGGGGAGCAGATACATCTCCTGAACCCACAGAGCCCCGAGCAGTCCCAGGGCTTGCAGCCACACATGAACTGGAAAATCAGCTCTTTGTGTTCCCAACATGATTACATCTATGTGCTGATACTTTGGGAGCCAGTGGGTTCACTGTGCAGCCCTCAGGTGGGACGTGAGACAGTTCCTGCATTTCCATCCCTGCTTCCAGAGCAACCACACACTTTCAGAGATGAGCCCTTCCCCAGAATGGCCATACCATTTCTTGCTCTGGAGAAACAAGCAGTACTTTGGGGTACAGGCTTGTTCTGTCAAAGAGGAAACTCTCATTCAAGCGTCATCACAGTTTTAGTGAGGCTTAGCAGTCACACTATGTTGGGAATACCAACATTCAGCATCTCAGCAGCTCTCAGTGACCACTCTCAAACTTCTCTTCTCTGTTTGAGAATATTTAGCCCATCAAAGCTTGTTCTCGAATCCTCACATGTGTCCTCATGCCCCCTAATTGGACTGTTCCTTCCTCTGTGAAGTACCAGGTAAAGCAACAGAATTGTGTTGATTTTGGCTTAGTTTACCATGAGACTTTGAGAGGCAGGTGAGATGAATCCTATCCCAAAGTGTCTGCAGCTGCATTATGTTCTTCTGCTAATTCCTCAAGACTCGGCTGAAGGTGACATTTCAGCAGTATCAAACATTTTGCTGCTCTCCCTGTGAGCAGCCTGTAAAGGCTTTGATAAAAGCAGGCATCACATTGCAAACAGGCTCTTCGCAGTTGTGCTATTCTGATGTATTGCTGAGAAGTGAAGAAAACATATGTTCATGGCACAGAAACTGCTCTGCTCAGGTTCTCCTTCTGTATTTTGGTACCGCACTGCAGTGGCCCCCCAAGGGCAGGGGCCTGGCATTGTGATGTGCTTTTATCCTCTTGGCCTCTTCTATTCCTCACTTTTCATGGGTTTGCTGCTGGCATGAGTGTTTACAGTGCTCTAACAGCCGTGCCTGGGTTTGCTTTTGCAGTCTTTAAGCAGATCTCTTTCTCCCTCTTCCTGTTGATACACTCCTGGCTGATAGCGCCTGTCCCTAGGACTCAGCTCTGGGGGGAACCTTAGGGTTGGTATCATCAGGGGAGGAATGCCTTCAGACGCTGTGGCATTTCCAAAAGAGCACCCAGGGATTTGGCTGAGCAAGCCCCACTAGCTCAAATGGGAAGAGCACAGTTAAGCCTTGTGCGGCACTGGAACAAACAATCCTGTGGGAAAGGAAAAAAAAACCTCATTGCTTGGCCCATAAAAAAAAAAAGTAATTTCTCCAGTAGCATCCTATAGCAGCTGAGACAAATCAGACTCAAAGCTCTACATCAAAACACACCTGAAAATGTTGGGACATTCTGAATCCCATCCCAATCTGTCCTGAGTTCTAATTGCCATTTGGCCACAATCTCAGAGGAGTCGGAGAGCAATGCGTGTTCAGGCTTCCTGTTCCAAGCCTGTCTCAGGACAGAAAGTAAAAGTGTGAATCCAAACTAGCAAGTTGAGTAGAACTTTAAAAACAAACAGGAAAAAAAAAGAGAAAAAAATCATCCCCAGGGCTGTGGAGTGAAATCTAGAGCAGTGTCACGTAGGCTGGGGGTGGAGGGAATTGGGGCCATGACATTCAGGTACAGCAGCATCCTGGGGTGAGGAGCCTTTGGAGAATGTGTGCTTGTCTCATCCAACGTGTGTTTCTCATCTAAGGTGTGTTGTCCCAGCTGTGCAGAGGAATGAGCTGTGTGGCTGTAGGACTGAGGGTGCCTGTGCCATAGGATGATTCATGTCCAGAGACCACGAGGTGCTGCAGAGGTGCAGCACTGAGGGGTGAGGTTTTGATTCCCCTAGATATCCTTGCCTGCAGGCAATACAGCAAATTCTTCACTTTCAACAACGGCAAATTTACATTAAAAAAAGGCTTCATCAAAGGGAAATTGGGCTTGACAGTCTCCCTTTAGCCACTGGAGAGCAGCAAGCAGACAGGCGCAGGAGGCTCGTTCCTGTCCCTTGCTGTCTGGTGTTCTGTGGTTTTGGCATTGCAAAAATGGGAAGCATCTGTGAGCCCTTTGGATCACAAATAGATCTGGGAGCCTGCTACTTCTGCTAACAACTCATTTATTATCAGGGAGCAGAGAGTTTCTTCTGAGCCAGTGCAATCTATCATTTCTTAAAGACGCTGTGTGATATCGAAAGAATTTGCTTTAAGGGTTGGCACCTGGAACCCTGTAAAGAGCCCATCTTTGGGAAGAACTCTCCTTCCTCACTTCCTCACTAAAATTTCTTTTTCCCAGCTTCAGGAATAAGGATGTTTAGCAGCAGAGCACTCTTTGCTCTGAGAAGTTCAAGAGCATTCCTGCTCTGAAAAATTCCTTGGGAGATGCTTCTCTCCTGCTTCTCCGTTGCTTTTCTCTCCGTGCGAATAGAGTACTTTGCCCAAAATACTGATGTAGGGATGGTGAAGAGGCTATTCCAGCCCCCTTGCATGGAACCCATCTCTGCAGCTCCAGGCAGGCTAAGTCTGCCCCACACACAATATCCCACCCGCAGGCAGCACCTGCTGCTGCCTGGCCTGGATTTTGTGCTGCTTCAACACAGAGCTTCCTCTACCATGTCAGCCCATTTGCCTCCCCAAAGTGTACTCTGGGGCCACTCTGTAGCCCCAAACAAGTCCCTGCACCCACAGACCTGCAGTCAGAGCAGCTCTGCCAAAGAGCAATTTCCCTGATCCATTGGTCAAGGGTGCCACGGTGTTGTCTGTGCAGATGGTGAGTGGCCTGATGTGGGCACTCCAAATCCAACCCTCCTTTCCTATAGACATCAGTGATGTGATGAAAGCCCATTTCATTCTGTTCTTTGAAGCAGCTGTGAGCTCACACCAGTGTTTTGGGCTGCTGTTATCTCCTGGCTGCTTAAATTCCTGGGCTCACAGTGTTCTTCAAGGGAATTTGCTCTCAGAGTCAGCAGGAGAGATGGCAAGATATGCTGGATGTGCAGGACGTGCAGGGTGCCAAGTGATGGGGCACTGTGACCCTTTGCAGATATTTTCCTCAGTTTTCATGTTCAGCTGGTTGATGTGGTTTAACCATTCTTCCTTCAATCTGCACTAAGGAACTAGTCCAAGAAAATACAACGTTTGTCTTAATTTTGGTTTAGTATTTAAACATCTTTTCAGCGTGATGGGGAATCCGGGCTACACATATGTGCTTTTACACTATCAATTCCCTGGACTGTGGATCAAGGCTTTTCTAAAGGAGGCTGACTTGATCCAAAGAAATGCAAGGGGATTTGTGACCTGTGAGGCCATCACTGCTTGTCTTTACCTTTCCTGCAGATTTTTCCCAGCAACATTATGCTCCACCCTGATTTTAGCTCATTCTTCCCTGCCCTGCAGCAGGATTTTCCTTTTGGCTGTTCTGCACCAGTCTGTGCCTCCAACCATGTCAAGCCCCATGCTCAAGATGTTGTGAGCCTCTCATGGCTGTCATGGTTTCTACTGTTCACCTGTTGCACCTCTCTCATCAAGAGTTTATCAAGCTTTCATAGCAGTGTTTCACCCTTATATTTGTTTATCAAATATTTGGGGTGTTGATTTTTAGCTTAAGCCTGTAGGTACCAAAACAATCAGGTTTTTAAAGGCATTTTAGTGTTTACTGATTCCTCCAGGAGCATCAGTACCTAACTGATATAGTGTGTTCTGGGTGATACTAGTGTCCCCATGCATCTGTCTCAAGTGTAGCACAAATAGGATTATTATTTTATGCAAACCACTTTTTTTTTTTTTTTTTGGATGGAAGAACAAACCAAAACCAGAATTATATCTCAATGTTTCTTTTTCATGGAAGGCGTGTGTTTCTGCTCTCCTGTTCTGTGCTGGTGCTGCAGAACAGTCTCTAACAGCAGCTGAACTCCCATGGTCCACTTTCCTCCTGCCCATGCATGGATGAACCCATCTCTGGCTATTTCTGGCTCTGCTGCTCTTTGGGTGACAAGGGGAAGGGGCAGTGCTGGCTGGTCCCAGCCTGGCTGTGCTGTTCTGGAGGGTGCACGCAGCTCCTCCTCTCTACCTTGGTTTGTCACAGTGCTGTGGGATACACTGTGTGGGAGCTGATCCCCTTCCTCAGATCCTCATCTCTCCCAGAGTGAGATTTTGCCTCGAGATCATGCATCCGTCTTGCACCTCATTTTCTGTTTTGCCAGAGATATGTCCTGCCAAGATCAGATGGCTGAGGAGCTCTAATGGCTTCCTCATTTAATTGCTTTCCTCAAGAAGTGAGAGGAAAATAAAATGTGCAAGGGGATACACCAAGACATCAATGGTTAAAAGAAAATTAAAATCTTGAAAAGGGTGTATTGAGTTTTAGGCAAGTGGTAGAATCAGGCACAGATGATAAATGAGAGCTGAAGGCTTGTGGCAAGTGCATTAGAGGCAGCCTGTAACGTGGTCTTTAAATCAACATTTGTTGCAGTTCAGTCCCATCCCCAGACAGCAGCTGAAGCGAGCAGTGAAATGTCTCCTCTGATCCCGCGCCCCATCGCTCTCACCATGGGGCTCTGCAATTCCTGCAGGCACCAGCATGGAAAAGGACCAAGTCTGAGGTCCCAAGGGAGCAGTGCCTGATGCTTTGGGCAGTGTCAGCTTTCCTGCAAAGAGTGAAAGGCTAATCACTTCTCAGACATGTCCTGGAGTTGAGGGAGACTTTGACTTCCAGCCTCAAGTGACCTACCTGTGCCTGTGAGACCTTGGCTGTGCCAGTAACTCTTTCTCTTGTGTGTGAGACTGCATGTGAAGGGTGGCTATAGGGAGAAGTTATATTTTAAGGGGGTTTGGGATACTGTCCCATCCTGTTGTCCAGTTTTTGGGTTGTTTGTTTTTGTTATTTTTTTCCCAGTGGCTCTGGACAGGGGCATTAATGAGGCACACCAAAGCCAGCATGAGAATACCTGGATTCCCTCTGATTCAGCCGGAAAAGGCTGGGTGCTCAGAAGGTGGGATGTGCTCTCTGTGGCTGCCAGTGTTGATAAACAAGGGGGGAGACCTGAGTGAGCACCTGCCCATAGGATAGGACACAGCTTTGAATTTCTCTTCAGACAGACCCTGGCCTCATTTTCTTGCTTAGGCTCCTATTTATAGTTCCTGCTCTTCCTAATGAATCTGATCCCTCTTTGTGTAGCTCCACAGATCCATGGCAAGGGGGGATGGCTGTCTGGTGGATACCCAGAGCTCTCCCATGTCTGCTGGCACATGAGCAGCAGCCTGTGATGTCTGGGAAGTGATGGGGGAACTACTCCTCTTCTCCTGGAAGTGCCAGGCAGCAGCATATGGGTAAAGGCCACGTAGGTGCTCTGAGTGGGTGAGCAGAGACTACCTCTGCACGTGGGATCCTTGGGAACGATTTTCCCCAAGCAGATTCTGTCATGGAGCAGCGAAGTGGAAGTGCCAAGGGGCCACGCCGAGTGGCCGCAGCGCGTATTTGTCACCATCTGCTCTCCCTTTGCTGTGATGACAGCAGGAAGACGTCCTTCACGTCGGCAGTGTGGGCTCATTCATCTCCACTCCCCAAGTGATAAGAGCACGAGCATGAATCACCTGCTCGTCTCAGTCTTCGCCTTCTTCTCCAAACGTGGCTCTGGGCTCCAGCCCGTCCGGCTGGGCAGCTTGGCCAGCACCCTGGCAGGGCGGTGCTGGGGGTGGACAGTGACATGGATAAGGCACCTGGGGAGAGGAGGGAGTGAGCCAGCTCTGCTTCTCTCCCACTGCCCACAGGGAAGGGTTTAGTCTCCTGATGGGAGGAAATTGAGAGAGATGCATTTAACACTGACCCTTGCACACGGAGGATGGCTTCTCCTGAATCCACTTTTGTGTAGCACCAGGCAGCACTGCAGGGGGTGAAGGTTTCCATTCAGCTCAGGCAATGTACCTTTAATTTCCCTTTCTGGTCTTTAAGGCCAAAGAAAGATTATCAATAACTTTCTATTGAGTAAAGCCTTTCTTTTGAAACTTCCTTTGGAAAAAAAATGGTTAAAGGCCATGGATGCTCTGCTTGTCTGACCAAAAACTCCCATCCCACTGGTATTAGGTCTTCATTAGATGAATTGTTAGTGGGCAAGTGGCTTGTTCTCTCCGTGGGTCTTCTGTGTTTCCTCTCCCCTCCATGTAGGGAAGGCAGTCTGGGGGCACTTCCCTCCCCCCCCAAAGTGTTTAACTTGTTGTGACTGGAAACTCATCAGGCCTTTAAGGAATCTGAGTGGACCATGAGCCATCCTTAACCTAGTCAGAGTCCAGGAGATATCTTCATGCCCATGGTAAAGAAATTTTAAAAATCCCAATTCCTTTGGGCTTGCATCTTCCCATGCAGGACTTTCCGTAACCAAATGACTGGATGCAGCCCAAATTTCAAACCCCACCCAAATTCAAATTTCCCAGCAGACCCAATGTAAATATAATGGAGGCATTGCAAATAAGGAGGAATGTATATTCTGTTTTGTTTTTCCTGCTGTGGGTTAGTAGCTGTGATTGTGGCGGGACCTGGAGTTTTCCAGTCTGAGCTTGGCAGAGAAAAGCAGAATATGTCTAGCTGCCTCAAGAATTATAATTATTGTTAAGCATTTCTGTGGTATTAACAAAGTAGGAAGTGAATTCTGGGAGGGCTGTAAATAAATTCTTTTTCCCAGGATGTCCCCTGGGTGCACAGACCCTGGCACATGCAGGTGCTTCCCAGAGGGACTCCCTTCTGAGTTGCAATCAATAACAAAAATGACTGTTGGGACAGTGCCAGATGCACTGAAATCAATATACCTGCTGCAATGGCCTCATCGTCCCTGTGTGGGAAAACAGCCACTTATTGCCTATAAAAATTTTTATTTTCTGAGGATATTAGAGGTTCCTGTGTAGGTGGGGGCATTAGCTTTATTTAAATGCTCAAAATATTTATCGAGGACATGCTTCCTCTATATTCTCTCTTGATAGGATGCCCCAAATCCAGTGACATTAATTAGCTACTTAAAGTTTTTTCCCCCCAGCTATGGCCAAATCTCTCTGGATTTAGCAGCACAGCAAAGATTTAACAGAAAGTTTAAATGGGAAAAGCATATGAGAGGAGAAATTTAGGATAAGATTCTGTGCCTGTTAACTGATGGCATTTATGAATTATAGCTGAGAGATGTCATATCAGTGGAAATGGAAAACAGCTTAGTGGATTATAAAAATACCCTCTATAAACCATTTTAATGCCTAATTTTTTTAAGTCTCTTATGGTAGGTGTCATAAAAATGAATTCTAGCAGGATAAAATTTTCCCTCGGTAAACTGGCTAACTGGTGATTAGAGGCTGTCAGGGAGAACAAACTCTTGACAAGGCTGAGGTGGAGTTTGGCTGAGGACAGCAGTCTCCTGTTTCTGGGGAGGTGAGTTTGTTTGGGGGTGAAGCAGATCCAAACCTGCAGGGGGAATATCCCTGCAGCCAAATGTTCTCCCATCCCAAGGAGGCAGATTCTGATGGATAGTAGGAGACAAACAGTGAGGAGTGAGTGGTGGAGGCTCACTGTGGGGCAGGAACTACATCAGGGACTGTTTTGGGGCAGCCCATGAAGGGAAATTGCAGACTGGAGGGCACAGCCAGGATTGCTGGTAACTGCAGTTGTGGATATGAGATAGTGGGGTGCAAAACATTGCCTGTGGGATGTCTTGGAAAGAGCCATGAGGTGATGCTGGACGGCAAGATCCATCCTGGTGTCTCCCAGGCTGCAGTGACTTAGATTCCACCACTTTCTTGAGTACTGAGTGTATTTAAAATTAAACCTGTAAGAAAGAGAGCTGCAGCTCTGCTCTGCCCTGTGACAGAGGTGTTTTAGTTGCCCAGTGACCAGTGTTGTCTGGTCATTTCGCAGAAGTTCCTTACTCCTCTGTGGCCCCTGGGTGTCTTCTGTCCCCTCCTGTGCCTCATTTTGAAAAGCACAGCCCAGGCTCGATTCTGGGTTAGGATATTTAAGGCTGCTCTGTTTTGCAGCACATTTCCAAGCTGCTTGTGTATGAAAGGGTAAATGACCTACCTCTCCCTGTCCTTTGACAGTCTGCTTGCTGCGATCCATTCAAAGGCTCTTATTCTCTCGCTACCTTTGAAGGCTTTGTCTCAGTCTCCCCCATAGATCCTTGTACCTCAGGCCGCTTTTGTGGTTTTTTTCCAGAAAAAATCTGCATGTGGGATAGAAATGGCATCACCTTCCCAACGTGAGCTCACAGCTCATAGCAGAACGGCATTTGCAATGTGTTATTGGGACTGTCAGGCTGTTTCCACAGGGAGGCAGGATTTAGTGTCTGGACTCCAGCTGAGCACCCTATGTCACCAGTGCAGGAAAGGCAATTTTCCAAATTAAATTGCACAATACAGGATGCTGAGCAGCTTACTTTTGGGTCCTGCTCTCTGCAAGGGACTTCATCGTGACGTGAGCTGAAGGGATGAGTAACAGACTTCAAACTGAAAGCTTACCAAAAAAATCTCCTGCAGAAAAATCCAAGGGCAACCTGCACCCAAGTTCCCCAAGACCTGGTTGGGTTGGGAGTGTGTTTTCAGTCACGGAGAGATGAGCTGTCTTGCCTCTGGGCTTTTTCTGTTCTCTTGTATAAATCAACCAAGGGCTGACTATAAAATGAATTGGAGGGGGGAAAAAATGGGATTTCTCTGGCCCCTTTCCTTCCTTTCCCATTACCTTTTTCCTGTAGACTGCACAGGTACGAGTCTTCATCTGTCCACCTTGCACCAAAGGTACCCAGAGAGGAAGAGATCTTGGGGACACTTGATTCACATATAAGTTTTCACAGGGAAAAGCAAAGGAAAGAAAAGGTGGAAAATGTCTTCTGATTACAAAGCTGTCTTATTAAAAATTGGGGGCAGTATTCAGGGACAGTGCTGGAGTAGTGACTTTCTACATTTCTGTAGTATCAGAGTTTTGGGGGGTTTGCTGGCTCTGCAGTCAGGTTATGCTCTGGGAGACCATTTACATTTTTACAGAGTGTTCTCAGCCCAGCTCTCTTGGAGGCTTGAGTAAACAGTGCCCTAAACTTTTACAAACCAGGCAGTAAATAAGTACATTGTGCAACTTCTCAGCACTGTTAAGCCCATCGGGTGTGTATTAAAAATCAGAGCTGCTGGTTTAGTCAGGCGGCTTTGCTGTGCCTGTGTCAGAGCCTGGCTCAGAGTGGAGGAGAAACAGCTGCTCTTTAGGATTTCAGGACACCTTTTGCCTTGTCATCACCTGGTGATCATGATAAACACCCACATTCTCTTTGCTTCCAGATGAATATACACAATACCCACTACTGCTCATTCCCTGCTCTTTGCCACATTTTTGTCAGAATCTGAGTAGGTTGCAAAGTAATTCTTTGCATGTACCCATAATTACCTACCAAGCCAAATAAGAAACCTTTTTTTTTTTGAAGAAGGGCTCCAAAATGATCCTGTGGACGATCCCTTTTGGAAGACTGGAAAAAGAGAGCAAAACTGTATTGTCTGAAATTTCTGTAGGAGGTTTTCTGGTGGGGTTTTTTGGTGGTTTTATTTCCTGCTGGGTGCCTACAGTTCCCACCAGAGGCATGGCACATGTGTTTTACTACACATTCATGTTGTGCATTAGCATGCAGGAATATTACAGGAGGTTCTCCAGCGTGGTGAGCAGGCGTAGGCAGAAAATTGATTCCTCGGGAGATTTCAGCAAAATGGCATCTTGGGAGCTGATATCCCATCAGATGTAAGATTTCTTTGCATTGATGATTCTGATCCTCACTCCTTTGTCATAATAACGCACAAGGGTTATGGTTGTTATTTTCCAAGCTTGTCTTACCTGTTATAAACTTCTGAAGCAAAACTGGGGGCAATTAAATGGGGAGACTACAAGGGTGGTGGTAGAGAAACTAATTCCCTTTGCTTTTCAGACATCTCATTTAACAGCTGTCTTAGAAAAGCCCTCCCACAGGACAGCTCCATCATGTGAAATTCCCAAGGGATATGACAAGTCAAATAAACAGTACATCTGCTAATTAGGTGGCAGATGGATGATTTCCTCTCTTTCTGGGAGGAGAAACCTTTTGGATGGAAGGATCTCACCCAGGTGAGGGAGGGTATTTTACAGGTGTGAGTGCAAATGTCCATCTGTGTCTCCCAACCAAAGCAGAGCAGCACAAACCACCGATGGTTACTTTTGCTAAAGGTGTTTCAAAGGCATCACTGCACCCCTCTCTGTGGGGAGAGCTTGCTCTGAGTTCACCTCTGTGAGCAGGAGAGCTGAAAGGAAAGTTAGCAGCAGCAAGGATGGTAATAGGTACTGAGGTCCCAGCAGAGTTGCACACAGCGGGGAGGAAAAGCCCTGAGGTGTTTGTATAATGTCCATCAGTTGTGAGTCCTGTCCTCCAGCCCACTTCAGCCCTGGGACAGACACAGACCAGTGCATCACCTTTAGTTTGACCTACACCTTCATTGCTATTATTTTTTTAAGCTGCTGTACTTTGGGTCCTTGTGTACATTGTCTTTCTTTTTTTTTCCCCTCCCTGTGCATTATTCTACCGTGGAATTCGACCATTTCTGCAGAAATCACTTTGTGGCTTGGGTTGGGCTCCCCTGCAGGGGCACACAGTGAGTCCAGGCACTGAGGTGCAGCAGGATCAATGGCACATACCTGGATTTCAGTGGACAGAGCACATCTGCTGCAGGGATGTCCAAGCTCTGTTAAAACACCTGAATCCTGACCCGCACCGTGCGCTGCCATTCCAGTCCTGAGCATCCTTTTGGGAATGCCCTTCAGTGTGATTTTGTGGTACTGACTCCAAAGGAAGCATGAAAGCAGGTGATCAAAAAAGGAAAACATTCTCCTTGTTGATGTTTCCAGTGTAGTTGGGCTCCAGTCTGATTTATGCTTTAGTGAGGGTTTTTTTGATAGGTCATGGACAGCCAGCCCTCTGTCTGTCTCCCACTCAGAAGTGTGTTCTCCATAAGCACTCCAGCAAAAATGATGTTTGCTGGAGTCGGCAGACAACCTGAAAAAGAAAAAAAAAGCTCTCAGAAGCATGATCCACATCCTATTCCTCCCTCTCCCCACACACTCATCACTGCATCTTCTCCCAGCGGAGTAATGCTGAAGCCTAAGATACCACATTAAATGTCAGTCATTTAACTACTAGTTATTTTAGCAAATGAGAGTGGGACTGTCTCCCTGGGGTTGACTGAAAATTGTTAAAGGAGGGAACAAAAGGCAAGGAAAGAGAAAAGAAAAGGAGGAGAGAGAGAGAAAGGAACAGAAAGGACAAAGGGAAGCACAAGGCAGAAGGATTCGTGATGCCAGAATCTGAGAGAGACGGAGTCAGAGGAAGGTGCCCCAGTGACATCAATGGGCTGGATCCCACTGAGTGCTTCAGGAGACAATAATGAGCCCTTTGAGATGTACCTAAATTACCCAGTCTCATCCTCAAGACTATGTTCTCACTCAGGTCTCTGATTCTCCTGCTGGTGTCAGCAGCAGCTCTGCCACTGTCTGCGCTTTGCCAGTCACTGATTTGGAAGGAAACTACTCCAAGGCGGGGGGGATGCTCCTGTGTTTGGGAGATGGCAAAAGAGCTGCTGATTAATTCTGTGAGAAGGATGGGAATCCTCCTTCCTTTTGCCTTCCATCTTGCTCCACATTCCTTTCTCCACATTCCTTTCTCCTTGCATATTGATCTGGAGTCCAGTTAACCCTTGGTAGAACAGAAGTGAAGCTGATATCTATATCTTGCCTCTATCAATAGGGAGGTTTTCTCTTGGAGAATCACGTTAGCTCCCTGTGTTGGCAGTGCACGTTTTCTCTACAAGTAGAAAACATTCAGGATGTATTAATAAGCTGTCATCTGGTTGTTCTCATGAGTTGTGTTTGTTACATTCCCTGAGGCTCTGGTGGTTCTGGCATGGAGGGCTGTATGAGTTTTAAATCTGGAGTCTGTCCATGCACGACTTCCAAATTCACATTGGAGAACAGTTGAGGAAGGAAAAAGCCATTCTCAAGTCAGAAGAGCACTCACTGTTGGTGTAGGCAGAGAAACCCACAGAGAAGAAAATCCCTCCCAGGAAGCTCTGTTCTCATCTGTAATTAACTAAAATAGTATTTTCAAAGTGTGTGTATGGACTGTGGATACCCTCAGTTACATCAGGTAACAGAGCTTTTAATGGCATTACTCCAAGTAAGCAAGAGCAGAATTGGCCCCTTGCCTCAGGATCCCAAACCTGACCACAGGTAATCATCAGGAAGAGTGTGTTTTTTCTGAGGATAAACATGGAAACCCCACTGTAAAAATCAAACAAAAAAAAAAATCCCAATAAGACCAAACCAAATCCAACCTTCCTCAAATCATTGGAAAATAATAACTAGATTGTTGTCTTTAAGACATCTCTATTTAGCTGTATTTTAAAAGGCACACCAAAATTTTAACTATGCAGAAGATAAAGCCAGTGTCTGCATTTTGTGTGAATAATCCAATTGCAATGATAAACTCTCTCCTGTTAACACCTCATCTGCTTGTCGTTTTTAACATGGAGGAGGGAGGGCAGGAAAAGTGAATTTGTGCATGGAGTTTGTATAATATCCATCAGAAAAAACAATGCCTGACAAGTACAGCAGCCCCTTGAGTGCTTAATCATCATTGAAGCCAAGTACAAAAGGAGGAAATCATACCTTCTGTGAAAGCTGGGGGTTTATTTAAAGAAATGAGCCAAAGCAGACGCATGCTTTGCCTTGTTTGAGGCTTTTCTGTGGAGATGAGACCAAAGTACTGCATCAGACAAGTTATTTCACATCACTGTCCATCAGGGTTTGGACTTCCAGTATGCTGCTCTAATATCTTTTACAAACTACCTGTTTTCCCCCAGAAATAATGAAAGGCCTGCTCGCCTGCTGCTATAGAAGGTCAGAGTGAAAAGGAGGCTTAAGCTGGCTCTAAGGTTCACACCTTATTTTTAATACTGTTTGTATGGATTAAAAAATTGGTCCAATGCAGTCGGTACCGAATTAACCCTTATCCCCTCAAGGCTGAGGAATGTTTGTAGAGCAACAGCTGAAAATCCCAGGCTGTGTAACACAAATGCCAAGTGATAGAAGTCCTTATTCGCTGGTTTTACTTGTCATGAGCTATAGAGGAGGCACCTCTTTTTGAACATAACATAGGAACACAAAAGGTGTTACACTGAGCACAACTGAAGATCGAGCTACCCAGTGCACTGTCTGATGATTGGGTATAGAAGCCATTTAAAGGACAGTATAAAAGATACTGCCTCCTGCTTTGATGCTGTGAAATGTAAAGTTTCCTCTGCCAGAATTTGTGTCCAGAGTATTGTGTTTAATAGCCAGCAGCAGAGCAACCCCCTGAATATTAGAGGTCTCAAGATTCATTTATACTGAGATTCATCTGGCACGGAGTTGCAGGACTTAATGCTGCATCACTTGGGAAAAGGCAGCTCTGCTTTTAAACCCACCACCTGTTCGTTCCTGGGTGTTCCCTTAAATCTTGGCTTTTGAGACATAAAGCACATGTCTTATTATTAAACTTTTTCCCCTCTCCAAACCATTCCTGATTTTATGCATTTCTATCAACCCCCTGGCATTCATCTCTTTTTTAGGCTGCACAGTCCTGGTGTCCTTAGTGTGCCTCAAGTCTTCCATGACCCTGACCGTTGTTTTAACCTTTTGATGCCATTTTGCATTCCACAGTATCCATGGGACATGTGCAAGGGTTTTATCTGCTCTTTGGCCATTTTATGAAACTCTCTGACCTTACGTCTTGCAGGGCTTGCTGTGTTCTACAAGTTCCTCATGGTCCTAATTTTGAACAGCACACAATTCGTATCTCCAGGATCTGATCAAATGGGCATGCAAATGGAGACAGATGTGGCACCTTTAATGGGCTGTTTCAGCCATTACATCTGGAGGAATCGTTTTTTGAGGCCTCCTTCTCTCCAGGGGGAGAACTGTTGCATTATTCATGGTCACTATTTCCACTGTAAACTCTTGTCTCATGATTACAGAACTGACACGCTTTCCCCCCTCAGTTTCCTCCCACATTCCCTTGCCCTTTCATGTTTCTTGCTCATTTGCAAAGGTAAAGGTGTGCCTCTTTGAAGTCCCCGGGGAGAAAGTGTCCTGTCAGGACAAGAACACGGAGCTCCAAGAGCTCCAACAGCCTCTCCTGTGTCTGATGAATGAGGCAGTCCCCCCTTTTCTGCATATGCATTTTGTCCCACCTGCAATGGAGCTGATTTTACTTTCATGTTTAAAAGAAAAGTACATCCACTCATCTCCCCTCACTGATAGCCAAAGGGAGTGACTTGGTAGCTGGTTTGAATATCTTGTGTCACAATAGTCTACTGCTTCAAATTTTATGCCATATGGGAGTAATTCAGATATCCTGTAACTTCATCCCGGCTGTAACAAGAATGAGAACTTTATAAGTCTCTTTGGATTGCCTCAGCCTTTTGCATGATTTCTTACTAAGTAATTGATTTGGAAAGTAGCAGGAATGGCAAAATATGCCCCTAATGGGAGAGCACTGCATTTTCCATGTCGTTGTTATACATAACTTCCATGTGTATTTAAATGAGCATCATCAGCATAGAGCCAGGAGATATTATGTAGAAAAATAAGCGTTCAGGGAGTATCTGATGAATAAAAATAAGAATGGTTTGAAGATCTGACCTTGCAAACACTTAAGCACAAATCTGTTTCCATAACCTTGTTCAAGCCATTTCCTGTGGGCTGTGGGGTGTTGGGTACAAGCCCATCTTTTCTCGGTGGCAGCATCCCAAACCATCCTTCCAATCTTTCCTCAGCTCTGTTCCTGCTTTACTAATAAGACAAACCCAGGCATTAAAATAGAGAGAAAGCAGTATTATGGGAATCTGAGTGGATTGAGAAGTAATTTTCCATTTCTAAAATGATTTTTATTCTGACATTTCCAGAAACATATGGCCCCATGTTCTGCGAGCGGTTTCTTAGGATGTGCTGTCCCCCTGCCTGGCTTCCCAGAACTCACAGTCCCCCACACACATGCTCACACCAACGTGCAGTGATGCCCAGCACCGCACTCCAGTCTGTCGGCAGCAGGAAGGTGGGATCTGTGCATCCCATCCTCTGGGTCCCTCTGGAGTTCAGTCCTTGTTGCTTCAGGAACAGGAGCTTATTAAGAGACACCTCTGTGCACCCTAATCTGCTTTAAAGGAGGCAGGTTAGGGCTAGCAGCCCCAGTTTTCATGGTTTTGAAGACCCTGAGTTCAAGACAGAGCTCAGGTGCCCCCCAAAAACTGCTCCTGTGGTGCTCTGGGCAGCTCTGCAGCCTGTGCAGGGCTGTGAGATGCCACATCTGCAGCTGCTTGCAGGCTGGAAATTGGATGAGACTTCACTGAAAACCTTCCTTTTCCATCTTCCCTCATTTGCAGTGTGTCTCATAGGGCTGAGTAACTGAAAGAATGGTAAGGGGAGGGGTTCACAAGTGTTTTATTGGTCTGAGCAGGCAGAACTGCAGATTCTGTGTGCTGCTGGTGGCAGAGAGGGCAAGACCAGCAGCAGATCCTGCAGCAGAAGCTCTGTGGCTAAGGAGAACCCTCTGCAAGGTGGGAGAGAGAAGTGTGCAAAACGTTCACAGATATCCAGGGTGTCCCTCTGTCTGCACAGAGCTTCTATGCCCTGCCACTGCAGGCAAAGGGGATTGTGGTAGAAATTTAAACAGCTCCTTGGATCCAGGTACCTGTGTGATCTGTGCTTTTTGTGGCCCTCCTGGATTTTGTGTAAATTCCTTCAGCCCAATTACTATGAAATATATAACAAAATGCATATTTGAAAAGTCTGAAAATAATGAAACCTGGTTTAATATTGATCATCCCAAGGACTATTTCACACAGCACCAACCACCCCCTTTTTGCATTCTTTTTCCTGTCCAGGCTGTTTTTTCAGGAAAAAGTGGTGTGGGTGTGGGGGTCAGATCCGAAGGAGAATCTTGCAGTGCTGAAGGAGTTGGAGCACAGGTGATGAGGAAGAAAGAACATCACCTGCATGCCAGGGCTGGGGGGTTTCCATGAGAGCAGAGGGTGCTGTGGATCCCCCTCAGGGTGCAGGGCTGCCTGTGGGCACTGGGGCTGCCTCTGAACCAAAGAATTATCACAGATGGAGCTGTGGCTGCCAAACACCGTTCCTGACCTCCAGCAGGTGTCCCAGGAGAGAGCAGCTTGCTGCACAGCAGCGACCTGAGCCTGCCTTTGCTGTGACACCATTTCCTTAAAATCCCCTTCCCCAGCCCCGGCAGAGGCACTTCCAGGAACAATTTCTCCACTTCCCACATGCACAACCCCAAACCCCATTTTGTTTGAGGATCCTTGGAATTGGATGGGAGCATCCGACCTCACTACACAGTTCTGCTAATGAAGCTGCTGAGAGTAATTAAACTCAGCAGTTCAGAGCTATAGAGCAGGATCAGCTATGATATTTGGAATCAGCCATGCTGGGGATAATTATGCCACCCAGCTCTCTCCCGGCCTCTCCCCACACACAGTGGCCTGTGCAGAGCACCCCTGGCAGGGTAACAGCAGCTTTGTGGTTGTACCTCTCATGCCAAAGAGAGCCTGTGCATAACCTTGGTCTCTGTGCACACTCAGGGACACTGAGATGAGCTGTGAAATTCAGTCTCAGCACCAGGGAGATCTGCAGGCAGCTGTCTCTGCTCCACCAGCACCAGGGCAGCGGTGATGGGCTTCAGGAGGTGCTTTCATGCCTGTAGGTCTGTGCCCTTGATTTTATCCATGATGGATGCCCAGAAGTAAAGGGTCCAGGAGGAAACTGGCCCTGCACATGAAGGGCAGTGGTAGTTCAGAGACATTTCATGGTGTGGGTGTGGCTCTGCCCTGTCAAACTGGCACTCTGTAAAATGCCACAGCCGGGACACAGCGCTGGGAACAAGCTGAAACAGCTCATCAGAGTCTCTGCTGTTCCCCTGCCATCAGCTGCACCAGCCCACTCCACATGGGCTGGAATGACCTATGTTGTGCCAGCTTGTGGATTTTGGCTTTTTTTCCCAACCCCAGGAAGGTTTATTTTGAGATTGGAAACCTCAAAGGCTTTCCTCTGCTGCCCTGCTGCCAACAGTGCTCTCTTGCTCATCATCTGGCATACCCTGCCTGCTGTTATCTCCATTATAAAATCATGAAAGTGGTTATGCAACATAAAATCATTCTGGGTGAGTTTTGATCTCATTTACACCTCTATGAATCAGAAGTGGGTTTTTGGTTGTGATTTTTGTTGCTAGTCTTGCAAAAGGGTGGATGATTCGGAGCTCCCCTGAGTTTTCAGGAGAAAACTTTGGGGGTTTGTGTTAGAGTAGGAGAAGAAGGACTGAAAAAATGAAAGAGAATTATATGAACAGGGCACTTCTCTTCCCCACAAAGGCTCCTACTTGGACTCTCATCCTTTAGGTGTGACCTCTTGCATTCCTGATTCCATGTTCTGGCTCAGGTCAGTAACAAGGGACACCAGATGCACTGAGTCACAGAAAGGAAAGTGCTGGTTTCTCTCTTCTCCCTGAATTCTTTCAGAAACCATTTTTATTTCCTCAGAGTCTTGATAAAGGAATTTTTTTCATATTCTTTTTTTCTATCTATGTTTATCCAAATCAAGGTGGATACTTTAGAAAAGCAGAGAATCTGATTGGAGAACACATGCCCACGAATTTAAGAAATCCTCCAGGTCAGTCTGGTTTCTCAAGGTATTTAGCATGGTCCAGCAGCAGTGTTCTTGTGTCTGACTCTGGGCTGTGCATTTCAACGAAGACAGGGACCTCTTGGGGAAAACCTGTGAGGGACCCAGGTGTGTCCCAAGCCCTAGAGCACATGGCAGGGAAGAGAAAGGGAATGGACAGGGGTTTAGTCGGGAGCATGGAAATGTAGCTGTCATTTTCAAATCTCTCTGCCAGCGATGCTTTCAGTGATCCGGGTCCATGGGTGGCTGGTGCAACCTCCCAGGGCCCCTCCCGGCCCAAATCTCAGACTTTTTGTGAAAATGCAGGAGTGATATTTCATGCCACACCAGCAGAAATCTTCCTGAATTTTTGCTCTGGGAGAAAAGGGACTTGACAGCTGTGGGGTTTGTTCAGATCTGCATTACCAAGGCATCTTTCAGACAAAGTGATTTTCTTCATGGGGCCATATTACTGCCCAGTGATTACATAAATAACCATGTTTTCCTTTCAAGACAGCGAGTAATGGCCCTGGAGCTGCTGGGCAGTTGTAGAACAACTGCAAGCTCTCATAGTCCTTCCAAGACCTTTGGATTTTGCCCCCCGACTCACTTCTTTTTAATGATATTTACAGCATTTAATAAGTAACTCCAAATAACCTTGATAAAGCATTGTTTCCTGCATGTGAGCCAGTTGAGGTTTTTTGTTAGTCTGTGTGGATTATCCTCTTTCCAGAGCCAGTGGAAAAAGTGTGCTTCAATGCACAATATATCCCATGTTTTCAAATTCATGAAGGGATTTTTCTTCACCTCCTGGGTTGCATTTCTTTAGGCTGGGTGCTGTCAAAACCTGAAATCTACTGCCCCTTACATCTTCTCTGTGAAAAAACATAGAAAACCAGAGAGAATTCACCCAGCAGGTGCAACACATGGATCACAACCTTTACACCTCACTGTGCATCCACATGTGCTCGTGGTTGGCTCTCAGCAGCCGAACGTGCTGACCTCACACCACAGGCAGGGTGAGATGCTGAAAGCCAGCAGCAGTTTGCTGCTGAGCCGGGACTTGGGCAATGGGATGAGTTCATAGGGATGGATATGGCTGAGGAGCCTTTTGTAGCTGCAGCAGCTGTTCTCTCTCCTGCCTGGAACTGCTGTCTGAAAGCATCCAGTTAAAAGGTATCAGGTTCCCAAAGCCATAAGCTTGTTTTACAAGTCATGTATTTTTAATACAATGTTGAATTTGAGGCTTCTTTTTATTAATCTCCCCCTTTTCAGTACTGAGAATTCATATTCCTAGACTTTTTTTTTTCCCTTCTGAAGTTGTAAGTCAGTACCTTGCTGAAAAAGAGATGCATGACTCAATCCAATCACACCAGGAGTGGGGAATTTTTAGACCTCAGTCACCCTTGCAAGCCCTGTGCTGACACTACAAGAGCCAGAAGGTCTGTCCACAGCCCTTATTCAGAGATGGAACCCCATGTGTTGATTTTCAGTGAGAAAAGCCCCTGAGTGCCACTGCAGGTGGTTTATGTAAAGCTCTGTCTCAGCCCCTGCTGCTGTGAATTTGGGCCAGCACTTATGGCAGAGATGGAGGGGCTAAATCACTGCAGACATTCTGTTTCTGTCTAAATGATTTTATGGCCATTACAAGGTCTCCTGCAGTTGCTGTAACACCACTTTAGGAACAAATCCTCTTAGAGGGAAGCTGACGGATGCTGAATCATGGAAAGGAAGCAGCCTCCTGTGAGATCCCAAATGCCACAATCTGGGGATCTCCATCTTGAAGGGAGCTGCAAAATTACTGTTTTCATACATGGGATGCAGTCTTCCATCCATTCAGTCTGAATCTTTCTCTTACTGCCAAGACATTCTCCCTTTAATTAATATTTCATCCTGTTGATGCAACTTGTCCACTTATTTTCCCAGTTGTTTGCAGTGCAGATTTCCCAAATGGTTTCCTCGGGGCACTTGCAAAATCAAGATCTCGCATCTGAGGAATTCCTTGCAGCTCAATTATTGAAATTTCTGGCTGAAAAATGTATGCACTTTTAATTAAAAAAAAAAAAAAATTACGCAGCAAAACCAGCCTGGAGGTAGTTTGACAGTAAGAGGAATATTTCGTTAAAAAATGAAGGAAAAAGGCCCAACCCTGAGTAGGTTATTAGTTACAGCACTGCATGTCCAGAAACTATTTGAGACCTTTCCCAAGTGATGGATAGTGGGGAAGTGCCTGGCATTGAGCCATGTCACCCTATGAAAGCACCAGAAGCTGAAACCACCAGAGATGTGAGTTGCTGGAGTGAATTGCTGTTCTCTAACAGAATTCCAACAGAGAGCACAGCATCCTCCTGCTCAACCCTGGGGCAGGCTGAGTTTGAGAAGGGATTATTCCTTGGGCAGACCAGCAGAAAGATGTGGCATTGCTTCTGTTTGCTCTGCCTTAAGCTGGAGCCTGGGCCTGTATGGGTTCAGATCCTGCAGTTTACGTAAAATTAATCCTGAGCTGAAGTGGAGAGCTCTCATAGTTCCCAGATGGTCTTATTTCTGTTTTCCCTCTAACTGGTGCCTGGCCAGAGGTTTCTCCCAGGTTATTCTACAGCCTGGAAAAGGCAAACCTGTACATCTGTGCTTTGCAGCACCGCAGTGAGGAACTCCTCCTCCTTGGTGTTTGCTGAGGGGAGAATAAATTCACCAGTGCCTGCACAAGAATCCCAACACGACGAGAACACGGTGCACTTCGAGGGCTCTTGACACAAGGTTTTGGCAGAAGGGATCTATGTGGAAGTGTTGCTGTGGGAGTCTGGGGCAGCTGCAGTCTGTGCCTTACGTGTATTGAGCCCCCTCTGCTCGCCTGCCGTGCCACCAGGTAACCCTCCTGAGCACGGGCCCTTCCAGCAATGATTCAAGTGCTTTTTCTTATAGTTCTGTCCTTCTTTAAAACTCTGGATGCAGCCCCAGGAGCAGGCTGTAGTTTTTTGTGTGCATTATGGGAGGTGCGGTGTGTCCCTAACCCAGGCTCGGTGCGTTCCCAGGGATGGAGAGAGGCTGGCTGCAGTGTGTAGGATCCCAGGTCTGGGGGAACAATGGCCCTCCTGGGACAGACACAGTCCCTGTGGGCAGAAGTGCTGTGGGATTTGGTGGGATCCAGGGGGGGATGCCCTGTGCAGAGCTACCCCAGCTCCATCTGCACTTTGCTCAGGCAGAGCAGCCTCCTGGCCAAGGCAGACCCATGCTGGGGGTAAGCATGAGGGAGGGGCCTGGGCGTCCTTTCTGCACACGCCAGATTGCTTCACACAACAGGCTGGCAGTGCCTCCCACCCTCCCAGCTGCCATGCAAGAGGCCAACAGGGCCCAGCTTGGTCCCCGTGACCCAGCTTGTGCCCTCGATTCTGTCCTTACTACAACCCCTATCCTAAATGCACCTGTTGGGTGACTGGTGGGACCAGATTTACACAGCAGAATTAGGGCTTGCAGAGAACTTCAGCTGTTTGTGTGAATCAAGGAGGTTTCTTCCCAACACGTATTTTTTTTCCTTGGGGATGAAAAGGTCGTGGGGAAAGCATGGCACTGCTAATTGGCAGGGAGGACAGATGTGAGAACCACTCAATGATCAAGTGGCTCCACACGTGACAGAGTTGTGCCCAGGGACATTAGAGCACCATGATGGTGGCACTCAGCCACAGTGTGGATGTGCCATCCTGCTCTAGGAGCAGTCCCTGTGCAAGATACTCCATGGTGGGCTTGGCCTGACCAGAGGCAAGAAATTCTCCTGGGCTGAGCAAGGGGCTTCCCAGATAGAGAATATTCTCTAATGTTTACTTTCGGTTTGCTGAGAAGCTGGAAAAGGAGGCAATGATGGTAAAGAGATTAGCCCTTCTGCCACTGGCTGCTTGGAAGCAGGGTTGGTATTTTGAGTATTTTTAGGAAGAAGATGCGTTGTAGTAGAAAAGTTCATGAGTTTGAATTGTAAGCATGTTCTAAGTGGGAGAGGGGCACAGCATGGACCCCATTCCTCCCCATGTCCTCCCTGTTAAAGATCAGAGAAAACAAGGTATGGGAAATGGGAAGGAAAATGATGAGATGGAAATTGAGGGTGGAGAAGCTGAGGGAGAGCACAGATCAGCAGGTCCTTTCCTGATGGATTTGCTTTTAAGGAGAAATCGTACAGGGCAGACTATGTCCAGAGAAGGTGCAAAGAAGATGCTGCCCAGTGTCCCTGAATTTTCTCTCAGGGAAATCTATCACTGCTCCAGACTTTGCAGCATGAGACGCAGGATTTTGTACACAGAGAAAATTGTGGCTGATCACAATTTGTCGGGAAGCCCTCATGTTTCTGCTTCTCTGCCAGCCTCTCCCTTGAAATGTAAATAAATAGGGTTGGAGACACACACGTAATGAGGCCCAAGGGTAAAGGACTAAAAATCCAACACCATGTTTTCTTTGGCTGAATTTCTTAAAAAAAAAAAAAAATATATATATATATATATAACCTACATGAGGAAAGTTATAAAATGAAATCCAACCAGTTCAGCACGCAGCAAAGCTCGGAGCTGCTGTAGGGAAACAGTGATGTGCAAGCTAATGAGTAAACAAACACAAAGAGTGGTGCACACTGCCTACAAAGGCCTCCTTCCACCTCTGATTTGAAGGCAGATTGTTACCCACACCAGGCAGAGCCAGATTTGAAACTTTGTGCTGCAAACTGTAGAGCACTCCATCATTCATGGACAGAGGATTTTCAGCAGCCCTTGCACAACCTCCCTGATCCTCATTTCTTCCCAACGTTCAGCAGGACAACACTGGCTAAAACAGGCATTGCATTTTAGCAATAGATTACACCTACCAGGGAGGAAGGCAGGATTTCCTGATGTCCCAGTATCTGAAGGAGCCACCTCATGTCACACGTTAGGAGCCAAGGTGTCCCTCTGCAGGTGTGCGTGCTGAGCTGGGGCTGCATCCTGGGCATGCATCTGCTGAGCAGCAGCTGCAGGTCTGCACTCACCGACAGGGAGTTGGAATTAACTGCTTGGGAAAAGGATCAAAGGGAAATCTTGTTACGTCGTGTTTCTTCACGAAGAATGTGCCTCTACACTCTGTACCCCTTCTCTCCAGAGCATTGCTTTTGATGTCGCAATCTGCATCGTATCAGTAGGAGTGCAGATGGGCTTTCCTGCTGGTCGGGCTTGCCAGTGAACAAGTTGAGTTTCAAGGTGTATTTAAAGGTGTATAAAAAAGGCTATCCCTTCCCTGTGTGGATTTCTGTAGGAAATCCTGCTCCCAGGACTCCTGGTCCAAGCAGTCCTGCAGTGACCCTCCCAGCCCCGGGCAAGCACAAACCAACAGGCATTTGATTTCCAGCACTTTGCTGCGCTGCGGTTTGATCCACCACTCAGCCCTAGTGCCTCTGCCTGGGAAGCAGGCAGGGAAACACTTCTCTACTCCATGGCAAAGTCAGGTCCAGCTCTGCTCTGCCCTCCTCCTCCCCTTGACACTGCTCCGAGGCTCGGGAGTCACGGGAATCCTGCCTGGCAGTACTCAATCAGAGATGTCTTTTGGGCACCGAGCAGCTGGCATCAAACAAAGCATTGTTGCAAATCAGTGTGGTAGCACAGAAACCCCTCTTGTTAGGAAGAAAAGAAACGCGAAGCAATCCTTGTTTTACAAAAGGGAAACCTACAGAAGCTATTTACACATTTCAGGGAGGGCGTGTGTGGCTCTAATGCTGCGGTACTGGGGACAGAGGGGCTGTGGACGCAGCAGAGGAAACACACAGTGAAGATCATGCCTTTGAATGTGTCACCCACTGACCCCAAGTGTCTGTTCCCAAATTGTTCAGTTTGATCAACAAAACACCTGAGCATCTATTCAACTTTTACCTAGCTCAGAGAGAACAGCGTCGCTGCTTCTGGCTCCAGCCCTCGCCTAGAGAGCACAGGGGCACACTGGGAGCAAGCCAGTAGGTAGAGGGGGAATTTTGGGTGCCCCAAAACGTGCAGAGCCCGTCCTGGGGTGCCTGGGCCCTTGTGTGCTGCCCCACACACCTGACAGTGCTGTCCACCCACAGGTACTGCAGACAAAGAGCAGGCAGATGCTGCACACCCAGATAGTGACCTCTCAATCCTCACTCATGTTTGATATTAAGCACGTATTTTGCTGCCTTGCTGTTCAGAGTTACATTGTGTCTGTATGTGTGTGTGGGCAGAGGGCTGAATGGCAGTGATTTCCTGTGGGTAATTGCCCTGCCTTTGTTAGGTTTTCTTTGGGGGGTTGTTGTTTTTTTTTTTTTTTTAAGAATTATTTCCAAAGACTTGAAAAAAAGAAAATCCAGACAGAGGTAGTTGCTCAGGAGAGACTTTCAAGTCATAGGTGTGAGTGTGGGTCCACAGACTTTCTATAGGTCTCCTCCCCAGCACCACAGTCCAGCAGCCACACAAGAGCAAAGCTTGCACTTCTGCTGGGGGTATCTTCAACCCACTGAGTTCCAGTGTCACACCAAAAATGAGCAGGCGGTCTTTGGAGCACTGAAAGGTGTCTTTGCCCTTTGCACAGGAGTAGAGAACTTAGCTGAAATTTGGGAATTAATTTTGCCATTGAAACAACAGAAATTGAGTATGGCTGCAAGACTTCCCTCGGTGCATCAGCCCCTTCAGCCCATGCAACGTTCAAGGTTATTAAACACAGTCCTGTGTGATGCTGCTGGGGTGACAAACCCTTGTGAGCAGCAAAACACACTGAATTCAGAGCTGAGGAAAGCAGATGTGACTTCTTGTATAGCCTTCTGGATCTTTTTAATAGAGCACTATAAACGAGGCTATTAATTATAACAACAAGGAGAGTAACACCAGGTATTTTCCCTGGTGTTTCACAGCTTGCTGAGCTAGAACAAATCCTCCAAGCCAGCAGCCTCCAGTGGATTTGAACACGAGCTGAGAAGCCAGGAGCACCTGGTTCTTTCATCAGCTTTGATACAGACTCATTGTGTGACATCCAAAAAGTCCCTTGAAGTTTGTTTTTGGGAGGTACTGAGCGATTACTGCTGCTCAGCACATCTGAAACCAGCCCAGCCTGGCCCTGCGTAAAACACAGCCTAAAGCTCCTTTGAGCTCCTGGAATGAAAGGCACGTTATGAATGCAAAGTTTATTATACATCCACCGCGTAATGTCATGTGCACTGGTAATGTAGTAAACACTGCAGATATTCCAAAGGCACAATATCTTATCTGTAGTAAACACATTCTGAAGCTCCTCACTGAATTACTCTAAGCCTCTGATGTCCCTGCATTGATTTTGGTTGAGTTTTGGCCCTTGAAGGTATTTGTAGACTCCTGCCATATTCCTCTACTGAATATCTGCCAGATCCATCCGTTCCGGGCCCTTCTGTTACCAACACAGCAGATGCACTCAAAGTTACGAAGCCCAGAGTAAGCAAAACTAAAGTGTTTAATCTATTATTAATCAGTCAGTTGCAGAAATGATAGGGCTCTGGGGGACCTCAGAAAGACATCAATATTTATGGTCTCGTTAGCAAATGGCACCTTTTTTTTAATTTTCTTTTTTTTAATTTTCTTTTTTTTTTAAAGAGATGACAGGATCATGAAGGTTGTTTATGTTTCCAGTCATTCCATAAAGAGGCAATGTGATCTTTTGGGACAGGATGGTTCAGAACAAGGTACTCAATATTTATCACAAAATATTGAGACTTCCACCATGCCTCTGTTCCTCTTGGTCTTGCAGTCAAGATTTCACCTTCTGTAGAAGCAATGGCCCAAGCAGAAATCACAGTCCCAGTTACTCTAAGCTACCATCCAGGGAATTTTTGAAAATTAAAAGATAAAATCTCCCTAATTCCATTTGCTGTGATAAATTACATAAATTCCATAAAAGAGAAGCAATGAAATATGATTTCAGTTCCAAAAGAGCTCCACCCATTACTGGCAATTTTTTCCTGGATTAGGCTAAATTTAAATTGGACACTAGGAAAGAATTTCTTCACTGAAGGGATTGTCAAGCACTCACACGGGCTGTGTAGTGGTTGAGTCACCATCCCTGAAGGTATTTAAAAGACATGGAGATGTGGCACTTAGGGATATGGTTTAGTGGTGGACTTGGCAGTGTTAACTCAATGTGTTGAACTCAATGATCTTAAAGCTCTTTTCAACCTAAACAATTCTATGATTCTGTAAACAACTCATCCTGCAGTGCTTGTGCTTCGAAGCTTTTTGCAGTTCTTGCTTGAGTTTTCTCCTTTGCATTTTCAGCACCAACCCCAGTGATGATGATTTTCAAATGACCTTCATCCCTTTTACCAGCCTTTTAGCTCACTTAGTTTCCACCTTCAGCTACCCATGAGCTGATTCCTTCTACACATTGTGTTTTGCTGCTTTTTGTTTTGTTTTGTTGTTGTTGTTTGTTTGTTTTTTGGTTGGTTTGGTTTTGTGTTTTTTAAATTACTTTTCTTCTTTTCACAACTTTATTTTAATTGATATTTTTAATCCTTTAGTGTCCAGATTTTTCCTGAAATAGAAGCATAATCTCTCTCATCTCAAGAACACTTCAATACCACCATCACTGAATCAACCTCTTGGTTGAACATTATCGTTGTTTCCATGTGAGAGATGTTGAGGAAGAGAGCAGGGAGACCAAAATCTGAGGGGGAATGAGAGAATAAAGTAAATATATCAGAGAATAGGGCTGTGAAAAAACATAGAGTTAATGAATGGGGCAAAGAAAAGGAAAGAAACAGTGACCAGCCCTTAGTGACTGCAGAGTTGCCTTCAGGTCATTGATCTCCTCACTCTTCCCTTCCCACACTTGCACTTCCCTTGCTGCCTCTTGATCCAGTCACTGATTTTCTCTTTCATACCAGACACAGACTCTTCCGCATAGGAAAATGAGGTATCCTGCACATCGATTCACCTTCTAAGAAGTGTGCAAACAGAAAAACCACCAACTTGGGCTCAGTCCAAAGCCATTATGGACCAAGGAAGGATCTCTCCCCATGCAATTTGACAGTAGAAAGCCTTGAGGCATCTCCAAATTATTTTACAGGATCTGGAATCTTTTCGAGAGCTTTAATCCCTGTCCCAGGAGCTTGAAAATTTGTTCTCCTCATACATGTGAGACCTGTAATCACTGTGGCAGGAGACTGGTTCATCGTGCTGTTTGTGTGCTAGGAAATGAGATGGTTTTTACTCCTCTAGTTTAAAAGCACTCAGGGTTTCCCTTGGTTTTCCTCCATCCTTTAATTTGGATTAACTCTTTTGACTTTGTCCTGAAATTTTGTGCTCGCTGCACTGCACTGAGGCTGATGCCAACACACCACTTCTCCCTCAATATTGTTTTTTCTTCCCCATTGCTGCACCCCAGATCATTGCATATAATCACAGGTTTCTGTCTAGAGGTGGTTGAAAACTTGTAGAAAATTTTTTCATTCAAAACAGGTCTTTGCCATAAAAGATTTTTT
This sequence comes from Corvus cornix cornix, assembly GCF_000738735.6. Classification (NCBI taxonomy): domain Eukaryota; kingdom Metazoa; phylum Chordata; class Aves; order Passeriformes; family Corvidae; genus Corvus; species Corvus cornix. The sequence continues at coordinate 6,111,071 of NC_046343.1, read as the reverse complement.
CTCCCTTTAAGTAAATGGTGGTTACAATAGATGTTTACTATCTTTTTGCCATTGCAAATCTGAAGTAAAAGGTAGACGTGGAGATTTTCTATGTATGCTCGCACTTTTTTTGCCAGTTTGCCACTTACCTCCCACCTACCAGTTGGAAAACAGAAAAAAAAACCCCCAGCATGTGATGCTTAATCTCCACCTATTTTCATATTTCTCTGTTTTCTCATTGTCTCTCTGCAGAGAGAAAAATAGTAAAGAAATAAAGCTATTTTTATCAGTCCTCTGACCAAAAGTAAATTTAAGGCTACTTGAAACAGCACAAAAATAAATATTCTTGTTCCATTCTGATATTTCTAGAAGGAAAAAACCCAAAAACAATTGCTGCTTTTTTTTAGGGTGTGATTTCTTAAGAAGAAACATTGGTAGCTCTATTTGCCAGATTTCCCTTTTAGTTCTCTTCTGAGTTTTATAGCTACAAAAAAGAGACCAATTCAAACGTACGGGTGAATTCCAGTCTGAATGGAGGAGGGCATCTTCCCACCTTCACCCTCTCCTTTCTCCTTTGCTCTGTTGGTTTCTGGGAGAATCACTGAAGCAGCTCCTTGAAGCTCTGCCAGATGCTTTGTGCATCTCCCGTCTCCTCCTACCCCTGCAGCCCTCTCTGCCTGGGGGGGACTTGGTTGTCCTCACAGGACACTGTAATAAAAGGCACCCACGCTTTGATAAATGCCACACTTCAATGAATTCTCGGTTTACCAAGACCTCAAGGTTTTTTTTAAGTCATTGACTTCAGCATAAGCAGAGTTTGCTCAGTCCCACGGGGCAGAGCTCCATGTTTGATGATGTGAGACACACAGAAACTTCCAAATGTCTTGGTTTCCTCCGCCCCTTTCCAAAGAGATTTTTTTCATCTTTACGCAGATGGTAGGGACCTCTATATCTGCTGCTTCTCCCACAGTGCTCAGCCAACATCTCCTTCACCTGCTCTACCAAGTGTAGGGAAGGAAAACATCCAGCACACTTGCTCCTGGGAGGATGATGGCTCATGCAGCAGTGTTTGCAGTCCACTAAATATTCACTTCCCTGTGGTTTTTTTGCATCCATGTTACAGATATGTGATTCCTATCAGACATGTCAGGTACTCCGTGTCTCTGCAGACAGGCGAGCAGTGCAGGCGGGGTACTCCCGGAATGCAAATGTGTGCTGAGGGAACGGGAGCGTGGTTTCTGCCTGCCACAGCAACCTCAACAGATCCCTGCGTGCTGCGCCTGCACTTCCTGCGCGGAGCACAGAGCTCTCCGCTCCCACTCAGCTCCATTTCCCCACCCCACTGCTGCAGATGAGGAGAAAAAGGCAAGCAACCAAGTGCTTTTGCACTGTTAAGCTCTGCTGATAGAGAGTGTGCTGGTGCAAGGGGTGTGATTCCAGCACAGGAAGGGACCTCAGGGTCACCGGTGCTGGATTGTGTGCACAAAAATGATGCTGCAGACGAAACCAGCTCTGCTTTTGCTCCAGTGCTCCTTTTGGAAAGCAAAACCCAAGCTGCTCTCCTCCCGTGGTTACAAATCTCTCTGTGGTTCACAGCCTGCATTTATTCATGACTAGTTTATTCTCACTTGTTCTCGTGCCAATGTTGTCCTTTAGCATCAATAGCTCTTCTCTAGTGTTTACCCCTCTGACGTTTTTACAAACAGCAACACATCCCCTCTCAGCCTTTGCTTCCCTGCACTGAAACATGCCAGCTCCTTTACAGTCTCTCATGTGACAACATCTCCATTTTCCCGGACAGTTACCCAAATATCCAAAGTTTCACCCCCAAATATTTCATTTACATTGGTTTATCTCACTTGAAAAAAAAAAAAAAAAAGCTGGTTTTACTGCACTGAGGGCACGTTCACATGCACGTGTCAGACTTAGGGAAAAATATGTGCTTCAGGGAGGGGGGATAATTGTGTGTGTGACACAAAGAAGTTCCTGTGTCCGTGAAGCGTGCCGTGGATGCATGTGGAGGGATGCTGTCAGCGGGATCGCGTGTGCGAGACTCCGAAAGGGATTACTCAGTGTGCGAGGGGGCGTCGTAAGGAGGATTTTGAGGTGCGTGACACTGAGAAGGATTAGTCTCTGTGTAAAAAAGTGTGTGTGTGTGTGTGTAGAAGAGAGGGAAGATAAGAGAGTGGCCGCGCGTGGCACAGGGAGAGAGATTAGCCCGGGAGTCTGTGAGCGGGGTGATAAGGGAGGGCTGCGTGTGAGAACAGCGCTGTAAAAACCTGGGATTTAGCTAATGGAAGGATTTTTGTGTGTTTATGTGTGTGCATGGGTGGGATGTGGAAAGGAGGATTTGGGAAGTGCATGGCAGAAGGTATTTGGGAATGCTGGAGGGGCTCCATCTGGGAGTGGGTGTTCCTGTAGCTGCAGCACCATGGGGTTTCTCATGGCCATGCACAGGTGGGATGCAGTGCTGGGACATGTGGAGGGCTCCTGCACCACAGGGACAGGGTCACGGAAAAAGCCAGCCATGCCCCATGGGTAGGAAGGATTGTGGGGCACTGCTGAGCCTGATGAGGAGGTGCTCCAGGGCAGGTGACAAAGCAGGGACGAAGCTGTAGCAGCACAGGGAGCGGCTGTACCTGTCAGAGCAGGGAAAGGCAAACACTCGAGGGGCAGTGGGAAGTAGAGGGCTGATGGCTTAAACACACTGTGGCACAGAAGGAAACATCCCCCTGTGAGCAGGACAGGACAGAGGCCATGTGCTGTGCCGAGCAGAGGCTGTCTGGGTGCAGAGCAAGTGCAAATAGACACATAAATAAGTGTGTGCTTCTCAGGGGGCAGAGCTCTGGGAGTGCCTAAACATCCCGCCCGCAGCGGAGCGGGAACGCTGGCAACATTTCCACTGACCCCATATCCTCCACCTCTCACCTCAGATTTATCCCTGCTGCTCTGGCTGACTGCCCTTGCAGCATCTCTTCGAGGGAGAAAGAACACTGACAGCGCTCGTAGAGAAATTTATGATCCAGAGCAAGGGAGGAGGGTTAATTGCATCCCAGCATTCATCTTTTAATGTTCTGACTTAACAGTAAAACTTTTTCCCCTTTTGTTTTTCCCTGGGAAAATCAGGCTGCTTTGTCAAAACAAGCAACTTCCTACTTTTGATCAAGCCTCAGTTTTCATTTGAAGGGGAAAAGAAGGTGATGAGAAATTTCAGCTAGCTTTGTTGCCTGTCTTTACTGGATCTGTTCCATGGCATTAGTTTTGTTTCAGAGATGCTAAAAGTAAAGCCTACCAAAGCTTTTATGGTAAAATGAACTAAAATAACTGGGATGTCTAGGGTAACTTTTCTTCAAATAAATTGATTCTTTGCTTGTCTAATGGAGCATTTGAATGTTTGTTTCCTGTTTAATGAAAGGTCATCAAAAGCCTGGCCAGTTGCTTTGTAGCTTTCAAGAATGTATTTTTTAAGGGAGAAGGCTAAAAACTGAGTAGCAACAATTTGAGATTCCCCTAGGTGCTAGTGCTGAGCAAATATAAGATCTCATGCCTAGAAAATAATGTAGGAGGCTTCCAACCAGAAATGAAGAATCTGTATAAGCACTGAAGAAAATTTCATTTAGAAGCATTATCCTAAAATATAGATTGCCCATAAAATTGGGTCTTTAAATATTTCTAAAAGATGCTCTGTTTTGCAACAGAAGGCATTTCGGTGTGATGCAGGCACACGACAAGTTCTGTGGCAAAGGTGGCCAGCTTCTCCTCCTACATTTTCATTTAACTGAGGCCCACAGTCGATGTTGCACCCACCTGGCAGAGACAATGGGGATAATAACTCCCCTTTGCTCCACTGAGGACTGGAGATGGGATGGGCTTGAATTGAAGTCCACAGAGCTGCTGGTCCAGACCATCCCTGCCCCACAGGGAGAGATTTTCTTGGCCCAGAAAGCAATGCCTGGCAGTAACACTTCTCAAAAGCCACCAGCTGGACACCCAGCACCATGCTGATAGCCAAGCCATTAGATAGGACTTCTGCTTTTTAAAAGCTAATAAACCATGAAATCACACAGAGAGACCCAAGCAAAAGGCATTGGGGGGGGTATGGCTTTGTTCTGGGAAGGTCTCCAGTCTTTCAGGCCAGAGGTCACATTGTCCTTCTTCCCTTCAGCCCAGCATGAATCAGCAGGAGGTGAGGTTGAGCTGTGAGAGGAATTGCAATGGGTTTTGTGTTAAAGCCAGTACACGAGTTCTGCTGCAAAGTGCCCACTCAACAGCTGGCCACAAAATCCCCGAGCCTGGGGTGAGATGCCAAGGCTGTGGGTGCTTGGAGAGGAGCATCACACCATTGCAGGGCTGCCTTGTTCTGCTGTCAGCACGTTCCCTCTGAAAGGACGGGCAAGAGGAGCGAACGGGGACAGGGAGTGCCCCGTGGAGCAGGCACCATCCACTGGGAAAGTGCTTTTCACTGGTGAAACGTGAGCACCCTACTGGAAAAGCGCTGCAAGGGGCCTGTTCTTCACACTGTCTGACAAAGAGGTGTCCGTGTGAGGGTACTTGGGACCCATCCCAAAATGGTTGTGTGTCTTTGCACAGGTGGCTGCCTCGGTCTGTCCCGCTGTGAAATGGGGTTAAAAACCTTAATGGAGGACAGACTACCAGGCTTCAGGCAGTGAGGTTTGGAAAAACCCTTCTTAACTAAGACTTGTCAGCACTAAAGAGGGAAAAAATGTTACTGTCTTCTTCCATTCAGAGAGAGGAAAAGCAGAGTGACCCAGAGGTGGATGCTCATTTTCCTCCCCCACCTGCCAGAAAAAGACACCTGACCCTTGGATCTCTGAATGCACCCCACACTCAGCCCCCCCTTCAAACTCTCTTTCGTCCTTGTTTTTCAAAGCCTCAAGTGGTTTTGAAATTAAATGGCTTTTCTTCCATCAACGAACCTCAAACTTGCATCTCCTTTCCCCCGTTCCTCTTCTCCCATCCAGCTTTCACAACTCCTTGGGTTTCTGTTATTTCCCATGCATTTGCTTTGAAGGATTTTTCCAACAAGGATGTCACGAAAAGTTTCTTAAGTGTCTTTTATCACAAATTCCTTTTGGTTTCATGCCTGAGGATGCTTCTGAGGAGGACCTGGTGACCTGTGCTCAAGCAGATGTGAAGCAAGTCCACTTTACAAGCGAGTCACGGCTGAGTGCACCCACAAATCAGGTCCTGTATCCCTGCAGCCTCCTTCAGGAAACATGATGTGTTTCCCAACTGACAAAACTAGACCATACTTAGACCCAGTGTAATTCTGTTGGCCTCAATGTAGTTACCAGGGAAACTATAATGCAGAAAACTTTTCTGCACTGAAATAAAGGTTTTCTTAGCTGTCTTACTTATACGGCACAGACCATTAGTTCTAACCAGGCAGAAAGCTGACGATTTTCTCAACACTTACGTGAGAAGTTCAAGAAAGAAGTTTACAGAGGTGGATCGTAGCCATGGATTTACAGCTGCACCATCACATTTGTCAAAGTGCACCTGCACAGGGGATCCTCTGTCAACCACACCTGCACATGACACCCCAGTTCTTCCATTGCTCCACAGACAATGTCAGAAAAGCTTCTTCCCTTAGGAGTGCACCGGTAAAAGTTCTCAGGAGACAAGCTTTCAGTGTACATTAGCAAAGGTCTAATTTTCAGAGGTTGTATGCCCCATATGGCTTCCTTACATACCCAAATCACCTAAAGACCATCCCAACATCTCTTCTTTAAAGAGACATGGCAGTGAACTCAGTAATTTAAGCATGTTTTGGAAATGCCACCACGGCTCTCAGCTGACACTGCTCTACTGTCAGGACTAGCAGTGCAGAGGAATGATCACAACAAATTCTTTGGAAATATGACTGCAGATGTTCACTGCCATGTTAAATACGGGCAGCCAGAAAGAATTTCTCTCACAGGGAAATGAATCTTTACTCCAGCAGGAGGGTCAGGAACTTGAAGTGAAGGCTACACTGCACACTCTTCTCTGCCACATTCAGCACTGAAAGTGGGTTGCAGTACAGAGAGAAGAATATCACAGCCCTCACAGATTAGCTAGGACAGTCCCAGAGGTGTAAATCACAGGTTTTACATTGCACCTCGGCCTTCCTGCAAACACCAAGAGACAAAACCTGTTCCAGGGGTGTTTCTTTTTGCCTGTTCTGCCACACAAAGTTCTTATTTGGGTTCTTCCCACCAGTGGCAGCAGCCTCTGCCCTGCCAAACTTCTCTTGTATCTGGAAGTCCCACCTGCCTTTCCTTCAGAGGCTTCTGGGATAAATGGTGCCTTAATTAGGTTAATTATACCTTCAGCCATCCATGTGCTCACTTTTGCTGTGCAGTTAGAGTCCATTGAATGGTGGCGTTTCCCCAGTTTTCCTTGTGGGAAGCAAATCCAACACCTGAAGTGTGAAGCTTTCCATGGCTCAGCAGTCTTGCACAACATTTGTTAAATCCAAGGCATGTTTCCACTCCTTGAAAAGCTGGTGCTCATGGTGCCTCTCTGTGCAAGACCTGCTGCCCCTGGCTGGCAAGTGACCCTGGTTTCACGAACAAATGGATCTCATTAGAGGCATTTCTCTGTAATGTCAACAGAAGTGTTGAGCAACACCTGGTGAATAGTGAAAAAGTCTCTCTGATGCTCTGATGGTGAGCAGTGGTACAAATTAGCATCCCCCAGTCTGCTGCGGCTTTTCTGTCTAAATAATATTTTACAGGTAAAGTTTCTGCTGAGAAGCAGTGGGGTTTTCTCAGTAGTTGCCTAAATCATGTCATCAGCTTTGGTTTACACTGAGTGACTGCTTGAGGCAGAACCTGCATCTGTGTGTGCAGTGTCACTGCTCTGGAGTGATGAACAACCCCAGGTTTGCAGCAACTCCCCTTCCTGTGCTCTGGTTGGCCTCCCTGCAATTTGCATTTATGCAGAGTGTTTTACATGATCTCTCTTGCTCTCTGCAGCTCACTAGAGAGTCTCTTTCTTCAGCAGCTTAAAAATTCTCCTAGAATAGAAACCAGTAGGGAAGGTGTTTGCATGTAAGTAGGCATGTCAGGAAGGGATGTCAGTTGTTTCCTAATGTTAGTGATGCTCCCACATTCTTCTCCCTAAGCCACACATCCCATTTTCCAGGTTATTGTCTCAGTCCCACAGCAGGTCCTGGTGTCTTCACTGGCCTCTGTGTAAAGCTGATGATTTTTTATATTTCATTAGCATACACATTTATTGTGACATAACAAGTTCTGCAAGTAAAACATCCAGCTGGAAAGTCTTTCCTGAAGTTCTGTTTTGTGTTGGATAACACCTGTCACTAGCATTAAAGGGATTTGGTTGCCCAAAATTATTTTAGGCAAAAGAATTTGGAAGTGTTTAAGGTAATTTTATATAACTGGTGGTGTGGTTTGCAGCTTGTCCCACATCTTGGTTCTTTCCTTAGTCCTGAGAGTTCGCTGTGGGAGATGTCTGTTGTGGGTCCAAGCACAGGTTAAGGAGAAGCCTGTAGCTGTAAAAGTCCCCTCTGTCATGCTGGTAAAATGACACAGATTTCACCTGAGATTTTTTGAAGAAAAATCTCAAATTCCACTTTATTTGTGTGGAAGGTCATGCTGGGCAGCCAGGTTGATAATTGGTATTTTGGGTTGCATTCACAAGGGGCTCCAGGTCTACCCACAGGTTTGTGGGAGCAGTGGAGCAGAGAGGTGTTCTCCCAGCTCCCGCATCCCCACCATTCACCTCACTCAGAGGGATGGACGTCTTCACCTCCCATGAGAGGGAACTGGCCTCTAGACCTGCTTGCAGCCCTGGTTTAAGTATCTCCCCTTTGCAGAGGCTCCATCTGGGCACCCTGACTGGGTGCACTTCGTGTAAACTGTTTGTTCCACCACCCACGGTGAGTGACTCGCACAGAAGTTTCAGCAGAGACCATAAAACTGCAAACCATAGGTCCAGATCTCACCATCTGCCACACTTCTGCCTCCCTGCTCCCCAGACAACACAGTCTCCCACTGGGTTTAAAAGATCTCAAGATTAAACTTGTTTGTTTGGGATTTTCCATGAAACCTGGTGCTCAGAGGCACTGTGGAAATAAAACTGTTGTAACTCTCATCATTTCCTGCCCTCACAATGCAGACAGGATTAAAGCAGTTCTAATGACAGGGAAGAAATGGTAATATTCCCCCTGACATTAAGTAGGCCTGAGCAAAGCTATGAGCACAATGGGTTGGAGCATTAATCTGAAAAGGGAAAATAAAAACCCTACAAGACATGACTATAGCAAAGAGCCACCAAGGGAGGCACTTAAACCCACAAAAACCAGCACTCTCAGATGTCAAAGGATCTTGTCATTCTGCACCAAACTCAGCCCTTGCTGAGATGTTAAATGTGTTTCAAAACCATTGGTGCTTTCACAGACCTCAGGTGAACGCAATGTGCAACCAGGTAGCACAAAAGGGTTGTGCTCTAGGGCTTAATCCTTGTGTGCTGAGTGTAGTTTGCTGGGTTTGTGCCTTTCTCTGCTCTTCCCAGAAAGCTAATGGCTCCAGTGACTGCAGGAGAGCTGGCACTTTTGGGGCAGCGATAGCACATGTAGGTTTTGGAGCATCTGCTTTGCTAACTCAGCAGATACCTGTAATGCAGCCCTGAAAGTGGATAGAAAATGTGAAAATTTATAGATAATGTGACAGCTGGTGGGTTTAGGTACCACTTGCCACTTCAAGCCCCCAAGGACATGATGCTCTGTCCTGTGTATGAGAGGTTCTGTTTGAACCTCTTTGTCCTTAGTAAGTGTGAACTTCTGCAGACAGTTTCAAGACAGGCCCTTACAAAATCTTCACCAGAACCTGAGGCTTGCACTGAAGACAGTCTGAGGCTTTAATGTCTGTGAACCAACATAATGTATTAGGGAAAGAAAAGAAGCTATTGAAGACAAAATGTATTCCATCTGCAACGAGACCTTCTCTATGTGACACATCTGCTTTCTGCTACTGCTTATCTCCCCCCCTCCCACTCCTCACTCCCCTCTTTTTACTGGTTTAATAATTCAGCACTTACAGCCCAGAACTAAATGCTGTGGTGAACTAAGAACAGCGTGCTGTGTACTGTCTAAACGTGCTGGGGGTTTGGTGCTTTGTTCTTTTCCTCTGTTGTTGTTCATGCTTCCCAGCAGAATCTTACACCCTGATCCTGTACTTCGTTTTCCCTGTACAGCACTATCTTCAGAAGCACCAATGTAGTACAAAAGGCCATCTAATAAAAAAGCAGAAGGAAAATTGGTTCAACCCTCATTCCTCATCTCCTTTTACAATATCGCTGTCACTTTTTCATTTGTAGTAATCTTGCTTTAATATTTATGTCTCTGCTTCAGACACAGAGTTCAATCAGGACAAATTATGAGTTTTCAATTTCATTGCAGAAGGTTAGATGAGAGCAGGGATCTCTGGTCTTCCTGAGTCCGTGGGTCCCATAGGAACATCCATCTGCAGCTGGGGGCCCTCTGAGGGATCACTCCTTCCCTCTAGAGTAGCTGCAGGGGAGCTTGAGGTGAGAGCTGTGGGTTAGGAGAATTCACTTGGTTTTGCAGATCTCCTGCTTCTCCAAGGGAACTCAGCAGAGCAGCATCTTCTGCAGGGTTCTTTCTGGACACAGTAAAAAGCCAGAGTGCCCAGCAGACCTGATAACGGTGTCAGACAGCTCTGGCACATCTTTAAGGTTCCTTCCAAGCCAAACCATTCTGTGATTCCATGATTTTTCAAAGACAAAATGTGCCGCAAAATGCTCTCAGAAGGCTGTATCCCAAATGGGTTTGCTAGCTGTCCCCCAGAAATGAGACAGACTGGCATGGAGGGAAACACTCCCATTTGAACAATGAGGCAAGGTGGAAAGGTCAGATCTTTTATTAGAGCTGAAAAACGCCGAGTCTTTTCCAGGCACCAGAGCCCTTCTGCACGTCTTTTCTGGTTTTAAGCTATGAAAGCAGGGAGTGCTGTGGAAAAGCTGTGGCTCTGGTATGGGACACTGGAGAGATGAAGGAAGTAGACAACAAGAACCTTACACAGCTTGAGAGCATGGCATCAGTGTTTCCAGCTCAGAAATGGTCTATATGAGCATGGTGCAGGAGTCAGCCTCTGAGCGAAGGGACTGGAACAGATGGGCTCAGAGAAAAGCAGTTGCCTCACAAGCAAAGATCCAAATCATGATTAAATAACAAATGTGAAACAGAGATGGCAATGGACCCATTTCTCCTTACACATTAACCACAGGACCCTCATTAACCAAACTGTCCCTATTAGAATAATAACTTAATTCTACCCACAGAAGAAATGAGACCCTCTTAAGGTTGCTTCTGATCTCAGTGTCTTGCGCATAGGGGATTTGCATCTAATTCCTATTAAAAGTGCTCAGAAATAGTTTGTGTTGACTGTAAACCCTTCAATATATTTAATTATTGGTTTCATATGACTCAACAAAGTATAAGGAATCCAAAATTAAAAACACTTTTAAAAACAAATAAAGCAAGTAGAATCTTGACAAACATCATCATTTTCCTTCTTTCCTTATTCAACAAGTTCAGTGACCTCATTAAGACCTTTGATATTTGGATTTTTTTCTCCTGTTTTGTAGTCACACTGGATAAGAACTGCATTCAAAGAGTCTAGTAGAAAAATAAAAAGAGGTTTCAAGATGTGAAGTACACAAGTGGAAGGGTGAGGATCTTCAGCTGGTCCCTTAGAGAGATTAAAGTCAACTCCCCATGACTGTATCTTCCACCACCAGGATTTTAATTCAAAAGTTAACTTAAATGACTGAGAGTCCATGCTGATCATTTTTGGTGAGCAAACCACCCTGCTATTTCTGTTTCCTAAAACTCAGCAGCATGTGAGAAAGAAGCACCCCAAATCCAATTTGATCTTAAAGGAAACTTACCATTTGTCAAGCAGGAAAACTTAACTGAAAAAATTGAAGCTATCAGCATATGCATTTATGAGCAGCTCTTCAGTCACAGATTATTGTTTAAATATGAGGGAAGGAAAGCAGATCTTTATGTAAAACCAACACTGCTTTCCAGCTTCCAGGATCATTCGAGCTGCAGTGCAGGGAAATGATGGAAGGGAGCACCCTTCTGTGCCTTTTATGCATTTGAAAGAAAAACATGCATTTCTTGTGATATCACATCAACCTGATTTGCAGTTGATCAAATATGTGGGACATATCTGCTGTCAGCTAAATACATGAGTGGAACAATGGGGGAGTGTAGAATCTGTTTGGCTTTCCCCTGCTCCAGAAATCTGTGGGAACATGCTGTCGTTGGGATGTGCTGAAGAGATGCGCTCTGGCACCTACGCCACAGTGGAGAGCTGTGAGGACAAACATTCGGGAGGAGAGCTGAGCTGATCCTAATTGCAGCAGACACCAGTGCTCTTTCCTTGGAACTCCACCAGCTTTGCCAACCTGATGTCAGGTTCTCCATCACCATGTGAGGGTCGCCTCCAGGCAGGGCATGCTAAGAATTAATTATGCATGCATATCCTCCCTCCTCTTTCCCACATGTGCACAAACACACTCCAAGTGAGCAAAGGGAAGCATGTGGGAACTGCTTCTTGACACCACTGTTGTCAATGAGTATGTTTTGCTGCTGGTGAGGGTGTTGGTTCTGTGTCCCAGGAGGCTTGGGCACGTGAAGATGATATTGGGGCTGCAGGCATTGCAGGGGATAACTGACATAACTGAGATCACTATTTTATTGTAATTGTGTGGCCTCAAAATCTGGCCACACTTATCTTGCAATTTTTAAAAGGCATTTGTTCATTCTGGTGTGTGCTGGGCTGAGTGGTTTCAAAGATTTCTTCTTATCTTGAACTCTATATTTTTCTCTTTTTTTGTTTGTTTGGGCTATGGGGAATAATCTGGTCACATCTCCAGCTCAGCACTGTAGGAACAGCTTTCCTGGAGAGGGTGCAGTGTCTTCCCTCCTAGATGCCATGATATTCTCCAGGCTCAGGAAGGCCTCTGAGACCTGGCAGGGACCATCAGGGGTTTCTGTCCCCTCTTGCAAGTGAGAACACACATCATTTGTGAGGAACATCTGGGGATATTTCATTTAATCAGGTTTTTTACTGCTCTTGTGGCTTAGGGTATTAGCACTGTCTCTGCTACTTCTGTTCCCTGACAGAGGCACATGCAGCAGCTGAATCTCCTAAGAGTCAACTAAGCCATATTATTGGCTCCCTCCAGGGGTAGCTGGGTGAAACTTAATAGTCCATGAGATGCAAGAAGTCAGTAGAAATGATCTAATGTCCCTTTCTAGTCTTAAACTCAGTGAAATGGTGAAAATTCTGCTTCTAAATGAAACGGCAGATGAGCAGTCCCCAGGATCTCCTACCAGGCTTCCTCCCCAGCTGTGTCCCTGGGGAGCAGTTCCCTTTTTGCAGTCTTGTTTGCAGATTCTCAGCAGAATGCACAGTTTTCGCTGCTGGAGACCAAATCCTCATTTCCATCCTTCTGTGCAACCCATTTGCCCTTCCTCCTCCCTCAAATGCTGAGATTGTTTCAGCCCCTCTTTGTGGTGATGGTTTCTGAGAGAAACTTTTTGGGCTATCTTCTTTAACCAAAACCTAAAAGAGATGTCTGTTTTATCTGACATCTGCCTTTCATGTGGATTAGGTCAAACCCCACTTGCAAAATACCTCTGACTCTCCTAAATGCAGAAATCAGTCTTGTTCATCTACTCACTCTGGTTAAGAGCTGCAGCCAAAAGAAAATTCCACCATGAATTTTTATAGACTCAAAACACCTCTTTTGCTTTCCTCTTCCACAGAGAAAATGTGCAATTTAAAGTTGTGAGTGTCAATGTATTTACTGATGTATTTTTCTTTTTCTTGGAAGCACCTGCAAAAGTGGCCAGAGCTGCCTCTCTTCAGCTCCCTAGAAGGTGCCCTCTCCTGTGTGTACTTTCAGTAAAATCAGTTTTTCTCTCTGATGTGCATTCTTTACCTTGAGTATTTCCATATGAAAAGAGAACTTTTGAGAAAAACTGCAGGACTAGAAATTCTAGAGTCTGTGGATTCCAAGAATGAGTGAATCACAGATGCTTTTTCCTCATCTGAATTCAATGGCTCTGCAATGGCTACCGTTCCACAGGGAGAGAGGGCAGCCTCCCCTGCTTGTTCTACCACATCAGTCACTTTTTAACTAACTTACAAACTATTTTGATTTTTGCTGTAAGTTAGAAATGTTTTTAGAGCGGTCAGATGAGTTCTCACCTCACCTGGCTGCAACAGACACTCTGCAGAGCTGTGTGCAGAGAGCAGGTGGCTGTCACTGGATTTTCTCTCCAGCATGACAAATTACAATCTAGTTAATGCCTCTGCTTTTACCTAATTTTCCTTGTTGAACAGCACTAGAGATCTCAGGAAGAAATCCTGTGCCTGGAGAAGGAGGGATATGGGGTGTCCATGTGGCCAGGTGCAGCACACACTGGGAATGTCCCGGCCACAAATCCCAAACTGATCAATTAAACAAGACTAATCAGGGAGAACACAGTGGTAGTTGCCATGATTATCAATCGTTATGATCTGTATTTTCCAAGGGCTACTTTAGAGGGAAATTATTCTGTAATTAAGTACAAATTCAATGTAACATATGAGCACAGGTACAGCCCAGAACTGACGTTCTCTGTCCTTTCCCGCTGTGCAGCCCAGAGGCCACAAACAGCACATGCAAACAGTCACAGATCTCTGCATTTGCATCCAAGCAAACCCTCCTCACTCGTGCTCACACCTTGGGATAGGCAAACACTTACGCTGTTGGATTTCACCCAGATCTCTGCCTGCAGGAACGAGCTTGAGGTGGAGCTGTCCAAATTCAGCTGCTGGAGCTGGTCTCCAGGCTGACTGCAGCTCTCCTCTGCAGGAAAAGCTGGGCTGGGGCCAGCCAGCTGCTCACAGATAGCTGGCACAAGGCTTGGAATGGGTGATGATGTCACCAGCCAATGGACCAGGAGAGCTCAACTTCTTGGACCTTCCATTCCAGCATGATCTTCATCTCTTTTATGTTTCTTAATCTTTTCAGAAAACCATCAGTTGGAGGCTAGTGACTGCTTGTCCCTACGAAAACAAACAGAGCTTAAAATATTTGTTTCCTCTACTTAAGGTTTACAATTCTTAGTAGTATGTTATTAGGAAGATGCACAGCAATCAAATGAGAACAGATTAACAAATTTGCTTCATAAAATGATTAAAGGAAACGTAAAGAAGTTCCAGCAATCTCTTAGTGTATTAAATAACGAGAAAGTAATTTAAGTTTTGCTGTGTAAATTCATTTGGAGCATCTGTAATTTAAAATAGCCCTGGGATCTGCATAATTTTGCAGCCACTGCTTTTACGTTATGCCAAGTTCAGTCCCAGAAAGGTGGCTGCAGCTCTCACTCTTCATTTCTCCAGATTAACTGACACAAGAGTTTCTTTGTTTTTATTTGGGAGATAGCCCTTGGCAAGCCTTTCTTTTTTGCAAATTATCTGCCTTGTCCACAGCCCCTCTTAGCCTGCAAGTACAAAGCAAATGAGGGTTCTTTCCAAACTTACTAATGATAAAGAGTGTTCACTCTCCCAGCTGTCTTTGGTACAATCTGTTTCAAATGCTGGCACTGATGATGTCTCAGAACAGTGTAGGAGGGATGCCTGAGCGTGACTGAGCCACAGAGTTAAAAAATTAAAGTTAAAAATGATAGATTCCTTTCAAATAGAAAAGAAAATCCAAAGAAGCCATGCCTTTTCTGAAACAAAACAAACCAAGCCAACTAAGTTTATTGTCTGGATTATTAATTGTACTGGATTGTTCAGCTGTCCCGAAAATGTCTCTTTAATCATTCAGTGAGGCTGAAGCCTGGGTCCCCGGAGATCACGTTCTGATCTCCTACATATGGTATCTCGCACCGTTCATTAGACCCACTGCTCCAGTCACATGGAAACAATGCTCAGACTATTTCTATCCATATCTGCTACTTTTCTTCCTGAATGTGTCAGTCTCATGATGAGGGCAGTGACTCCAGCTGATACAGACACAATTGCTGATTGCAAAGAGAGGCACTGCTGTGAAAATAAAGAGAAGAGGGGGTTATTTCCGTCTCGCTTCGGGCTTTGTGAGGTGTCCCTGCCCTGCAGAACAGCAAATTCCCTTGTGGGAGGAAAATGCTGAGATCACAGGTGCTAATCAGTGAAAAGAGGATGAGTGACCCTGCGAACAAACAGAGGGACTGGGATGCCCAAAAACTGGGCTCAGCTCCAAAAGAAAGGAAAAAATTTCATCTGTCTTGTGTGGTTCCGTTCTCAGCTCTCAGCACCAGCACGAAGCCTGGCTGCTTCGTTTTGGGAGTGAGATGGGAGCAGGGACTTGCTTTGCACAGTGGGAAGCAGAATTTCTTGCTCTTCCCTCTGAATGTTTGGTGCTGGCAGTAGAGAAGTGAGGAACAAGGCAATCTTTTCCAGGATGGCTGCAAGACAGCCGGGGTTTACTTTGGGTCCCTGCTGGAGGGACAGAGCTCGCATGGAGCCCAGCTAAGGATGCAAGAAGCTCATGCTTACGAGCCTGTCTGCAGCCACACATGCAGAAGGTTCAATTACCAGCAGAAACCAGGTCAGGGGAGTCCTGAGCACCTCAGAGCACTTGCCAGGGGACCCCAGCATGTCACATCCAACTCCTCAGCCTGCACTTGGGTTGGGAGGGCGGGCGAGTGATGTGTGAAGTGTCGAGTCAGTATAAATGTCACAGCCAAAGGTCTTCAGAGTCAGAGTGACAAGAGGAGGAGACAGGAGTGCCAAGAGTTCTGACACAGGAAAACTGCTGTCACTGCCACCACCTCCAGCTTGGAGATTTATTGATGGTAACTTGGGATGTGCCATAAACAGGGGTGATATTAAATGAGTCTGACTGTCCCAGGGGCTGAATTTTACAACCCAAAGTGTGAACTCTGTCTACCTCACTGAGCTCCTGAGGCATTTTCCCAGCAGCTCCTACGATCTCATTAAGTGCTCTCCAGAGAAGGGCTCCAACCCAAGGGAGCCCTCCCTGCACAGCGCAGCACCAGGGGCTGAAGACAGACAGACACCTGCCAGGGAACCCAGCAAACCCTCCTGGTAGAGACCTCCCAGGACACTGCTGATACCTCACTGGGCACACAGCCCTGTCTCCATGGCTTTGTGAGGAAACCAGAAGCTGTCAAAGTTGTGTTCCCAAGAACCAACACACTCCCAGTGTCAGAGGCTCCGACTCAGTGCCAGCAGCTCATGCCCCAGGACAGATCCCCCTGGAGCAGGGCTGTGACAGCGTTGAACCTTGGTGAACCTTTGCTGAGATGCCCTCTCAGAGTGGTTTCCTCACCTCCTGAGGTTAAACCCAGGGTTTCCTTCTGGAGTCGTTGTCCACAAAGCTGTGCAAAGGCTTTCTTTCTGCTTTGTGAATGCATCCAGGGCTTCAGTAGACTCTTTCTGCCGAGGGGTTCCCATGTCCAGATAACCCAGAAGCAGCAAAATCTTCAGCAGAGCCCTAGGGACATTGGTTTCATTCTTCTGAGTCACTTCTGCTTATCAAAAGTAAAGCAGGTCTGTGGAGGCCACAAGCCCTGTTCTTCACAGGTTGCTTTCACCAACCCACCCCCTTGAGGGAAAATTATCTAGTCCAGAGAGAGCCCACAGCTTATCTCAGGGAAAAGGTTTATTTTGGTGACATTGCTGAGAAACCTCCTTGAACTTCTGCCTTCACGACCTTTCTCTCTGCTCCTGCAGTCTGCTCGCAGTTCTCCAAGGGCGTCTATGCCATCTTTGGGTTTTATGAGAGGAGGACCGTCAACATGCTCACGTCTTTCTGCGGGGCTCTCCACGTCTGCTTCATAACACCGAGCTTCCCCGTCGAAACCTCCAACCAGTTTGTCCTCCAGCTCCGCCCAGAGCTCCAGGATGCCCTCATCAGCGTCATCGAGCACTACAGCTGGCAGAAGTTCGTGTATATTTACGACGCTGACCGGGGTAAGTGGCAGCTGTGTGGGAGGGGTTACCAGGCAGTTAAAGACAGTGGTCTGGAAGGAGTCTTTGCCTCCAAAATTGTGAATTGCTGGAGGTTGAGTCACCCTATGCCTTCCCTGTGCTCTGTTTTTTTCTAAATGTCCCTTTCTGCTAAAGGTGGGCACTGATCTAAATGAAGGATGAGCCTGACCCCGTGTGTGTGTGTGTGTGTGTGTTCACGGGGTCAGGTCTGAGCCCCATCAACACCAGGGAAATACTTGATGTGCAAATGGTTTTGAATTTGAAGTGGGGAAATTGTTTCTATTCAGTAGGTCCCATATTGAACTGGTCTGTCAAACTCAAGGCCACTGAGTTTCAAGTTTACAAACATGAGCAGACACTTGCTCAGGTCTTACCTAAGCCCACAGCCAGGTGTGAAATGTGTGTTTGTGGCAGACAGCTTGGAAAACTCCAAGTTCCCTGTGTTCACTGCCTGTCAGTTTTCTATATAAAAGAGCAAAAAGCTTTGTGGGGTAATGGAAGATATTATCTAACTTTCTAAACCATGAACAGGGCCAGAGAGCTCATTGCTCCATGATTCAGTTTTCCCAGCTCTCAGATGCCTTTAAAGTTCCAGGCTTAGAGGCTGCAAGCAAAGCAGACTAGTGGAGGATAGGGCAGAGGTAAGGTGATTCACATCCCTGTCTTGGAAGTTATAATTATCCCCTGAAGGGACAGGATGGGCTTTAGAAGCAAGGAGAAGGTATGAAAGCATCCCAGCTGCTTTCTGTTATCATGAGGCATGGGCATGCTGAATACCCCAAAAGGACAGAGAATTGCTGTGTGCGTCTCCTCTGGAAGGTTCTGTGTATAATTTAGGCAACATAATTCTAGAAGTAATGGTCTCCAGGTGAGATGCTGCTGAGAGAGAAGGATGCTGAGTATGACTGTGTGCTGTGGTAGCTGAGGGTGTCCCTACCCCTAGGGGCACATAGCCTAAACAGATCAAAGTCGAGAAGGAAACGATGGGTAAGAGAAATCAAGTTATTTGGGATGGGACAGACAGGGAGATGGGGATTAGAGTTCTTATCTGAATCCCACAGCAGGGCCTGATCAACGAGACTGATCTGCTGATTACAAAGGAAAATTAGGCCTGGAATCATCTGTGCTGAGACAGAAAAAGCAGGAGTCATTAATCCTAGCCCATCTGGGTCAGATCTAGACTATTAGCTGCTCTCTGTAGTTCTGCTGCACTCTCATGACTCCATCTCCAGCCTGGCTGGAGGCAGCTACACAGGCTGTCAGGAGGATGGAAAGATGCCATTGCACAACTAAAACCTGGCTCTCCCCCTTCTCTTCCCATCATAGGGTTGTCAGTCCTGCAGAAAGTGCTGGACACTGCAGCTGAGAAGAACTGGCAGGTGACAGCTGTCAACATCCTGACAACAACAGAGGAGGGCTACCGAATGCTCTTCCAGGAGCTGGAGAAGAAGAAAGAAAGGCTGGTGGTGGTGGACTGCGAATCTGAGAGGCTGAACATCATCCTTAACAAGGTTGTGTTGGTGTGGGCCTGCTGGGCAGGGCCTTGCACGCTGGATGGGAAGGGTTATTTCCCCTGGAGAAGTTCTCCCCATTCTTGTCTGATCCCTGTCCCCGTGTGGCTCTCGTTGGGTGTGGGGTGTGTGCCTTGCAGCTGCCGAACTCGCAGGTATTTCTCTGTTGTGTTATTGTGGGAACAGTAAAGCTGCAGGAATAGTACAAGCTCTCATGAATTCCTGCTGGGTGAGCTCCACTGTTCCAGGTTCCCTACTTGTTTGACTCCTTTGCTGAGCCCTTTACACCCCCTTACTCCCCAGCTAGTTTGCTTTGTGCTAATTCCTCCAAGCAGTGTGCACAAGATGTGGCACCTCCTGATTCTGCTGAGTCTTCCTCCAGTTTTTGAGTTAGGCTGGAGGTGTGAATTGGCACTGCCAGATTCCTGCTCCTCCAGCCTCCATGTACTGCACCAAATTCTCACACCTGTGCCAGCAGGACAGAATGATTATGGTACATCAGTGCTGAATATGGATTTCTGTGGACAGGAGACAAATACAAGCCCAGGGGCAGCAGGTTCAGTCCACGCTTCAACTCCAGCCACGATACCTTTCCCTCTCACACCTACAGCCAAGTCCTTCCCCACCACTGGAAAGGGCCCTGCAGGTGGTGCCCTGCAATTCTCACTGCTTTACTGCTCATAATCAGCTCACTCTTACCTCGTGCTTCACACGTCTCCTTGTCTAAGGTACCTTTCATCTCCCGTCTCACACTTCAGCTGCTCCCCGTCTGGGACAGGGACTGATGTTTCACCCAGATGCACAGCTCAGTGACGAGCTCAATCCATCCTTGCTGGATGTCTCTGGGTGCTCCTCTGTTATGTATAATAACAAAGCAGAGAGCAGGTTGTGACCTCAAAGCAAAGGTCACGTTCATGAAAGAGAAAACAGATTACTCCAGAGCACAAAACCTTCTCTCTGACCATGGAGCAGCTGCAGTTGAACAAAATTTTGGACAAGACCTAGGCAGTGAATTTGACTTTTCCATAGGGTATATCAAATTTCTAGGATTAGTAGTGTTGGGTTTTTAAGCCTGGTTTGTCTAACAATGTTAAGTTGTATAGTCAAATATTATCTAGTCTTCTTGATATAAACAGGAAAATAGGTCTTACTTTCAAATTTCTTCACATAACTGGAAGAAGAGTTAAACCTAAATATAGGAAAAGTGATTTGTAAGAGCACTAAAAATCCAGATACTGTGATTATTTGTTTTGCAATGCTATAAAAATATCAGTTCCTAGGGAGAAGAGGGACAAAGCTGTGTTTTACTACAAAAAATATAGAGCAATTCCAGCAGACGTCTGTGCCTGGGAGGCAACACTCCAGTGAGGGATAGGGCTGTGAACAACTTTTTCGGGCCTGTGTAGTCCATTTTCATCCTTTTTTGCATTCTTGCTCCAAGTCCACTGGGATTTCTGAGAGCAGAGGTAGCTGTCCCAGTGTGAGAAGGTGATGCCAGGTTTTTCATAGTGTACAGATGACTGGAGGGATTCAAAGACAGTGTTCAGCTCATTATCAAGTGAAATTCAGCTGGGACTGTACCTTGGGCTGTAACTTGGGCTGCTGGCTGATCTCTCAGCTCACCACACCAGCAGCCTCTGTGGGAATGTCACTGTGCTGTTTGCCCGGTCCCTCTGACTGTTAGAGCTGTTCCAAGAGCTGCCTCAGCCTCTTGGGGACATTTCAATGCATTTGTCTTCTTCCCTGACAAGCCAGTCTCTGTCTCTCGGTGGCAGTGGGTTTGTGCTCCATGGTGAGCAGGAGAGCCTGGGATGGCTGTTCAGCATTTGTGCCTCCCACACCCACACTGCTGCTTCCACAGACTTTTCATTTTTCCTCCACACACAAAACACAAATAACACCGGTGGCTCCAGCAAGGCTCCAGCCCTCGCGCTGCCGTGACCGCAGCTGTGGAGGAGCCAGTGCTCCGTGTGTTAAAAATGACCTGGTTTCTCTCTGGGAGATTACTCTGTGTCATGTCTCAAGGGTTTGATTTATCTTTGCCAAGGTACCTGTCATTTGTGAGCCAGGCTTTGGCTCAGGGCAGGTTGCCGTGGGGTTGTGCTGTGTAGCCTTAATGGGATAAGTACATGGTGGGTTGTGTTCCATCAAAGCCCTCTGTTCTTTCTTCCTTGTCTCTCATTAAAATGAGTAACTGGAATTTCTACTTTGCCAGTGTTTCACTCTGAGAGGATTTCTCTCTAATAGATGTCAAACTTGCCCATTAAGAAGTGGGTAATGAAACCTAGGTGGCCCAAGTGAGCAATCAGCATGCAGCCCAGCACAGCCTCTCACCACAGTCAGGAGAAGTGATAAATGCTATTATAACCTCAGCTTGCTACTGCTGTCCGGACACATTAGGACTGAGCAAGCATTTTAAAATAAATTAAGATCACAAATAACTGTGTAAAACACAGGAAACGAGCCTCATAATTCAGGTGGATGGGCTGCAAGATTAACAGCTCAGGGAGAGCTGGATGGCAGCCCTCTCCGGTTCATCGGCTCTGACACCTCATAAAATAACAGAGGAGAGTTTGGGCTGAAGGAGCCAATGCCAGCTATTGTTGACACTGGAGAAAAGGGGAATTGGATCATAATTCTTAGACATCCCAGTGCAGCAGAGATTCTCCTTCCTCCTACAAGGTCTGGGACTTACTGCAAAGGTCACTCTCAGCTGATGAATGAAAAGGGGGCAAGTTTGGTCTGGTTTTGCTTCTTGGATCTGGCAGTGGAAGATACTCAGAAAACCACCCATAATGAGGTGTATATCTTCATAGCTTTAGGTAGACAGAGGTTTTTTCTGAGAGCTCCAGACACCTCAGCAGAAGCCACACTGAGGGATTCTGTGCAGGGAGCCCCAGGGCAGTGAAGCTGGTGGAGCTGGCATTGGCTGTGCAAGGAACTGCTTCTAAATGAAGCCTTCATTGGAGTTAATTGCCACCACCACGTTAATGGTGAGAACCAGATGAGTTTTATTATGCATACAAGAGTACTTCATCAGAGAAGGGCTAAGGCAGATGAACCAGTTGCACAGAGCAAGTGTCAGCTCATTTATAATCCATTTGGAAATCCCTAAATGACTGCTCATGATAATCTGGGAGTGCTGTCCCATGGGGAGGATCAGTCTCTGCCCTTATCTGACGCTTCTCAAGTACCTGCTGCCAGCCTGGTATCAGAGAGGAGTCCTGGGTAGACTGATTCTGGTTGAATCCAACACAGCAGTGCTCTTGTGATCATTCTGGCTATGAGGATCTTTCTGGCCTCACTGCAGTTTGTGCAGATTTTTCTGAGCATTGGCAATGCAGGCAGCAATTCAGAATCAATTCTTATGACAATGGAAATAAGAGCTAGTATTGCCAGCCAAGAAACCTAATGGAAACAGCAGAGTTCTCTCAGAAACTGGCAAATCTTGTGTTTGTACAGGCTTTGAGGGCATGTTGGTTTGGGCCTTTTTTTTCCACTTTCTTCTTTCTGTGTGTAGAGTGGCTCAAATGCAGATGGTATCTGACTCTTGTAAACTAGTAAGAATTTAATAGTGCTGCTGGAAATCAATAGAGTGGAATTTCAATGAAAAAATGGAGTCAGCGATAACAATGGATTTTTTAGCTATATTCTTTCTGTACCC
The DNA here is from genome assembly GCF_000738735.6 of Corvus cornix cornix. Classification (NCBI taxonomy): domain Eukaryota; kingdom Metazoa; phylum Chordata; class Aves; order Passeriformes; family Corvidae; genus Corvus; species Corvus cornix. The sequence continues at coordinate 6,088,866 of NC_046343.1, read as the reverse complement.
TTTTTAAATCGAGGGAGAAAAAGACACGGGCCATCTGATAAGTGTCGCTGTTCCCCTCAGTTACAGGCAAATCTGCAACAGGTGGAAAGGGAAAAGAAAGGGAAACTCTTCCAGTTAACATAGAAAAACTCCGTTGTTACGGATTGGTAAGCAATTGTGTTGATAAAAGGAAATAAAAACCTGACTCTGCAGCATCAGGGAGAAAGGAATAAGTGGCAAAGCACATACATTTGTACACCGTGCATATGAATATATTAATTATCTCAGTGAACATGCAGGGGAATCCTCTGTGGCTTGCCCAGACAGCTTCATTCTGTGGTTTGAAGCTACACTGATGCACTAAAGCAGAAACATTTACCCATAGCCTAAACTTCCAGCCACCTCTCCCAGGCAGGTGTTTGCAGCAGGGACTGGAGCCTGGAGGATGTGCAAGATTGCTCTCTAGTCTTGCTTGATGTGTCAGTTGCGTTCATGGGACACGTGGACTCCAACTCCCCATTTGTTCCTTTGGCGTCTGAAATACAAATCTTGTTAAGGCTTTTTGTTGTTTTCCCCCAAGCCCATAGGAAACAGGTTGGTTTGGTGATTTTCTTTCCCTGCCTGTACAAAGTTCTTGGGGATCTTGTCCTGTCTAATTCCAGACTTGCTGCTCAGATATCATGTGTGACACTCTGTCCAACCTCTAATAAGATCGTGAATTTTCTTTTGCTGTGTCTTCCTGCTCCCAGCTGAATAGTCTCAGCAAGGAAAAATAAGAGCGAGAAAGGGCAGATAACTGAAGTTCTTCTTCCTTAGTTGATCTCTGCTAATTAGCCTTGATTTTTATCTTGCAGATCATCAAGCTTGAAAAAAATGGGAATGGGTACCACTACATTCTGGCAAATATGGTGAGTTACCCTACTTGGTGGGGTTTTTTCTATCTCAGAGTTTTGTAAAGCACTATATTCATAATTACTGAGCTGCACACCCTTTATGTCATCCACCATTTAGGTTAAAAAAAAAAAATCAAAGTCTTCTGTTATGTTCTCCTTGTGGAGTTTTCTCTTTTGAGCCAGCAAGATTATCTGCAGGGTATCTCCAAGTGTGCTGGGGTTTTGTGGTGGTTTGACCTTGGCTGGATGACAGATGCCCACCAAAGACATTTTATCACTCCCCCTTGGTGCTAAATGAAATCTGACTGTCATGGCTTTAGGGAAAGGACTGGATGCAAAGACTTCTTTAAGGAAAGGATTCTCCCTTTAATGCAGGAAGGTGCTGCCTGAGGACAGAACAGTGTTGGGCAGTGGCAGGACCATCTTCCTGGAGCAAGTCTCACAGGAGGATGGAAAATTTCTTTGCAAAGGGAGATTTGGGGAGAGGTAAGAGAGAGAAATGGAGGTTTTCCACAGCAGAGCTCCTACCCTCTCCTGCCCAAATGTATCCATCCATCCAGGAGGATGCACAGCAGAGGATGGGCTGGTGTTGGCAGTCTGGGGCTGAGACTGCTCGCCCTTGGACTCCTGTGTCCATGTGGTTGAATCCAACACAGCCTGCCATGTGCAGGCTCTGGACTTGTTCTTTCAGCACAGAGCTGCATCTGGGAGATAGCACGTCAGCCCTGGGGTAATTAAACTTTAAACTACCAATTAGTCAAGCAGTTGCTGCCCTTCTCCTTTTCTCAGTCCCAAGATAACTCTGTCATTTACCAGGCAAAAATGGCCACATCATTACCCTGCAGTGCCCTGTACTGACCCTGCACCCTGTGCTAGCTGCCTGCCATGTAATTACAGAGATAAAAATGTTACCTTGTGCAGGGGGAGACATGCAAAATCATAGTGCAGCCAATAACTTCAGTTGCTAATTTTTTAAAAAAATTATTATTTGCTGTAACCCAGGTCCTGGATGTTTATGAAAGTCCCTTCATTAAAGTTAAGCAGGGAAGTGAGCTGGAGTCACTGGAGTGAGTGTGTCTATGCAATTTTATGTACACCCACGTGGAAGGCTGAATGAGAGTATCACCTCTTCTCTCTGCACAGTTTCATAAGGATAAATATGTGCAAGGCATGAGGTGAACTAACACTCAGGTGTAGGAGATTTGAAGAACATTTCCCTCTGTCTTAGGATACCATGCTCTCCCAATTTTACCCAGACAAAGTACACTTGTCCCATCTTTAATGTGTTTTCTCAGCCTTTGCACAAATGCTGAGAGGACGGAGCTGGCTGGAAGAGGTTGCATACTCAGCCAACATGGGTTATAAATAATTAACTCGGAGCAAAATGCTTTTCATTTCCCCAACCCCTCTGCAGGGAGATTTTGCCTCCACTGCAGCTCAGTGGACTGGGCTCTGGGTCCCAGAGTGACAGGACCACCAGAACTCACTAGTGTGCTTTTCAGGCAGCTTGGATTCAGGGGAAAAGAAACAGAGTGAAAGAAATTCAAGCTTTACCTTTGGTCTTTCCTGCCCCTTAAAACCCAGCATCACAGAAGAGCCAAAAGCCAGAGAGAGGAATATTTTTAAACAGAAAAAAAAAAGAATAGGAGATAGTCAGACAACACAGGAAACTATTTTAAAAAAGTCCTGGCACCCCTCAAGGTTAAGAAGGTCCTTTCCAGGGCAAAAAATCGTGGGCAGGTTCGGACACCAGAAGCCAAATCAGTTCTTGTGATGTGCTGCACCCACACAAGAGCTACAGGATATTGGGTTTAGTAAGGAGAATGGCAAAAGGACCTGAAGATCCCTTGTTTCTGAGACTACAGGGCAGCAAGGAGGGACAGCAAGCCTCCCTCTGTGGGGATAGCCAGGGATTTTATAAGAGATTGGCAGAAGATGGCATCTGGCAGGGTTAAACCTTGGTGCGAATGCTCTGATCCAAGAGATAACAGTAGGTTTAACCCTCTTCTGAGGACACCTCATCGCTGGATTAGAGCCTTCAGAGGGCGTAGCATGCTGTAATCTATTCTCACTGACTCACACACGTAGTGGTAGACCTTAACCACCCCGTATTTTCCCCTGTAGACGTGTCCCAGGATGACAGGGCGTGCGTTGCCCACACACACTCGTACCCTCGTGCGCGCCCGCGTGCCTGGAAAACAGCCCTGCCTTGGGGAAGTGGCTCATTCTGGAGCACTGAGTTGTCAGAGAATAAATTAAGAGCTAAAACCTGGAAGTGTTTGGTTTCCAAACGGGTTATTTTTTGTACCTTACGCTGGCTGAGGCAGTCCTGAGTTTAGGACTCTCACCCTGTGTGAAGATGAGGTCAAGGGAATCCTCAGCTGGTTTGTAGCCACCAAGTTTCCTGCACTATCTGGAGCCAGGGGGTGAATTCTCAACACCTGCCTTTTGCCTAACCTACTTGGGCATGGAAAAATGGGGACTCAGTTATGGAAATGACACACTGGAAGCAAACATTGGGAAACATTTCTGCATAACCCCACTTAAATCCTTGGTTTTAGCTATATGCTTGTTCAGAGCTATACACAGCCAAAATCCAAGCAGCAGCAGCACACCATTGCCCAGTTGCAGCAGCTTCAACCTGATGCTCCATCATGAATGCAAAACAGCATTGCACAGGCTGAATAAGGTCTAAAAAAAATCATCCATAGGCACATTTTGGAATGGAGGAATTCCCTGCCTGGCCACAGCCAATCCATGAGCAAAGAGGCACTGCCTTGCACTAACCTTGCTGTGTGTTTGCCCAGCAGTTGCTCTGGGTGAGCTGTAGTAAAGTACTGAGCAGAATTTGACAGCAGCAAGTCAAAGCTGGTATTTCCTAGCAGGAACAGCTTTCTTTTTCAGTGAAATTGCTGTTGCCAAGGTGAGACAATATTATTTCTGTGTTCACAAACAAAATGAAACCATTCTGCACCTTAGGCCATGGGCAAACATCCTTCTCTCAACCTGCTATGCCTGCTAAAGACACAACCTGTCTTGTCTGCCCACCTCTGCCCATCCCACAAAGGTTTGACTGCAACATTCCTGTCAGGGAAAGGGTTTCTGTCGGCATCCCTGCCTCGCCTTGAGCCAAATTTGGCACTGTTCATGGCTTTTGCACACTGATGAAATCCTGGTCTTCAACCAGTACCCATCAGAGTTACTCCAGTTAGCTTTTACCAGAGCTAACCTGGGTATTTGTCAGGTGCACTGGCACTGGAGGTTTGCAGTCATCTCTCTCTCTCTTTCCCTCTCTTCCCCTCTGGAATTCAAAGAGATTTGGCAACTTTAAGAAGTGTTTGTTTTTGTGAGTCTTATTTTTCTAAGCTTTGTTCTCAGCCTTTGAGATCATCAGTTCTAGCAACCACAAAAGGGAAAAAAAATACAGTCAATACTATCAGAGGAACAAGCTTAGAAACTTCTGGGATTCCTTTCTTTTGATGTTCAGGCGTTTTGCCCATAACCTTGGCTTTGTGGATCTGTTTGTCCTACGCCATGGATGTGAGCTGACTACTGTCAGTAGTGGGAGAGCACCAGCTCTCTTGGGCAGAGAAAAATCTTTGTCATTAAATAAGTGACATTCGTGTGACCTGTCTTTAAAGGGAAAGTATGAAAGACAGCTGCCACATGCAGTGTTTTAGCCTCTTTTTTCTTTCCTGATGCATTAGTCCAGGTTGGTCTTTTAGCAAATGCTCTTTTATTTGAAGATGAATAGATAAGTGTATGAGATTGCTGATGGCAGGGGTAGCAGGGAAAAGTAAAGATAAAAACGGTGTTGATTAGCAAAGGTAAGCACTATTCCCTGTGCCATTCTACATCAGCCTGTGTCAGCACTGAGTTAGGCCAGGGACAGTTTCCCTTTGCTGGCAGTTGTGCTGCTGGTGGAGGTTACCAGAGATGCCTTAAGGAACCTAGAAATAAAACAACACACTTTTGAGATAATATTTGTACAGGAGGTACTGGAAAGGTTGGTCTTTATTGGAGGCCTCCAGGGGCAGATATGGAAAATGTCCACAAAAAGGCCACCGCCCCACGGGGTGAATACAGTGTTATAAGCTTAGCAAATTAGTGTCATTGACAAAAATCACCAATTAGGAGCAAAAGAGGTGATGCAATTTCCCCTGGTTCAACCTTCTCTAAATCCACCCCCCCTCAGATGGAAACTAAACTTTGTTTATGAAAATGCGCCTTGAAGAGCTGTTTTTTCCCAGAAAGGACCAAGATAGGATTGGGGCTTTGGAATGTGTTTTGTCTTTCTGCCTAGGGAAAACGTAGGGAAAAGTACTGGGAAAATTAGCCAGGGATACAGCAATAGGCTGTGGAGAACACATAAAAGAAAAAAGGCAAAAATCATTTGGCATCATTTCCCCCAGCTCAGCAGCTTTGTCAGCAGAGTGGCCTGTGCAGGAGTCCCACAGATGTGCTGGGCTGATCCAGTTCTGACCTCTGGGCTGGATGGGCAGCTTTGATTTTTTGTAGACAAAACACAGAAGGAAGAACTTCTGCACCAGCAGGGCTGAGACTCAGCCATGTGAGACCAACACCAGGTGCAGAGAGTGAAGAGAAACCCTCCTGAACTGGCCATCCACAGGCAGAGAGCAACTCCCCTAAAGCAGTGCAGGACACCCACACCTGCAGCATGTGCTGTGGCTGTGTGGGGAGGGTCTGTGCTGCCCAAGCAAGGGCTGTACCTGCCCAGCACAGTGTGACCTGTGGCACTGCCCCAGCACAGTGACCCTGTGGCACTGGCCAGGTGTTGATGGCTCCATTCCCTGCAGCTAAAATGTTGTGGTTCTGTCTCCCATCACCTTGAAAGATGCCACATTTATCTGAGTCCCCCTCAGTTCTTAATGCTGTCTCCTGGTCCCTGAAGCGCTGCTGACTCGTGGCACAAACAAGGTCAGCAATGCTCAGGTGTGCATCACTCACTGATTTGATATCCTGTTTTGTGGAGTTTCCAGAAGGATGTGTACAGCATCTCCTTGTCCTGGCAAGATCTCAAGATGCCTGGTCTTGCAAAAATTATGTTTTTCTATTGGAAAAAGATGTCCTAAGTTATTTTAAGGTTCTAAAATTATGCCTGTTAGACCTTTCTTCCTCCTGAGAAGTTGGTGCAAGTGAGCTCATGAGACAAATTCGTTTTCTGTGCAGAGAAAGACAATATAACATATCAGTGAAACTTCTGCATTTCACTTCCAAACAGCTTTTCTGTCCCAATTCAAAAATTATCCAGCAGAAGAACCCCATATAACATTATCTCATCTGAATTACTGGTAGTAAAAGACACAGCAGTGCCCTGAATTAATTTTTGCTTGAACTAGAGCGTCTCATGTATGAGAAAATTATCTGGTTTGATACAAAAATTGCCCACACAGAAGAATATGAACAGCAACCTTGGGAGGATTTTTGCAATAGTTAATGAGGGCTCAAAAACATGAGCGACTTACTGTGGCTTAAAAAAATCAGAGCATCAGGTGAGTAATTGACAGGTTATATTACAGCTATTGGAAGGAAAATAGTGTTTGCTTAAATTTCAGCAAAATGGTGTTAAACTAACAGGTTTCCTCAGCCATTTGCAGTCTCCTAATCCATTACCCCAGCTCAAGTGGCAAGTGGTGATGTGTGAATCCATAGAATCTGCCTCATGGTGACTTCATTTGCACTGTTTTCTAGTCAGAACATGCTTAGCTTCAGCTTCCTCCACCAGATTTATGCTTCTGTTTGCTAGACAAATATTCCATTACCGATGTTTTGGTCCTTGTAAACTGTGATCAGGTCATCCCTTAATCATATCTTTGATTGAATTCATGGCATCTGCCACTGCACGGCACATTTCCCAAACCTTTAAATCAGTTTATGTGCTGAAAGCTCTCTAATGCACAAACATCCACCTAGAACATCTCTTCCCCTGCCTGGACTGAGCCTTCTGACAAGATGTGTATGGTCATTTATATCCAGAATGTGCTGCAGCTGCAGGACTGGGCAAATAATATCACAAAGAAAATCTGCAGAGCTGCACCAAGGAAAAGATGCTGTTCATCTCCCATCCCTTGTTCTTGAAGTCTGGATTCTCACCTCACTCGGTTTGTGTTGTATCTATAGTCAGGACAAAACACACTCATGGAGCTGCAGGGTTGGGGAGCTGTCTGATAGTGCCCCGTTCTCCTGTCTTTCTTTTCCCTTTCTTCACTTGCTTCTAAGTTACTGTGAGGGCTCACAAGTTTTGCTGCCACAATGGGACTTGACATATTAATAACTCTGCAGAGGAGAAGAAGCCCTCTCCCATTGGAAGGCACACTGGAATGAGACTGGAGCAGATGGGCTCTTTTTTGACATAACCCTCCTTATTAATACACAGTGATGGGAGTGAGGAATGATGCTTCACTGGAGAAGTCAAGCTTGAAGATAATTTGGTATATTAGAGATGCTCCGTCTGGAAACACTCGATTTCTTGCTCCCTGCAGTAAGTCACTGGCGTACCTTGGAATGACAGGAGCCACTTTGTATTCACTCAGCTGATCTACAGCCATTCAGAAGCAAAAATTTTGCTTTGCAAAGTTTCTTATAATCATAAAATCTGCTACGAGGAAGTAGTCTGGCATTGCAAGTCATGCATTTAAACAGAGCTGGGCCAGTTTCCCGATGCTGCCACAGGTTTCTGTGGCACCCACCCAAGCTCAGGATGAATTGTTTAAATGCTTTTGGCTTGAAAAGGAGTATTTCAGTGTGCAACCTATTAAAGAAAAGAAAAAGCAGACTCTAGTCTCTTCATCCTGGGCAGAAAGGGACTTAAAAACCTAATGCTCCTCCTTGGGATGAGGGGACTCTGTTAGCTTCAGCCAACAAACCTTCTCCAGACAATTCAAGAGAAAGGGGTGTTTTTCCCTCTCCTCATTCAAAACTGAGTTTGCCAGGCTCAGGGGGAGAACTGGAGAGCTCAGAAGATGCAGCAGGAGGAGAGAAAACAACACTGTTTCTCAGGAATGTGTCTGTCTTCAAGGAGACTCTCTAAGGTCCTTTCTCCCAGGAAAAGAGGAGGCTTGGAGCACAGGCAGGGAGGTTTTCGACTGGGCTGCAGGGTGGTTTTGAGCTGCTAAGCCACAGCCTGCCCAGAGCTCAGCCCGTGCTCCTGCTCCTGCAGCTTCAAAGGCACCACAGGAGGCACCTGCAGGGAAAGGCCAGCAATTAATGGGAGCTCAGTGAAGTACAAAGAGAATCTGGAGGTGTGGGGCAGTGGCTGGCTGCCTCTCGATGTCTGGGTGCATTCCTGTGGGCTGGCACAGTGTCCCACAAGCAGCTGTGCCACCAAGTGTCATCAGTGTGCAGAGGGAGGCAGAGGTTTAGGATGGTGAGGCAGTGAAATATGAGGGTGGAAGGAGAGATGCAGGGAAGTCAGTGATGCTGGCAGATTTGAGGAGGGATGCACAAAGGGATGAGGCTTTCCCTACACCGGGAGCTGGCTGCGTGCACTGCCCACTCAGTGTTCTGGCTCCTCACAGTGTCCAGGGTATAAATTAGGAGCTGGTTCATTTCTGGAGGGACTTTCTTTTCAAGGCAGATCATTTGTGGACCTCTTAATCAAGATGGATTCATGAGGCCCATTTCAAGTCATCAGTCTTCCTGCATTATGCATTTCCTTTGATGATTGAGCCCACAAGCAGTGGAGAGGAATATAAATGTGTGACCTGCTGATTCCTCTCCCAGCAACCAAGGCAGCAAATGGGACAGTAAAACAACCTTTGGCTGAAAACTGCTTTCAGTTTAAGAACAGCATAAAGAGCAGATGCATCAAGGAAAGCACAAGGAGGAAAAACCCCTTTCCAGTACTGTTTTCTATTTGAAGCCACAAAGGTCTGTAATAGCTGCCCATATTATTTCCTCACAGCAGCACACTGCACATAATTGCTCTGTGAGGTTCATAAATGCAGAGAGGAGCCCATGGTATGGGCTAAAGAGCAAGTTCCCTCCTTTGAACCCAGCCTGACTGCTGCTGGAACAGTGTGATGCAGATGCTGTGAGTCAGAGCAGGCTGGAGGAGGGAGCTGCCTCAGCCCATCAGCACGATGGGACCAGATTTTTGTGGTTTATTGTCAGCCTGCTCATTCTGTGGCATTTGGAGAGAGCCAGGCATTTTCCAGGCATGTACAAGGCTGGAGGCCACATTCTCTGATTTGCTGAGGTGGTTTTGTGAAGTGAATTTAAGTCAAAGGGACAGCTGATCCTGCCGTAGGGTGGCTGATGGGGTGTCCCTTCCAGCCTGGTTGTGATGGCTCCCAGGGATAGCTGTGCCTGCAGGAGTGTTGTCTCCCCTGCAGTACATCCTGGCACTGGCCCTGCTGCTCTGCGCTGCCTCTGGGTCCCTCTGGGGCTGCTCTTCCAGGGACACCGGCGTGTGAGTTCCCTTATTGCTCCTCTTCCTCCCCAGGGGATGGTCAGTGCTGTGTGGGGAGGTGAAGCCTGATGCCTGCATGTCCAGCAGCTACATCCCAAATGCTTCAGGTGTCAAGAGCTTGAAGCAAGTCACGTACAGCCACATTCCAGGGACTCAGCTCATTTCCCTGACCTGTGCTCCAGACATGGCTGCAGAGTGGGTTTTTTCCAGTATTCCTTAGCAAATTTTAGAAACAGTTTCAAAACCATTTGATCACTTCCATGGGACCACATGGAGAGCATCCTTCCAGCACTGTTCACTTCTTGCTGTGCTTGGTTGGATGATAGAGAGAAGCATTTCTGGGCTAGTTCTTTCCCAAACTGGTTGATGCTAAACATATTGCTGCAAAAGCACAGCTGCTGCCCCTTAGTCATGGGTTCCACTCTTTCCTTAGCCAAGTTTTAAGAATTTATTTTCTGTTTCCCAAATATGGCCAGTTGAAAACTAAATAAAAGATCTTTTTTTTTTGTTTTTGCAATATGTGTCTATAGTTAGTACAAAGTGACAGATGATTGATGATTTCTTTAGTTGCAAATACTGTAATTCTCCTGTTCTCCTGTTTCCTACAAGCACTGACTGATATTCCAGAAGGGCACATAAGCATATTGAATTCCTGCTGCCACTTTGTCAATAGAAGCATTTTCAAAAACCAGTTTGTATAACATTTGATGGCTTTCTGTTTATATGTTTGCTAGCAAGAATTCACCTGCTCTGGGAATTATTTTCTAAAATATTTTGACTTCTGGATTTCCCTGTTCATTGACTCTCATGTTCCCCAGACCTGCTCTGGGCAGATTTCAGTGGTGTGGTGATTAAAATTCCTTTGTAATTAGGAGCATTCCTATGATGTCCTTGTAATGGGGCATGTGGAGGAGGGATAACAGGTGAAAACAATTATTTCAGCCATTGATAGCAGCCAAAATGCAAAGATGTCTTCAAGGCTAATGATGTCCTCTATGGTCCCAACTGCCTTAAATGATTGGAAAATCTTCAGAGGTCTCCACACTTTTTAAAGAACCTGAATGATGTCAAAAATCAGTGGGGAAAAATTAGTACAATCTTCAAGAAGAAATAATTCCTTTCATCTATTCAGATTATTTTAAAATTTTATGCAAGATGAATCCCAGTGAATATTGTTGAATATTTGCTTCAGTTTCAGAATGGTTTTGTTTGGGGAAAACAGTAAAATGCAGTGGTTTCAACCAGTACTGTCTCATCACTGCTGTCATAACATTTTTTTTGACTTTTCCTCTTTAAATCTGCATTCTGAGGGGGCTTAATACACCAGACAGCTTATTCATACTCTGCAGTGAACTTGGACTTTTCTTCATGCCTTTGTAGGTCTCCCAAAGAGGACCTGATTGCACAAACTTCAAATTACTCTGCAATAACTTCTTTTGACAGATCTTTTTCCCCTGAGTACCTCCCAGGAGCAAAATGCCAGTGTAATTTGCTCCTAGCCATGAATAACCAGTTGGCAACCTGTGAGGTCCCTCTTACTGAACCTTAGGAGCTCTACGTGTCAAAAAACCACTTGGCCTGAAACGCATTAAGATGTCAGGGACAATTATCCTGCTGCATTTCCTGTTCATTAATCACAGCTCTGGCTTTCTGAAACCCCTATGCCAGCAATTACAAACAAGATTGATGTGGGTTTAACCAGCATTCTGAGGAGTATGTACACACAAAATACCACTTTTTTTCTCTTAACCTAAATCACTGTACTTTGAGGCAAAACAAGCCATCTATTTAGAGCATCTGCACACCAGTATCCCATCCTCAGCCTTGTAAGTGGATGCCAAATTGCCTACAAAATGCTGGAAGAAAAAGTGTGAAAGACTTTAAAGTAGTTTTTGAGTCACTTATGACTCCCTCAGTCTGACGCTGATGTGAGAGGGCAATTTAGTCTTTTCCTGGCAAGGTCTGTTCCCAAAACAGGTTTACATCTAATGGTTCGATCCTGACTTTGGGAGTTGATCAGCTAATTGGCTCCCTCAGCCTGTGAACAGAGAGCATCATTTTGGGAACCTGATTGGTGTTTCCTGGAAATGATGTAACTTGGCTTTTTTAGCTCACACCATCACGGTGTGTCTGAGAACAAGCAAGGGAGAGAAACCCAGGGGAAGGCTGAGGAGGAGCCCTTAGAGAATACCCAGCAGCAGGGCAGGGAGAAGGCAGAGCTCAAACCAGCTCCTCTGCTGCTCAAGTGATTGCATTGTGGCAGTCCTCCCGTTCATCTCCCCTCATGCATTAAGGTTGCTGGTGGTGCCAGTGCAAATAATTGACTGCATCTCTTGTGCTTGTATTCCTAAAGAAAAAAAGCGCCAGACCTCAACCTGTCCCACACACAGTGCGAGGGCACAGCCCCTGTCCAAGCACCTCTGCAAGGAGCCACAGCGAACAGTTCTGCACAGCAGCAGTGCTGCAGGGTTGGGATGGAAGCTGGGACACCAAGAAATGACCCCTTTCTCTGTATTGCAGTATGTCTCTAATTAATTTTTCACCTCTGACTCAAGGGGGTGACTGATTCTGCAATGCTGCCCCGGTCAATACACACATGTATTTGCACACGTGTTCATCCCATGCAGCGAGCGAGAGGTAGACAAGAACAATGAGGAAATGAAAGAAATGTATTTCATTAGTAACCTGAAGTCTAAAAAAGCGCCTTTTTCTCTCCCAAATTAGCAAATTCTATAAACTGGCTTTTCTAATAGCAAGACTCCTTTAACAAGCTGACCAAACACTTCCTTCCTGATCTGCTGAAAGTTCATTGTTCAGGATTTGTTTTTCCCTATAAACTGCGATTTGAAAAGAAGTAGCCTATCCAGTGGTGACTGAGTCCATAAAAGTTAGGGCTGGGTGAACAATTCTGTATAAAATTTAGAGCTGGGTGACAAATGCTTTCTAATATATTTTACAAATTTTGTTCATTTCATCCAGCATTATTCAGGATACATTTTTCCATTACTCTGCTAGCTTTCTTGCAAGTGACCTGTTGTTAATATGATTCTTTGTCTCCCTGGGTGGTAACTGCAGGATATGGCCAGCTCAGAGTCTGTGAGAAAAGCCAGTTCACACCATGGTCAGGGAACTGGTTCCTCTCTTGAGTCGGACATTTCCTTCCAGAGGAAGGATATTTTTCCTGAGCTGTCTGCCACATCCATACATAGGCAGAATTCCTCTTACCCACCCAGAGATGTCTTTCTCCAATGAACTTCTCCTCTTTCTCTCCTGTACCAGGGATTCATGGACATTGACCTGACCAAATTCAGGGAGAGTGGAGCCAATGTCACTGGCTTCCAGTTGGTGAATTACACAGATACTGTTCCTGCCAGGATCATGCAACAGTGGAGGAATAATGATGCCAGAGAGCATCCACGTGTGGACTGGAAGAGGCCAAAGGCAAGTGGTATAAAAAACCCCCATTAAATTTGGGGCCATCTAGCTCAGTTCAAGTTATGCTCACCTCTTTGTGATCACACATGGCTCTTTATTCTCACTTGAGAAACTCTCAATATAATTATGAACATTACCTGTTCCAGGTACCTTAATGTTGTCTGAATTTTACCAGGCTGCAGTTACTACCTCCTAAGAAATACACAATTTCATGTATTCACTTGGTCTGCAAATTTTTACCCCCTCAAAGCTAAGAATTAAATATCTCATAATGTTCAGTATATAAAAAACAAAAAGCCTCATTAAGTCCTTAACCTTTGGCTTGTTTACAAGACATCCAGTGATAATAAAGTCTTTCCAGATGTTCTTTTTGAGCATTTCAAGTCAGTGTGTACAACAGAAGGGAAAAGTATTTTAATTCCTAACACAGAAGGCCCTGAAGCTGTAGAGGGACGGGTGGAGGGAGAGGTTGTTTTTTTCTCTTTAATATTTGAAAATGAATTCATTTGTGACAAACACTCTGCAATAGAAATGTTAACTTTGGAATTAGTTCAGGAAAGTTGAAAACAACTAAATCATAGAAAAAAGAGTTAATGCTAATGGTTCTTGCCAAGAGTTTTGCACTGGTTTCTGTACTAGTTTCTGCTTGAATAAACTCATCTTTTGCAGAATTCTTGCCAATTGAGATGGAATTTTCTGGTCTCCATCCGTGACCAGAAAAAGTCCCCTGTTTCTTGATTTCACTTAGCTCACATTTACACAGGATAATGTATTCTTTAAAAGTCAGGTCAATGCTTCTAATTAAACTCAAAGACTTGTAACAGGTGAATGACTTTTAGGGCTGATTCTTCTTCAGGGAGTGAAATCAGGACATTCTTCGTCTCCCAGCTGTGAAAGTTGGTTTCAACTTTTAGGAGTCAACAGGGCAGTGGAGATTGCAGGGAGCAAGATGCTGCTGAAACTTCATAGACAGGAGGATGAGGACAGAGCAGGTCATCTGGAAAGTTACCCTGGGTTACGTTTCTCTTTCCAGTACACGTCGGCCCTCACGTACGACGGGGTGCGGGTGATGGCCGAGGCCTTCCAGAACCTCCGGCGGCAGCGCATCGACATCTCCCGCCGCGGCAACGCCGGCGACTGCCTCGCCAACCCCGCCGTGCCCTGGGGACAAGGCATCGACATCCAGAGAGCCCTGCAGCAGGTTTGGAACCCAGGCTGGCTTGGGTGTGCTGAGAGCATGGCTGAGCACAGCCTGAGGGTGGGGAAGGACGGGTGGGCAGTGGCAGAAGCACCGACACAAATCCCTTGGGATGAGCAACTGATCCTTCCAGAGCAGAGACAGGTCTGAAAAGCTGGGGGGTGCATCCAGCAAAGTGCTTTTCCTGGTCCTTGCCTGTTTTAACTTCTGTCGTTATGGGATGGAAAATCCAAAATATTATCCCATAAAATCAAGGGTTCCTATTGTATCTTCCCCTCCTGAAGACACAGACCTGCTCAGACCGTATTTTTTGCAGATTATTTGACTCTCTGTGAACTCAGCTTCAGTTCCAGCCTGCTAATGAATGCATGTGAATTTTGCCTTATGTATTGGCTGTCACCAAAATGTTCTCAAAGTGCAGATTATAGCTTGTTTCATACTGTGAGAATTCATAAAAGTCCTAAGAGCAGCCATTTAGATAGTTTATTCCTCAAATCTGATAGTCTTGCTTTTTTCATCCTGCACAGAATCTAGATTTTTGAATAAACAAAAACACAATGTGAAAATTACAGAGAGAGAGAAAAATAATACACTCTTATCAAAGACTTACCAAGGTAGAATATTTTAAAATTTCATTAAATTTCAAGACTGACATTCATTTCTAGCACTTTTCCTTCTTTTCCTGACAGAAATAGATGGATTCCTTGCAAATACTGCTAGTTCAGTATTATCTAAATATAGCTTATCCCATCTTCTTTCCTTAACTGTGAAGAAGGCAAAAAAAATAACATTTATGTGGTTAATTTGTATCATATATAAAGTTCCTCAAGTGTTTTGTTTTGATTTGGTTTTGGCTTACTGGTAAACAACAATTCCTTTAAAACCAAATCTTTTGGGTTTTGGCATCTGATTTGATTTTATTGCTTGGATTCAATTTGTTCCCAAGCCTGTCACTGACTTTCTGCATGACCTTGGGCAAATCACTGTCACAGCTTCTCCAAGCCCTTATAATAAAATCAGCCTCCCTGATGCATTAGGGAGATAGGTTACCTAATAAACATGAAATACTTGGAAGTCTTCTGATGAGCAATAGCTGCTCCAGCATTTTCCTTTATTGAATTTATGAGAATAAGATATCAAAATTAGGCAACTAGAAAATAAAAATTTTGTGTGTGTGTTGGAAAATCTCCTCTGACGTTTCCTTATATTTTCATTAAAACAATTTCAAAAGTCTTAATTTTTCAGCTGGAGTGACTTTGGGCGAAGAGCATAAAGACATATTTGCAAAAGCTGCTTCTTTACAGCTGAAAAAGAATAATTTTAAAAAGGCTTGACCAGTTCAGTTGTGATGGTCAAAATAAAAGATGCTGAAACAGGCAGGGCAAGAAGCCTCCTAGCAAAAATTTAACTATGAATTCGATAATCTTCCAGTATTTAGTAATGTAGCAAGAAAGAGGCAGATGGAAATAGAATAACTTACAATAAGATTGAAGGTTTGAGTTATCCTTTCTGAAAAGACTTCACAATTAGAGCAATTCTGCAGCTGTTCACAGTGTGCTTTCTCTTCACCTTCCATTTGTTAATGCCCAAAATTTCATAAGCTTTTTGAAAGCAAAAGGTTTCTCTGCTTGCTTCTACTCAAATGTCTGGAATAAGCTCTCAAGTTGCCTTGTTCCTGTGTAGGAAGGAACCACAGAATCATAAGCACATTTAAGTTGGAATATCTAAGATCATCGAGTCCAAACATTATCCCAGCATTTCTAAGTTCACTAAACCATGTCCCCAGCACTGCCACATCCTCACATCTTTTCAATCCCTCCAGAAATGGTGACTCCACCACTTGCTTCCCTAGACAGCCCATTCCAATGCTTGTCAACTCTTTTGGTGAAGAATTTTTTCCTAATATCCAATCTAAACTTCCCCTGACACAACTTGAGGCCATTTCCTCTTGTCCTGTTGTCCTGTCTGGGGGAATAGACTGACGCCCCACTTCACTACAACCTCCTAACAAGGATTCATGGATGGCAGGAACAAAGATGAAAAGAAATATGAAGCATTCTTCATTTTTTTAAAAGCAGAAATCTGGCATGTTTCAGGAGAATGTATGTTTTTATTAAAGATAATTACCTTTTTTCTTTTTTTTTTTTTTTGCAGGAAAAGGCCCACAAAATATTGCTTAAAACCACTACACTAAGGTTTCAATTGTAGTTTAAAAGGTTATGATAATTTTAAACAAATTCTTTTTTTATCTTAATGTGATCAGCACATCTAATAAGCAGAAAGCTACTCCCTAACTGCTGGCTAACCCTGTAAAACAGAAGGCCACAACAGCATCTTTCTGTTCCAGATGTCCCAGCAGAGAGCCACATGCCCATCCATGTCTTACACACAAATGTGCTTAAGTGCTCCATGTCTCCGGTTGACTTGACTGGTGCTCAGCACTGTTGAAGTCAGTCCTCACTGTATTTTGCATTGCATTTTTGCATTTTGCATTTACTATCAGAGGATGGTGAGTGACAGAGAAGTTTTCCTGCATCCTGCAGCACAGATAGCAGAGATCCTTTTTGCCGTTTCAGTGCCACATGGATATCACAGAATTAAGATTTCATTCACTCAGATAGAAGAAACTGATGCTGTAAACCTGCCTTTTAGTGCATACAAAGCTACAAAACACAAGCACCTGTGACCTGAGCTTCAGAATTGGTCAGAACCTGAAAAGAAAACCAAAGGAGACATGAAAAAAAGCAGGCTTGGGAGTGCTTAAGACAATGGTGCTTTTTCAGCACATCTATTTTTTATGGGCATGCTGTGTCTTGTGAAAAGGGAAAAGCATCTTTATCCAAATGTCACCAGGAATACCTCTTGGTTTGAAAGAGCTTCAGAAAATGCTGGCAGATGTTCATTTTCATGACAAACCTTTGTTATAACAGCTGGAAAACAAACACGGTTTAAGCAGATTAACAACAGATTTCCTCTGTAATGATGCAGCCTCATTTCTTCACCATGGGTCTTTACTCTGAGGATCTCAGAGTATTTAAAAAGGCTGTTCAATACCTATTCCCATTCTGCATGTGGGAAGACTTCAGTTGCAGGGACAAGAGGTTTGTCCAAAGCAAGTGGAAAGGCAGAGAATAAACCTTTAATTCCTAACCCAGTGGCATGAGCACTTCTCTGGGTGGTCTCCATAGAAACCCAAATCTGCATTCTTTTTCCCATGTTCCTGGTCCCCACTGCCTGGTCCCCAGACAGTATGTGATTCCAGTCAGCAGCCCTTCTCCATTCCAGTCTGGGCACTTTTGCAGCAAGGAGAAGTTCAGGGTGTGGGATGTGATGTGAGCATCACTTCAGCTCGGCAGTGTTATCAGCAGAGATTTATGGCTCAAAGCTTCCTATGCAAATGTCAATACTAAATTGTTGGATTTTATTAATCTGGTGCAGAGGTAATTAAATTTGTTTGATAACTTATAGACTCCTCTCTATCAAAAGATGACAGCTGGGAGCTGTGGCCATGGTTTCATATTTCCTCCTGATTTACAGTTCCTGATTTGAACTGACAAATTCTTTACTTCACCCTGACTACAGGTCCGATTTAGAAAATAGCAAACCCCACAAACTCAAGGCGTTCAGAGCTGATTTAGCTCACTGTCACATCCCAAGAGGTGATGGGCTCACATTGGTGATCCAGCTCTCAGGCTGAGCTAAGTTTTAAACTACTGAGTTTTCAGAGAAAGGGTTTTTAAATGAGTTAGTTAAGAGGATGGCTGTGCCAGTGATTTACCAAAATATGAATATCGATCTAATATCGATATCCAACTGAGACAGACAAAAACTCTCTAACAGTTTAGAGTTAGAAAGTGTATGTTTTATTTGGCACCAGGCACTGCGTGGGATAGCTCCCTAAGATGCAGGGCCCCAATCCAAGCAAACACGACACTTTTTATTTCCAAATATTATGAATATCCAAAATACAAATGCATATTCATTACATTAATACCTCCCATTCTCCTCTTCGTATGGAAATGAGCTTAAATGTCATTAAGCATGCGTAGTGTGTGTCCTGAATTGAGTTGGTGGTCTTGAATTGGGTCAGTGGTCCCAAAAAAGATGAAGTAACTCATCTTCCTCATTTTGACCTTTTTGCCTCTCTGAACTTTAACAATCCTAATTACTTTAGTGACCTCTAAGTTTCCTCTTGCATGACTTTTGGATGGGTTCCCACCAAGGGAGGAAATCGGTAATTGTCCTTGTTCCCTACACCAACTTAGCAATGTTTCTGTTCCTCGTTCTAAGCACAGCTAAGCAAACATACAAATGACAGATCATCACTTATTTGGTAATCAGTTACTAACATCTTACAACCCATTTCAGGTCCAGCTCTCTTAACTATTAATTAACTCTAGCTGGGCCCAAATTCCTTCCTATTCTAACTAATTTCAACACAGCTAGCCTATAACCAAAATCTTTATGTTTCTTCTAAATCTATGTTTCACCATAGCCAGGCATGCTGGAGAGCGAGCCTTAGTGGAATCCCAGTTTCAGGCAGATGTGCTGTCTCCCCTGCATGGAATTGAGAGTAATGACTGCACTCACCACCCTTCTCCCCCTCCCCTCTCAGTGCTGCTGAATCACTGCTTCATGACAAGCTGACCAATTTGCTGTCTTCATTGATATTTATGTATTTAAGGTCCGTTTTGAAGGATTGTCTGGCAACGTTCAGTTTAACGAGAAAGGACGCAGGACCAACTACACCCTCCACGTGATTGAGATGAAACATGATGGGATCAGAAAGGTAAAGCAGAGTGTGACCCAATATCCTGTGTCAGGTTCCAGCCCATGTTTGAGTGGCAGTGTGGCTGGGTGTCAACAGGCACTCCTGCTCATGAATGTTTGTGGAGTCACAACAAGTGCATTCCCAGCTCTAGGCATGAGTAAAGCCAAGCTCTAGGGAGGACTGGTACATTGATAAAAAAATACAACATTTGGAAGGTGTTATCAAGAGCAACAAGAGCATTTCAGGTGTGGCAAAGATTTTCCAGGATGGTAAAACTTGGTCAGCTCACCTTTGCTGTTGGCACAGCGCATTGGTGCAGGCCCAGCTACAGGACAGCCTGGCTTTGCCCTCCCACTTTTCCAAGGATAAACAAAGGCAGAGCCAGGCAGAAGCTGTTTGCCCTAACCATTGTAAGTGAACCCTTTATGCTGACCTAATTCTGCTCTCCTTGAAGTGACAAAAGCTTTACCACTAGCCACGTCCCAATAGCTACACAGACCTTTGTGCTCTTCTGAAGTCTTGATCCCTTTCTGTATCCCAGGCTCTTTGAAAAATCTGGCCTTGTTCCGAGATGCCAAGCCCTTGAAACACTAATCCTTTTGAAAACCTGACTCTGGGTGCTTATGTCCCACTTTAGATACCATGTATTTGAAGAACAGAGAATAACTCAGTTATTTCTTGATAAAGGGGAGCTACTACATTTTTTGGAATGGGGCATTCTCTGCATCTCCTCAGTCCCCTGAAAGATAAAAAACTTGTTTGAAACTAAGAAAAATGTAAACAATGAAAGTTCCATATTTACAGCCCCTATCTCAAATTTATACTTACACCTGAGAGCAGCAGGTGTGAGACCAAAGGCCCCCACAGTCCAGTAGAAAAAGGCAAATTTTCTTTGACAAATAATAGAAATGTCATTTTGAAGACATACAAAGCAGTCTTCCTCCACTACAAAGTATTCATAAGAGGACCAAGGCAACATCATGTCCAGTTGGGGTTTCTGAACTTTAATAAGTTGGCAGCCTGGAGAGAGTCTAGAGGAGATGAAATTGAGTGGCTGAATGTCTTGATTTTTCTATGTACTTACTGTCAGAAATAATATTTGTTTGGAAGACATGTACATCACTGCCATGATGCATATTGTGTTTTAGATCCACCAGGTTGGAGGTGCAAAGCAAACACCCACATCTCCACTTTTGTTGCTCTAGGGCAGAGCTTTGGGAGCTCTTTCCTCACCCTCTGTTCTTTTTGTCTGTGCAATGAGGAGGGATTAGAAGCCTGCATAGACTTTTTCTGCTCAGCTGTTGTGATCTCTAATCTGCCATCAGCAGGCTCCTGGTCATGCCCTGGTTAATACCCTTTCTCATTTACTGTGATAAGAAATTGCTTTCATATGAGCAGAGTTCGGGCAGCTTCATACTTACATGAGGTGATGGAAAACCTCTTATAAAATTAAGCTCTCAAAGTGGATAACTTCAGCCATGATCTTCCTAGAGATATTCAGTGGCACTCTGCTTTACCTACAAGGAGTGATGGATCAGCCCAAATCCCTAATCATTATTAAGCAGAATTTAACCTGAGAGTTATTCCCATTACAAGTGTTCAGTTTATTCATAACCCCAAACTTTTTGACACTGGCAGAGGATTGGGGTTTTTTTCTGACTTGATTTTTTGTTCTGTTGTCTCAAGATGTCTCAACAATCAGTCCTATATTCATGCAGGCTTTCAGCTACAGGATAACTTTTCATCACCCTCTAGCACCTGCACATGCAGCAGGCAAGTTCACCATTAGAATTATTTTTGGAAATCACACGGGGAAATTGTGAACTCTCATCGTAGGAATGGCAATAATCACCAGAACAATGTGATAAGTGTTTTTATGTGCATACAAACACTGTGCTACTGTAGCACATCATGCACATTATTATTTTCAGGCTGGAAGCACAGTGGGATGGGAATTTCCCTGTCCCCCTCACAAAAGACATGAAGAAAAAGGAGAGGAGATCTCTGGCTGGGTATAAACATGCAGAGAAGGCTGATCCAACTTGGATGACCCTTCTACTGTATCTTGGTTAATATTCCAAAGACATATTAATCCTGGTTTTGCATTGGGCAGATTGGTTATTGGAATGAAGATGAGAAGCTTGTCCCAATAGCCGTAGATACTCAAAGTGGCAACGAGTCTACGAGCCTCCAGAACAGGACCTACATAGTCACGACTATCCTAGTAAGTGCCATGACTTCCATCCCAGCTCTCCCTCTCCCCCATCTCCCTGATGTGCAGGCTCCCTCTTCCCACTCAAGTGCCCTTCTTTGTATTACATCATTTTTATAATAGCAATAATAATAATAACAATAATAGTAATAATAATAATAATAATAATAGCACTTACTGTTTCCTGCCGGCTCCATAAAGGTATTTGAAAATTGCTGTGGATAATTAAGTAGGTATTAAAGAGCTCTCATGCTTAAGTGTAGAAAATACAAAAGATTATGACAAGAGAGTAGAGGCATCAACACAGATAAATTAGGAACATTGTACCTGTGCTTTGTACTTATCCCACAGAATGGGGGCTGCAGTTTTGGGAAGGATAAGCTGTTTTGTTCAGAGAGGCTGAATCATTGCTTTTAAAGCAAATCTCCACTATAATCATGAAGGAATAATAGGTACCCCATAATGTGGGTATCATGTATTGTGTCATTGTGTACACGTACCCTGCAGCAACATGAAATGTTACTAATTTGTTGATTGCTTACTGGGAGTCTGCAGAGAAGACACAATACCCAAACTGAGTTAAACACCTTAAGGCTCTCTCCTGTCCAGCAGATTTGATTCTCCCTGTGCCCACACAGGCAGGCATGTCTTTAAAAATTCACAGCTCAGATATCCTAAATACCCCATGCAGAACTACACTGAAAGGTTTGTTGCCCACATCCTGCAAGCTACTCCATTCTCCTCAGGTCCATCGCTGCAGGAGCTGCGCACAGATCCTGCATGAATAAAAAGAATATGCCACAATAAAAAAATCACACTTTGTACCTTCTAGAATAAACCCATAGTGTGTTGGCTGTGTCCCTTGGCACAGGGACACAAAGCTAGAGCTTTGCAGGGGGAGCAGACGCTGGGCTAGAGCTGGTGTGTGCCTCCAGGATGTGGAGTGGGGCTCAATGTTTCTCTTCTGTGTGCCAGGAGGACCCGTATGTGATGCTCAAGAAGAATGCCAACCAGTTTGAGGGCAACGAGCGGTACGAAGGCTACTGTGTGGAGCTGGCCGCCGAGATCGCCAAGCACGTGGGCTACCACTACCGGCTGGAGATCGTCCGTGACGGCAAGTACGGAGCCCGGGACCCCGACACCAAAACCTGGAACGGCATGGTGGGAGAACTCGTTTATGGGGTGAGTTTCCAACCTTGTCCTAAGACGTTTAGTTCTACTTGGGAACACGCTCAAGCGCCAGAGTTAGAAGGAGTCCTGCGCTCTGTCAGCCTGAGCTCTCCAGAGGACTGCAGCTCAAACAATCAGCCCAAGTAAAATGTTTTCATTTAGGGAGAGACAGCATATTCTGTGCCTATGGAAATGTCAAAACGTTTCCTTTCAACAGTTCCAAGATTCTTTTTCTTTACATTTTTAGAAGAACAAGTATTGAAAGGTCATACTTTCCCATGGGCAGAATCTCCAAATTTTACTCTATTTTATATTTGCATGATAATGGCAGGATGAAAAAAGAAAAAGATTTTTAACACTCAGCACATGAGTGGTGAATGGTAGGACAAGATTACTTTCTGTCCAGCCACTCATTTCCGTCATCAGGAATGTACACCTGCACCCTATACTTCTAAACCTGGTTTGGCCTGGTAGCTCATACTCTGTGATACTTAGGTCATCCCTCAGACAGAGGGGTTTAATTTTCCCATTCCCTACCATGCAGGGACCATCAGTTCCCAGGTCGCTGCGACACTGTGTTGGAGCAGGGATGATCCGTCTCCTGATGGTAGCTCCACTGTAAATGCTGCCAGCCATTTCAATCTCCCTCTCCATTTCCAAGATGGATTGCAAAATTAGTGGAGAGTGTACATCAATGTTGCTGGAACATTTTTCCGCTTCTCCTGCATCAGCTATGCAATCAAAAAACAGTTCCTGATGGAAGTAAACATCCTGACATCCTTTTTCAGGAGATTGGCCTTTCCTTGCCTCTTTTGATGTCTGAATGATAAAGCTCTTTTAGAGAAAATCATCTTCATCAGACTGTGACATCAGTGGATAAATCAGATGAGAGGAGCTGGGCGGCTGCAAAAAGAAAGCGCTGTGATTTCAAAACAGATCTGGTAATCAGTAGCGATAAAATGGAAATAATCCACCAATATTATGGGCTTCTCCTTTTTAACCTTTTTCTTGGAATTAGTTTTGTCTGATTTCTTCTGAGATAATGAGGTTAAACAGAGATCAAAGGATTGTACACTGCAGTTAGTAGATATATTTCCTTCTCAGTCTGCAAATCTCTTTTCTGTCTCCTTTTCAGAGGGCGGATGTGGCTGTGGCACCATTAACCATCACCCTGGTTCGAGAAGAAGTGATAGACTTTTCTAAACCGTTCATGAGTTTAGGTATATCAATAATGATAAAAAAACCTCAAAAGTCCAAACCAGGAGTTTTTTCCTTTCTGGATCCTTTGGCTTATGAGATATGGATGTGCATTGTTTTCGCCTACATTGGAGTGAGCGTTGTCCTCTTCCTGGTGAGTCGCTTCAGCCCTTACGAGTGGCACACTGAGGAATTCGAGGAAGGACGGGACCAGCCAGCCAATGACCAGACAAATGAGTTTGGAATATTCAACAGCCTCTGGTTCTCCCTGGGAGCTTTCATGCAGCAAGGATGTGATATTTCTCCAAGGTGGGTTGCCTTTCCCAGTGAACCTTCTTCCAGTTCGTGTGGTTTAATCTTTCTGCGTGCTTTGAAGCTGAACAGGTTCTACTTTGATCTCCCTTCCTGAACCATAGTGTAGTTTTGTGAATCGGTTACAGACTCAGAAAGGATCCAAAGGTTCACAGGTCTCACAGCTGTGAACTTGGAACCTCAAACTTGACACCATGAAAACACCATTTAAATTTATCTTTGGGGAGTCCTTTGGAGAGAATTTACAGAAATTATAACAAGCTTTTCTAAAGCCACCCAATTGCAATCAAATTTTGTCAGTCATTTATTTTGTTGCTAGTAGAAATAAGATGGTTCTAGCATTATAGGGAAGATGAAAACTTCCAGCAAAGTAGGGAGAAATAATACAGTAGGTGCCCAATGAAAGGTTATATGGTCTGTGTCAAACATTATGGAGCACAATGAGTGGTTTAATTCTTACTGGCCTTTAGAAAGGTTAGAGAAAGACCAAGTTTCATCCTGCTTCCCATTTCAGCCAGTAGTTCTGCTGCCTGAAAGTTCAGTAGGACCCAACACCCAAAGTGTTCCTAAAGGGACTTTTTGGTGACAGACTCTTGTGATTTACTTAGATAATTTTTCTTCCTTTTGGGGGCTTTGTCTCCCTTCTCTTCAAAGGAAGTTTCATCCAGAAATACCCATCTTAGGGGTGAAGACAGTAGGCAGAGGTTGATTTCCAGCCTGCTGTGGTGTCATCAAAGCTCAGGGGATGAGAAGGAGGCACAGCTCTATCAACAAGAGGACGTAACTCCATGCAGCTCAGCACAGCTCCCCTGGGATGGCAAGGAAGACTGGGCATCAGCTTGTTAGCTATCAGATGCCAATTTATCCAAATGTTAATGAGCTTGTGATAGCAGGGAAATAACAGCCTGCAGGGCACTTTGATAGTGACGGCCTTTATGAATATGTTTTATTATCTGATCATTGGTTATTTGGAGGCCAGGCAGAGAATTCAGAAAGCCTTCCCAGCAGAGGAAATTTCAACTTTATTGCAGTCTTGTAACCAGCCCCGTGCGTTAGGATCAGGTTATTGTGATTTTATTCTCATTGTTGTTCTTATCATCTTTATTGTTATTTAGGAAAGAGAATGTCTTCCTTTGGGGTCGTTTCAATAGGTGGCTTCTGATCCAAGGAGGAGCATGGAGAGGTGAAAAGATGAGGCTTTGAATAATAGCAAATTTGGTAACATCTTTAATGAAAAGTGTCAGGGAAAGATCAGTGGGTTTGATTCAGCTAACAAGATTTGCTCTAGCTAAATAACATGCTTTGAATCACCATTTCAAAGTGTTGTTTTATTTTGCTTTGGAATGGGAAATGAGAATGATTCTGTCATTGTTATTTTAATGTCGTTGATTTAATCATCCTGATAATGAAAATTACAATTTCATTTAAACCAATATTTTCCCATGGAACACAAGAGCAGTTTCTGACTGCTACAGCTATTGGCAAGATGATAAAAATTTAAAAATTAAATACGGGAATTATTACAACTCTCAGTACTCTGAGTACAGCTCCTTGATACGGTTGTAAGGGAAGAGGGACATTTCTGTGCAGGAAGCAGAAGAGTGAGAATTTCTGTAGGATGTTGTTGTGCAGAAGGGCTCTGAGTGCGCTCTGTATTTCACATGTATTTTTCAAATGAACCCAGTGCAGGATTTCTGTGGCACATCATTTAGAAATGAACACTTGGTAGAATGACACTGTGGGCAGGTGGGGATATCTGCTCTATTCTAATATATTTCCTATGTAGTTGCTTCTAAACTTATCACTACTATCTCTCAGCATCTCCCCAGTAATGCATTAGCCATCATAAATAGCTTCTGTTATACATCTGTTCCCTCATTCTCTCCCCAGCAGAAAGGAGCAAGTGCAGGGGTGTATTTTGTTTTTGTAGAGGTTTTGGGTTGTTTATTTCAGGTTTTTTTTTGAAAGAAGCAGGGGAAATTTGTCTGGAGGTTTGTTTTTTTTCCAGAGTGTGCTTGTTTTAAGTGCATATGCCACTGTGTATTTATCATTACAAAAAGAGTAAGATCAAAACCGCAGACACATCACTCAGCACAGCGGGTGGTGGGGTTTGCAGCAGTAACTTGCTCTTGTAAATGTGCATTCCTCAGTCTCAGACCAGTCCCCAGGGAACTTCAATCCCCCAAAGAGACAAAAATTTGCTTTTGAAGGAAAGTGTTGTCCTTTTTAAGGACACTCTTACTAGGCAGGGCTTTAAACAGGCTTTTAAGTACACTGGGGACAACCTACCAAGGACTTTAAAGACACACTGTGAATTTGGTGACCTGTGGATGGCCAGGAGAGAGCAGAGCTGTGGGTTACCTGCTCATAGCCTCTTTGGAGGTGGTCAACTGGTGTCCTTGATTCTCTGAAGCCTTCATGTCTAGGTGTTGACAGGGTGAATGTGACAAAGGGCAGGCAGTAGCCAGTCTTGGAGAATCCCAGCTGGAGCTGGTGCCAGTCTGTGCTGTGCCTTTGGATGCTGGAGCATGAGCATGAGCTGGAATCCATCCCTCCGAATCCATAAAGGGATGGTGGATGCATGGCTTCCGCCCAAGGAGGCTGTGAGCTCTCGGACATTTCCCACCAGAGTGTGTGGTCCACCTTCTGCACCATCACTGACCAGTGGCCCCACTGGGTGTGGAACAGTCCCTACCACATGGACTCATTTTTCCTGGCTGAGGTGAGATAGCCCCTATTGTTGCCCTTAAAGCTTTCAAAACATGGACTGAAACACAGTAGGGTTGGGGAGAAACAACAGCTCGGAGCTGTGCACAATTCCATAGTGACAAGCAGGAATTAGTGAAGTCTGAAACGGGCTATAAACCATTAGACTTTGCAAAGTGCCACCTTAGCTTCAGAAAACGGTCATGAAATTGCAAAAGCACTCATTAAATGTGAAATACAGACCCAGAAAGGAGCTTCTCAGAGCAGGCATCAGAGGTAATAAATAACTCACAGCCAATAGCGAGAGCCTGCGGAAAGAGAAATGTGAAGTAAATATGACTCACACTGTACCATTTTCAGAACTGTAATTTGATAAATTGTCTTCAGAGCTTGAAATAACTGCAGTGTGTAGCAGCTGTGGAGAGTAGGACCTTGCTAAAGTCCAGCATGTTGCTGCCATTCCTCACTTAGGATGGATTCAAGGCCTTTGAGAAGGAGACTGTGGGGATGTTTGGGCTTCCCAACCTCCTCTGCAGCAAAACAAGGCATGAGAATTTTTCATCTTCTCCATCATTTTCTGCAAAATAAATAATTTGACTGTTGTGAAAAGGATGGAAAAACAGGGAGCAAAATAGCATCTCTTGTCAGCTTCCTATCTTGATCTTCTATTTTTTGTTATCATAAAATGTGTTGCTTCATAAGGTTTGAGCCCAAAAGAGACTTCTTATATATTGGAAACTATTAAATTTAATCGCGTTACTCTTCCTGTGACTCAGAAAATTTATGTTTGACTAAAATGAAACACATTTGGTTAAAACAGATCTTCCAGAAAGGCATTTATTCTCCATTTGAAGATATCATGAGATAGAATAGACAGTTACTCTCAGCTGAGTTGATTTTAGGAATCTTGTCCCATCTCAAGTTCAGCAGGTGGATAAATATCACACAATATCCCCTAGTGAATGCAGACATCCTTTGTGCCCTGACAGAGGAAAATTAAAGATCTCCAAAAATTAGCCCAGCTTCCTGGGACCTCTCTTTATCGTTGAAACAAAAAATATACATATTTTGAATTCAAACCAAAATATACTGTGAGTAGAAGGGAAATGCCTACTCATATCCTGACACATTAGGGTATCTTGTCACAATACCTGGACAACACAGCTTGAAATCACTCATAATAATCTGTCTGATTGAGAACAGAGCTGGAGATGTCGTGGTCAGCCTATGCTGGGAGTGAAATGGTGGATGAAGCTTTCATCCCATCTGTGTCTGAGAGAGAGCCAGGCTTGACAGGGGATGCTTTGGGAGCATCAGCAGGGCTGCACGAGCAGGGAGAGACTCTGTGCTCCTCTGTGCAAGGCACCACCAGGGACCTCTGCTGGGAAATGGTCGGGTCACACCAGTGTGCCCGAAAGACTGTGGGGTTTAATGTGTGCAAGGAGATGTGGCACAAGGTACAATCCCCCCTCCAGCTGGCTTGGGACAAAGAGTTAACAGGGTCTTCACTTGCCTGCAGAGTCCAGACCCAGAGGCTTTGCAGGGTGCAGTGGATTGTGCCAAGCAGTGACCCCCGGCTGGGAGGGCTGGGTGTGCTGAGCAGGGAGGTTTGCTGGCAGAGATGATGAATGGCTGCACTTCCAGGCAGGAAGGAGAGAGATAGATGCTGGCTGCTCTCCAGTCAATAGATACAATCTATTATTTATAGGCATCTTGTGGACGTTGTTATTTGTTTTTTGTGACATGGAAACAGCGCTCTGGCTGATCTATACAGTGTGCTCATGTTCACTGCGCTCCTCGGGCTCTCTGCCACACTCCATCAGAGTGGTTTGTCTGGGGAAGAGCAAACAAGGTATTTATTATGTACCTGTAATTAATGCTGAGCATTTTCCTCTGCTGTTTTTCCTGTTTATTTACATTTCCCTTTAGCCCAATTGGAAGAAGTCACAGGAGACTTCAGATTTTGAAAGACAGCAGCACTTTTAAATTTTGTCAAGATCTTCCCAGTACTGAAAGGTTTTATCCAGTTTTGAGGCAAAATCTAAATCAGAAATTGATTAGACCAAAAAAAAAAAAAAATGTTGCAGGGGTTTTTGAGGGGTTTTTTTTGGTGAGAGGTTTGATTTGGACTTTTTCAAGGAAATTATTTCTGTTCCATCCTTTGTAAACTTACATTTGCAGGGTACTTACTTATTTTGCTAAAAATTTAGAATTAGAGAAATTAGAACCAGCTGCATTTAGCAATCAAAAGGAATTTAATTCCTTCCTGAAAAGAAGGCTGAGCAGGGGTATTTATCTGATGACTCTTCTTGATTTCAGTAAGCGTCTTCTCTGACTCTCCAAGCATCTGCCTTCAAAATGGCCTCAAATTGCACCAGGGGAGGTTTAGATTAGAGTTTAGGAAAAATTTCTTCACTGGAATGGTGGTCAGGCATTGGAACAGGCCCAGGGAAGTGGTGGAATTGCCACCCCTGGAAGTGTTCAAACTGTGTGTGGATGTGGCACTTGGGGACACGGTTTAATGGTGAACTGTAATGGCAGTGCTGTGGTCATGGCTGGACTCGATGATCTCAGAGGGCTTTTCCAACCTTGATGGTTCTGTGGGGACAAAGCTCAGGTTCATTTATTGGTGGTGGTTTGCTTGAACCAGGGAGCTGACTTTCCTTGAGCATAAAAGTAAGAAAATCAGGACTTCAGCTTCTGGAAAAGTCTCCTTTCCTTATAAAAGTGTATCAAATGATGTTGCAATTATCTCTAGCTGGCAGAGTTAATTATGTCCAGGGAGAGCAAATTCAGGTCACAGGGTAACAGCAGCACTTGCAAATCACCAGGAACTGATGACCACACTTATTTCTAAAATGCACTTAACCAGGGAAAGTGACTCACCAGAGGAACAGCTTGACAAACTGCACAATATCCAACTAAACAGTCCCCTTTGGAGTCTGCGCACTTCCATAGCAACCAGAGTGTGGCAGCCAGGGGAAAATGGAAATTCTTTTAAAATAGTCATCCTTGCTATCCCTTTTTTTTCATTTGGGAAAATACTGAAGGATACAGAGGACTCAGAAGGAGGCAATAACCAGCCAAAAGAGCATTGTTGGAAGACGCAATTTCTTCTGTAAAGCAAAAATTAGTCTCTTGAATTTGCACGTTCCTCCACCTGAAAATGTCTAAATGCTGCAGAGGTAATGAATGCTTCTCCCACTGACCTGTAAGCTACTTCCTCAGGGTGCTTTCCCTGTCAGGCACTGTCACTTTCCCACAGCTCTGACTTCGGGCCTTCAGCACTGAGGTTGCTGGAGTACAGCAAGAAATTTGCTGAAACTCTCCCCATTGAGTGACAGATTCACTAATCGTTCCACCAGCTGTGTTTAAAATAAGTCATCAAATACTTCATCTAAAAGCAGATATATTAGCCTAAAAATACTTCTGCAATTTCTTTCTTCAGGACTAAATAAATGTTTGCCATGTTTCTCGCTGAAAACAAAGTTGAAAATAGCAGGGGGGAAAGTGCATTACCCTTTTTTCTTTTTTTTTTTTTTTTTTTAATCTTGGGAAGTTTTATTAGGGCATCTGAAAGAGGGTAGATTTGGAATAGATATTAGGAAGAAATTCTTCTCTGTGAGGGTGGTGAGGCCCTGACACAGGTTGCTCGGAGAAGATGTGGCTGCCCCATCCCTGGAAAAGTTCAGTCAGGTTGGACAGGGCTTGGAGCAACCTGTGAGAGGTGTCCCTGCCCATGACACGGGGTTGGAATGAAATGAACTTTAAGATCCCTTTCAACCCACACCATTCTGTGATCCCTGACATGGAACTGGCATGTGCTGCTTGGGTTTCTAATGGTGGACACTGGCTCAGGATTGTGAGGAGCACTAAGATTTACAGGGCTGCCTCCTGACGCTTACAACCTTCTCCCTGAGTGCAGCAGGAGACTCTCTGAGCCTCCAGGGACCCCCTATTATGCTATACTTGGACTTGCTGATTTTCAGTCAGTAAGAGAAGCTGTAAAAGAAGACTTTCTTTCATTTCCTTTCCTCTCGATAACAAGTTATTCCTGAGCAGTCAGCTCAGCTGGGGTCTGCAGTCAGGACTGTGCATGGTTGTGTCTCTCTAATAGTTAGGTCGACTGCCAAGTGTTTTTGTCAAAGAATAAGGGTTGTGAGGAGCTGAACGACCTCCATCTCCCTCAGGTGGTGTCCTCGGCAAGGCTGCCTGTCACACACTGCTTTAATGTTGGCACTCCAAAAAAATACTGTAGCTAAGATGGGAAGCCCTGAGCATGTTTTCACAGGGAAGCCCTGCTTAAATAACTCTTCCATACGATGTACATTACTTTTATCAGCACTGAGATATCATGTGCACACTCACTGGATACACAGTCGAATGAGCTTTGAGCTCCTCTGTTGAAATTGCTCTGGCTCACAACACAAAAAGCATCCACAGCTGCTCTTTGCTGATTTTATCCCCACAGCTGGCCTTCCACTGGGAGGCTCAGAGTTCTGCCTTTATTCCAATGGAATTTGGCATTTATTGGACCTATTCTGCTTTTGTCTCAGATTTTATCCGTACTACTTGTCCTTATAACTGCGGAAGCACCTTATTTCTTTTCAGTAAAAGTTCGGGAATTCATTCGTACACCGAATGTGTGTGTGCAATGTAATGTGCAATGTACAATGATGTGCACTATAACACCCAAGGTTGTTAGCAGGTGAAAACAGATTTGTTCAAACAAGACAGAGGTACCATGTTATCCATTGTGAAAGGCTTGAGGAAGCCGAGTAAGTGGGAAAAGCAGAATGTGGGTCGTGCTAAGAAATCGGGACAAAATCCTTGTGTGCTTGGGTGGGGTCTGGAGCTGGAGACAGCAGAGCATGGTGTCACCTCTGAAGTCCTCCAGGCTGTCTTGGTCTTCCTTCTGTTTCCACGGGGATCAAAGGAGCAGCTGGAGAGCAGCTGATTCATATGCTCAGATGGCAGAAAAGGGCACACAGCTCGTGCATGCAGCCCTTTCCTTAAACAGCAGCAGCACACTTGATGGAATTCAATCTATTTAATAAAATCACGCAGTAATTCTGATTAGTGCCTACCCAGAAGAGTTGCTGCTTACCCTCAGATCCAAAGGCTAAGCAGCAATAATCCAATCATGGTAATCATAACTTACTACTTTGATCTTCAGATAAAAGAGTCTATAGAAGTGCAAAAGTGTTACATCACCGTTATTTGGACAACTTCAAAGCATGTTATATACACTAATGAATTCTCCCAACACACTCTGATGAGGAGTAATAGAAGGCGAGTGTGTGAACAGAGGAGTAGAAAGGAAGGAGATGAGTCCTCATATGGTGAAAGGGAAAAGCAATAAAATAAGTACTTGTACCCTGTATATAGGTGGGAGACGTGATGAAGAGTCCACAAGGGTCCAGCTGCAGGAGTCAAGTGCAAAGGATGCTCTCCCACAGGAGGAATTTTCTCATCTGTCTCATTTCTTGAAGCTTGCAATAAGAAGCAAAATCTGAGGCTGCAGAGAGGGAAACAGAAGGAGGAGGCAGCTTTTCATCTCAACAGTGCTTCTGAAGCCTTAACAAAAAATTCTAAAAATCACCAAATGGATCTTAGCAGGTGAAATAGGGGCAGCAGAAACACTGAACATGTCTTCCCTTCACAGTTTGGGAGTTTTAATGTTAAAAGATGGGCACATCTGCGCACATAAAGCTCTTCTAAAAACACTGTCTGGGGGGGAGCAGATTCATTCCTCACCACTTCTACAAGAGATATAGTATGTCCCTGTACAAAAAAGAAAGGCTCAAAAGTGAAACTAGAGAAAATCCCACTTGTACACTCTTGGTGAGGAATCACATTTTAAATTAGAAATGAGAGAGAAAATAAAGGGAATATTTGGAAATATTGCTCAGAGATAATATCTTCCAGTACAGAAAATACTCTCCCTTCCAGAGCAAAGCCTTTCTCTCATCGGATTGGGAAATCTGACAAAAGACAGGAAAAAAAAAAATCAAAATGAACCAAGGCAAGACACCCTGGAAGAAGTCTGAAGTAGGTTATTGTAGCATTATTGCCCAGAAGTCTCAGAAACAGAGCTCTCATGTGAGCAAATGTAGATGGCTAAAGAGGATCTTGAAAAAAATGAAGAACTGATGGCATATAATCCAAAACATATTAAATCTTTTGGGGAAAAAAAGCTTTTTCATCAAGTAGACTTTGAAGAAGAGACTGTGGGAGAGCATATGGAACACAGCAACTCAGTAAAGGACACTGGCACAATAAGCTGTTGTTCAAAAAGATGGATGAGTGCTGTTAGATTTGGGGCCACCTGAGGTTGAGGAAGTTCCTGAATAATGAATCTCCTGGGGCTCTCCAGCAACTACTTCTGACAAAATTTTATGCTTGTCACCTTGTGAGTTTTTCTCAGCAAAGTGAACAAATGTCATCAGAGTGAGAAAAATACATGAAGAGCCTTTTTTACAGTGAAATTTTTGCACAAAGGCATGACAAGAGTTGGGGTTTTATTCCTGGTAGCATCAGCTGGCAAAATAGCAGAAGAGGGATGACTTTGCCTTTCTCTGGAGCTGCCAAGCAGCCCAAATTGACCACGTGTTTCTCAGCAAACCACTATCTAAACATTCATCCCTTAAACCACCCTGTCTGCAGTGGGGAGAGGCGCACTGTGCCTGTACTTCAGAGGATGACGGTGCCTGTCTTCAGATCTACCTCTCTGCCTTTCAACTACACTCTTATTTTTTCTTAGTGTTCCACATCATCCCTCTATCCTAGCCCTGCATTTGTACTGTTTTTAGCAGCCCTCTGGAAGAGTTGAGTGTGTTATCCTGCATTTTTAGGATTAAACATCTCATTTCAGCAGCCAGGGATGCTGTGCAGGGATGGCAAGTCCCTCGAGTGAAGGACTTACCTCAGTCCTGCAGTTCTGCCCTGTTGGAGAGTTTTCATGGGACCTGCTGAAGTTGAAGCGGGCTTGCTGCCCATGTCAATCCAGGTTTGCTTGGCATCTAGTGCTTCCAACACCCCACTAGCTGAGCAGGTGAGTTGTGTCTGTTGAGTATCCACAGGCGTTGTTTTGGATCAGTTGAGGACACACAAGGGCACAACCTGCAAAGTACTGTTGAGTGCACACATCACCCCTGCAGGGCTGGGCCCATTCGATGCTGCCTCTGCCTGTTGGGATTGAGTGTCTCAGGAAGGGGAATTGGGCAAAGCAGCAGCTCAGAGGTAAATTCCACCTAGTGGCCAGCGCTTCAGGCCACCCACCTAGGACAGGTTCATAAATGTGTTTCATCCTCTTCCACAGCTGGGAACTAAATTAGAGAGATGAAGTAAGCTGTCCAGGATCCCATAAAGTAGCAGGGCTTCACAGGGAACAGAAAAGCCCAGTCCTCTGATTAGGCTTAGGCACCTCTTGCCTGTCAAAATGCTAAGTGAATGTCTTGAAAACAGCACAAAGCTGCTCCATGCAGTCATGCTTATACTTAGCACTGCAGTAATCCAAGGCCCAATGACTGGAGAACCACAAGTGGCATGATGCATTTCTGACTAAGCAGGAGAACTCACTTCAGAATGAGGTTTTGCCCATTAAAGGGAAATTGAAGGGGGAAAAAAGTGCCAACATATTCTGCAAAAGAAGAGATGAAACAGTAGGAGAGGGAGCATACAGTGCTGTCCAAAGCCATTAGTTTAGGCGGAAAGAAACAGTAAATAAACCATGATTTATAATTAACGCCTCACAGATATACATCCCCCTGTTGAATCTGGGAGATTCTGTGTATTTGCAGAGATTACATTCAGTTGATGCAATATTTACACAGTGAGCATCCACAAGGCCCCTTCTTACAGGGACTTCTGCTGGGATTCCATAATCCATACTGCCTCCTTCCAACATGTTGGCTTTGGGGGTCAGATGAACTGGCAGGATTTGCCTAAGATCACAAGAGCAGATCTCCAGCCCATATACAAAAGTTAAGAAGCTCTAATTTATTTGTTTATTTATTTATTTATTTATTTTAAACAATAATTAGAGAAAGAAAAGCAGGACAGGGCCAGCATGGGACTCCCAGTACCTGTGTACCCTCAGCTTCCTTACCCTGTCTCCCTGGTTAATGTTACCCACAGGGAGCCAAAATATGCAGCTCTTAGCACTGTAGAAAAGTTGTGAGAGAGGAAGAAGGAATTTGTACCTCTGGGAGAGGTAAACGAGAATATCAGTGGAAAACATTCTTACTTCTGTATTTGTAAGGGTTTTCCTGACCCTGCATGTTAAAACCCAGCATTGCAGTCATGACTCCAGACTCTTGTACCAGGAGCTGGGATTCAGTAATAAGTAAAAGCAAACTAATATGGCAAGAAAATTAGTAATGCAGCATGTACAGAGAAACTTGCATTATAATCCCTTGAATTTTGTGGCAAACAGTTGTTAGCTCATTCAAAACTCTCCATGGCACAGCAGAGAGTAAGAGGATAAGAGCTCTGAGGTCTGCACTTGATGGATGCACCCAGAGCTGATCCCAGCTCCACAACCCCACACTGAGTTTCCTCCTTTGCCTTTTGAGAAAATCTGGGGTTTGTGTCAGAGATGGAGGGAAAGTGGTGAGACCAATCACGCCAGATGGTCTGTGACACAGAGGAAAAGCAAAGCTCTTTACATTGACAGAGTTTGATGTTGAAAATTTGCTTAAAATAAGAGCAAAAGTGGTGCAAAATGCATGCAATTAATCCACTCTTGAGTCAGATTTCAGCTAGAACCATGGAATCATCAAGATCAGTACCAAATTCACAGAGTAGTGTTGGAGATCAGAGGCTCTGTGTAGGTAGGAGACCAAAAGTGGGTTTGACCCACAATCAGTAGCACAGGCACAGAAGAGCTTTTCTTTCAACAGTTTTGCATAAATTCATTCAGTGACAAATATGGCAGTTGAGTAAGTGAGCCTTTATTAGACTTGAATTTAACAGCAAATCTGGGAAATCCTCCCAAAGCAACTATGGCTTCAGAATCCCAGATTTGCTCTTCTAATTAAAACACTGTCAGTTTAGGTGTAATTCTCCGTAAGGAATGGATTTGAAGAGGGGGAAGGGAGAAGTGGGAGAGAACTGAGAGGGTGCTTGAACAGTTTTCCAATGAGGTTTACTCTGTATACTTTCTGATGATCTTGTTAATATGGTTTTGCAAAAATGTATTGTTCTTTTCTAATAGATGGCAAAGCAGAGGCAAACTCCTGCCAGCTTTTCCTACCTTCCATGAGGGATAAAATCGAAGGGAAAATTGTTTGATCAAGGATTGCATTTTGTTTTAAGAAATGAGATTATAGCTGCATGATTTTCTATTTCTGTATGAATCCATCAATGCTAAGACTAAAACATTAAAATTAATCTCTTCATGAGAACAAAGGGAACTTACAATTCCCTTCTGTTTTCTGCTAGCAAAATGCAGTTGCTTTTACAAGGAAAGTAAGAAAATAAAGTAAGTAAGAAAAGCAAATGTAAGTAAGAAAATCAAAATTATTACTTTCAGCTTGGTCATCTGCAGTATTTTTATTAGGGCCATTTAAAATAGCACATTTCAGAATTATCTTTTAAATTATGCATGCAGTAGGTAAGAATTTAATGTATTATAAAAGCTGAAAGAAAATTATTTGTAATGAGAAAGCAGAAACAAAATTGTTTACCATGTTAAAAATTATACCATTTAGCCTTTCAGAAATTAAACTATAAGTAATAGCAAAAGGCAAAGCTTGGGTAGACCCAAAACAATCATTTTCAGAGTGCTACTTTTAGAGGACACTTGCAACCGTTATCTTTGCATTCCAAATGAGAATATTAAGGTTTTATTTACAATTTCAGAGTTTTCCACGGTCCTGAAATCTTGGTTCCCAGCCAGCTCTAATTTTAAGTAGATTGTGCACTGTGGGTAATGAGGTTAGAGTATTTACTACTTATTCCTGCAAGGGTAATGATGGAAAGGAGCATCCTGTTCTTGCCAGTTCTGTGAGAGATAGGCAGGATCCCAAGCCAGGGAGAAAAGTGGGGAGATGTGTGATATTTTACACAGCACAGGCAGGGATAGAAGAAGAAACCAAGTTATCTTAATTTAGACTATGTAGGAAAGAAGAGTCTAGGTGCAGAAGAAATAACACAGGTTGAAAAATGTACAGTCTGGTCTATTCAGATATTTTACC
The DNA here is from genome assembly GCF_000738735.6 of Corvus cornix cornix. Classification (NCBI taxonomy): domain Eukaryota; kingdom Metazoa; phylum Chordata; class Aves; order Passeriformes; family Corvidae; genus Corvus; species Corvus cornix. Next base: position 6,052,363 of record NC_046343.1, on the reverse strand, counting down.
CCTTTTTACACCCCAGAATTAGCCATTCATTAAAGCCTCTTATGCTGTTACCCTTGCTTATTTTAGCCCAATTTTTTTAGACCCTGCTATTTGCAAGGATTACTGTAATAATGAACATTAATTAATCCAGAGGTCAAATAGATCCAAATATCTGAACCTTAGCACATCTTTAAAGTCCTAACCAGGGTGCTCCATCTCCCCTTAGCTCTGCAGAGTTACTGACTCATTTCCACTCAGCAGGGAGCTGATTCCTTCATGTTATGCTTGAACAGGTACAGGGACACAACCTCATGCAAGAGGATTTAAACCCCATAGCGCCCATCAGTGAAGAGAAAAGAACTTGAGACAGGGCTCAAGCTGCAGAACATTTCTGTTAGTCAGGTGCAAGGTCATTTTTTGTTACCTAGCTCCAGAGTGAGACTTTCAAAACCTCATAGTGACTTCAAAGCATGAGATATATCTACTCCTCTGTGGCTGTGTTTACTGGAGCATAAACATAATTCTAAGTCTCAGTGGGTTTTGACCAGGCTTTTAGCTCCCTAGTCTTGAAGTCACTTCCAGAAATCAGACATTATCTCCTAAATTACAAAGGCACTTTGCAAATGTGTCCCGTGATGGAGGCACTGTGGTTCTTCTGCTGGGTCTACAGAAGCAGCAGAGCAAGGTGCTGACAGGTATTGCCTTTCCAAGCACTTGCCATGGTCAGCAGTAACAGGCATTGGCTTGGAGTCTAAACAGACAAGAGAAATCCACCTTGTTCTGTTCAGTGTTCACTGCTCCTGAGCCGTGGGGGTGTCACAGGGGATCACATCTGCTTGTGTGATGTTTATCATGACTATCATTACATTCTTTATTGAATTCCTCTGTCCTTCCAGAGCCTCCATCACCGGCCAGCTCTCCCTTGTGCTAAATGTTGCACAGCCATGGAGCAAAAGGGCCGTGTCCTGTAGATCCCATGTGCTGAGTGTTTTCTCTGCTGTGCATTTCAGCAGTTTTGGTTCACAGCTTCCAGCTCCAAGTCAATCCAGCAATGAGGGAAAACATTGCCCACTAGCAGTGTCTGCAACAAAACATCACACACACGAGGCCCCAGCCATGCTGGCAGTCCTAGCAAGCTGCTGACCTCCTCTCCTTTCCTCCACAGTCTGTGAGAGTGAGCACATCCCTCCTTGTGCCATGAGGAGGAATGACCAGCACCAGCAGCAGAGACAGCCCAGATGGGGCTGGTCTATGATGGACACATGAATCCTGTCTGCATCCTTCTATCTCCCAGGGGAAAGAAACAGCCCCTTCTCCCTCTTCCCCCAGCCCTCTCTGTTACCATCCAGGCTCAACACCCCAAAATTACTTTTCCATGCTGTCAGTGCCAGGTGTGAAGCTGGGAAGCATAAGCCATCTGCAGCTGACAGCAGGCAGCCCCCTGGGATTAGCTGGTGGTGAATACCACCAGGATGTCGAGGGTCTGGAGGCAGGAATCCGCCTGACTGTAGCTGAAGCGATTGAAATGAGTCGCAGAAATATCCCAGCTTCATCAGGAAGGAAGGGCTGTATAGTTTGCAGCTGGAGATGAATGTGATTATTTGCCATGCAAATGGATTTTGCCAGCTCAAAGTGGCCTTCATCAGCAGAGATTGTTGTATTTGACATTATCTGGTTACTTTTGTTTAATGCCTCTGTGCCTTTTCTGAGCGCTTCCTTCCCTGAGCACACATCATCCAGACTAATTTTCTTCCCCTTCCTCATCAATCTGAAGATGTGTGAGTTGAATCTATAGCTGCCTCCCTCCCCAGTCCCTCTCCAAATATGAAACAAATGGTAAAGCTGTATGTGCTGACAGTCCTGCAGGCTGAGTGTTCTCTGCAGATGGGAAGCAAGATGGTCGCATTTATCTCACCTAACTTTTAGCCCCCAGCTGGACTGGGATGTCTCTGTTACCATCCCATAAACCATATTTCTGCAGAGTGACTCAGATCAGCAGAAAGACAATGTGAAACATGGTCCCCCATGGAGAAATAAATGATGTTTCTCACAGGCGGGTCCCCCTTAGTCAGGCTGTCTGGTTTTATCAAACAGAATTGTGTGTTCCCTTCTGTCTGGGACAGTGCTCTGCATCTAGAGACGGATCATATAAATAATTTAGACAGAATGCCTGAATACTGACATCATTCTAAAATCATCTTCCACTCTTAAAAATTATTTGAAAATATTTTAATATTAATTAATGCCTGCTTGACTTATCTGCCTCTATAGCTATCGAATGGTTACAGTTAATTGGCTATTTGATTGCAGACAGTACAAAACACCTAGATTTTAAAGCATTATTATGAACATCTTGTCTAACCATCTGCTGAATACAAAAGAGAGAATGTCAGTAGGCAAATTATTCATTAAGACCGTAACTCCTCTCTGAGCTTCAATATGTCTTGCAGAAAAACACAGGGGTTGTTTTTTAAACTTCAGATGATTGGTGCAGCTCACCAAAAGATCACAGCTGGGCTGTGTGTCTGGTCTGGTTCCATGCTGGTGTTCCTTCCTGCCAGGGGTACATGGTACAACAGAGACCTTGACAGAGATATTGGTGGTGGGCATTGTCCCCTGCCCAGCTCAACTCTCTCATAACTATCTCCATGTCTTAATATTGTGCTCTGAAAGAAGTTGAAAATCAAAGAAAATTCTCTCTGTTTATTGCTAATATTTTTTCACTGTGAATTTTTTATTTCCACTCTAATTACATCAACACCTTTAAAAGTAAATTAAGAACTGAGACAGACTTCTGGCTTCCTTGGAAGTGGCTGGAGAGTGACTTTGGGTAAATGGTCACATAAATGATGGGCCTGAAAGAGCAAGCTGCACCTTTTAGACCTTCACCCTCCTCCTGTCTGACTCTCCTCTCTGTGCCCAGGTCTCTCTCTGGCCGCATAGTCGGTGGCGTCTGGTGGTTCTTCACCTTGATCATCATATCCTCCTACACAGCTAACCTGGCTGCCTTCCTCACCGTGGAGAGGATGGTGTCTCCCATCGAGAGCGCAGAGGACTTGGCCAAGCAGACTGAAATCGCTTATGGGACCCTGGAAGCTGGCTCCACTAAAGAATTTTTTAGGGTAAAAAGGAAACTTTAATGCAAACATTTTTCTTAGCTTCTTGTTTGACCCATCCTCCAGGTCTGTCCTCTCCCGTTCTCAGCTCAGGTCTGGTTTTTTTCACTTGCGTCCCCTCACCATGTTACGGCCTGCCAGAAGATTGGCAGTGACTCCAGTGCAGGTGATATTCTGTAGTTGTGAACACAAATATGGAATATCCATGTGCTTCCCCACATTACTGAGGAGCTTCTCTGAGCAACTCCAAATGAAACCGTCTCCAGATTTCCAGCTTGGTTTGCCCTTGGTTTGATCTGCAAAATCACTCCGTACATAAATATGGGCCAGAAAATGAGGGATTGGTCTGGGCCCTGGTGCAGAAGTGGTAATCCTGTTACCCCTTTTGGCTTCCTTGGCCCGTTTGATGTGTGGGTGTGTGTTCAGTCCAAGCTGGAAATCCCAGGGGACGCCCAAACCTCTGTTAACGCTTCTGTTGGGTTTCTGCTGTCCTACGCAGCGATCCAAAATAGCAGTGTTTGAGAAGATGTGGACATACATGAAGTCAGCCGAGCCCTCCGTTTTTGTGAGGACAACGGAAGAGGGGATGATCCGGGTGAGGAAGTCAAAAGGGAAGTATGCATACCTCTTGGAGTCCACAATGAACGAGTACATCGAGCAGCGCAAGCCCTGCGACACCATGAAGGTGGGAGGTAACTTGGACTCCAAAGGCTATGGTATTGCAACGCCAAAGGGGTCTGCGCTGAGGTAAGTAGCTTGGATTTGCTTCCTTTTGCCAAACCACCCAGCAAATCAATGTATGCACACAGTTCAATCTCCATTGCCATGTTAATCATGAAAGCTTGGGGCGAGGAGGTGGGGGAGGTGGAGGAAAAGGGGTGTGACCACTCAGTGTGATGTGCAGGGAAGTAAAATGCCCGGCTCCCACTGAGCAGCAATGGGAGTGACTAATTCTTCAAGCCCTGCATTTGGAAACTGGATCCTGGCTGATCCATTTGCTATGAATGTGTCTGCTGTATGAGGTGATGGCAGGGGGCTGCTGTGGTGTAACCATTGGTTTCACAGAGCTTTATTCCGGAAGGGACGCTCATCCTGTGCCATGTGAACTGCACAGCTTTGCAAGAGTATGGGATTACCCTGGCTTGGATCCATGCTTGCAGAGGGAGTTCTCATGGGGAAAGCATTTTGGTGTTTCCTAAAATGAAATGCTGGTTGGAAGAGGTGGGAAGCCCATTTTGAAAAGCCCTGCAAAGGGTGGGCATTTTCATTGCCTGAGTCAATTCAGATCCCAGCAAGCACCAAATTTATAGAAAGTCCAAAGGGGTGCAAACTCTGCATTTCTGAGTCCAGACCTGCAGCTGCCACATGTCTTTGCCTAGTGGCCTGTGAAATATCTTCAGAGACCTTCTTTTAAAAAGAAGAACTCTTTAAGAGCGCAAACCCAGGCCTGAGTTTGTAGCAGAGTTTGGGCACTGCATACAGCCACACTCTCGGACATGAGCATCCATCATGAAAACTGACCTGCTCAGAACAGCATTACCACCATGCACAGACTGGTATTGTGATCTTGGACACATCAGAAGTGTGGTTCCTTTTGGCAGCAGTCATGCCAATTCCTCACATTACAATCATGAGGAACATGAGTTGCAATGGTTTAGTAAATTCTCGGGAGCTGTAGCTTTGAGTAATCAGCATGATGCTCCAATGTATTTAATTAATTCCTGAGTTTTTTTATTCATGAAAACATGTTGACCAGAAGTGTATGTGTGGCCTTACATTTGTTTGCTAACATAACCCCATGCAGAGACATTTAATCCATGATCTCTGGATTTCTGGAAACCAGAAAATTACTAGATGACCATTTGCAGAAGGATCTGTCTGGTCACACAGTGTCCAAGCCAAAGCCAGCCCAAAGAATCAAAGGTGTATCAGCTGGTAGTGGGTGAGACCCAAGGATTTTGATTACTACAGTTCTTAGGTCAGCTCACATTCGATTCAGCACTTCCCATATCACCATTATCTTTAGAGAAACGAATGTGACCTGCTGCAGGTGACAACCTGAAGCACCAGAGCACATGGTCCAGAAGGTAATTCTTGCATCCAGTGCAGTTCGGACTCTGAAATGACTCAGGCTCCTCCAGCTGAAGGTGGACATATTCTCACAGCTTTGAGATGCTTTCTGTTGCACACTTTCCAGTGTTTGTTTTTACTCTTGCAAATATGGAAATTAGGATACAGGGCTGATTCTATTTAATTAATAATTTATTTAACATCAATCTTGAATCCTAATTTCAATATTATAAAAATGAACAAACAACGACATCCTACCTGTCTTGTAATTTTTGGCATGTGAAGGAGCCATTTTTCATACTTCTAAGAAAAATAAACCACAAGAAAGAAAATCGCATCAATCATTTTACCTTTGCAACTCCAAACATCCCTCTGCTAGGCATGACTCCAAAAATTCCTAACATTTCTTTCTGTTTCCTCTTTCTCATCCTGGCTGCATGTAGAACAAATTTCTTATGGGCCTAATGGCAAAGGAGGAATGCTTGATTTTCCATCCGATGGTGTTTCTTTGGAACAGTTCCTGTCTGGTTTTTGTCCCATTGTGTCCATTTTGTTCCTGTTGTTTTAATTGTTTTAATCTCAGTAGTTCCCTACAGTCCTCATGTAGTGTCTGTTTTCCCCCTGGGGTCCTGCACGTGAGAGGTTGCCCTGAGCAAGGTGACAATCATGAGGCGTCTGTCCAGCACGGTCAGCCTGTCTCTCTCTCAGTCTCCATCTTCACTCACTTCCATCCACAGAGTAAAAGCTCTGAGCCAGGATTGCAGGAGGTTTGTGACCCAGGCCTATCTTCTATCAGGTGTGTTTTAGAAGCTGGGCATTGTAGCTAAACTAGTTTTCCTGCATTTAGGATGGCTAGTTAGGAAAGAATCCTAGAGAGATACTATGTGAGCGTTCACCATGTATTTTTCTTGCTTCTACATGGGCAAACAATGCCAAGATGTTGCCACAGATGAATGAAAACAAGGTTGAAAATCCAGAAATAATTCCACATATGGCAATACGTGCAAAGAGCCCTTTCAGAACATCCTTTTGGTCTCTTGGACTGCTAAAACAAGTTACTTCTTCCTACTAGGTGAATCTGGCTTTGAAATTCTTTTGGCCTCCAGATGTTAAAATTTAGTTGCATTTAGGCAGTGAGAAGGGCAGTGATGAGAGGGCAGAAATTTCA